>NW_020951209.1:601073-1190307 GCF_900497805.2 Vombatus ursinus
GTGTGTGTGTGTGTGTGTGTGTGTGTGTGTGTGTGTGTGTGTGTGTGTGTGTTTGCCAAACCTGTGTCTTGGAATGATTATTTTTAGAACTTTGTGAAAGCTGGGATTGGGGAGAATAAGAGACTAGAGGCCTATACACCCCTTAAAAGGCTATTAAAATAGGCCAGATAACTGGAGTCATGATGAGTAGATAAGGAGACAGATGAGTTGTAGAGGTAAACTTGAAAGAATTTTCATCTGATTCAATATAGGGGTGAAAGAAAAAGTTAAGAGGAATAATAGACTGAGAATCTCCTTTCTGGCAAGTATAGTGAAAAAAAAAAGACAGCTAGATGGTATTGTGTATGGGCAGCAAAGTGGCACAGTGGATAGTGTGCTGGACTTGAAATCAGGAAGACTCATTTTACTGAGTTCAAATCTGCCCTCAGACACTTATTAGGCATGGCACCCTGGGAAAGTCACTTAACTCTGTTTGCCTGGGTTCCTCATCTATAAAAATGAGCTAGCGAAGAACATGGCAAATCACCCCAATATCTTTGCAAGAAAACCCCAAATAGGTTTACAAAGAATCAGACATGACTGAACAACAAAAGGTAGCATCTTAGATAGAGTACTAGACTTGGAGTTAGGAAAACCTGAGCGCAAATCCAACCCCAAATATTTCCTAGCTGTGAAATCCTAGTCAGATCACTTAAATCCTGTCTGCCTCAATTTCTTCATTTGTAAAAGTGGGATGATGATAATAGCACCTACTTTCCAGAGTTGTCGTGATGATAAAATGAGATGTTTTTGAAGTACTTTGCAATATAAATGCTAGCTATTATCACTGTTAAGAGGGGGAATTTTGAACTGTCTTGGATAGAGTACAGAATGTTTGTGTTTTAGCCACTGCCTGGTAACTGCTCTCTGTCTTTGAAGTATAGACTGATATATGTCCTAGAAGAGAAAGAAAAGGAACTACCTTACAGGGTTGTTGTGAGGATCAAATGTGATGATGTATATATAAAGTGCATTGCAAATCTTAGAGCACTATTTATGTGCTGCTTTTTTTTCTTTTCTTTTCTTTTCTTTCTTGCTATCCAGGTTATTAGAAAGAATGAAACATTCCTTTAAAAATGTGGAAGAATAGTTTCAATGTAAAAACAAAAAACAAAAAAGAAAGAATCTGAAGAAGCAGAGGGGAAGTCAGACTTGTGTCAGAGATGTTGGAGAGTAGAAAAATGTGACGGAAGGGGAAAGGATCACTGAACACTTGGAGATATGAGAGTATTCTCAAAGAAGAGAGAGTTGGACTGTACGAGGAGGATATGGCTGATGATAGAAATCCATAGGCACCATCAGGAGAGAGATCATCCAATAAGATTCAGAGGAAGAAAAGATGAATGGTGTTAATTGGTTAACTCCCTACTGTAGCAGCCCTTTATTGACCTTAGAGCAATCAAAAGCTCCTCAGTCTTGTCAGGGAACCTCCCAAGGCAGGTAAAACCAGTTAACTACTCCTCAGGTCTGGTGATTCATAATAGAGGCATTTAGAAGCTAAGGGAGAGATGGAAAAGAAACTGAAGACATAAAAAAGCACAAATAGTGTTTTCATCACTGCTGCCAATTAAAGGCTCCAAAAGGCAAACGTAAATTTGGGAAATCAACAGCTGTTTAAGATGGTGTCTAAGAAATGGATTGGTATTTCTCATTACTGCTCAAAATATAGAAATGATAGTTTCTTGGATGGAGTGCTCCTAAGGAGGGCTAGAAAAAATATTCGCCTAGAGTCATACGAATACAATCCAAAAGGCCTTAACCTGAAAAGGAAAGGGGAGGGGAAAACATGCCTACTTATTCCCCCCAAGCTAGATTACACAAGGAAGAACAGCTGCAGTTTAGGAAGACATCCAAGAAAGGAGCCAGAAATAAAACTCATGGCCTCAGATGGTATCTATGAATGCACAAAATAGGAATACTTGTCAAGGAGAAATATAAACACTAATTCAGGGAGGTGATTTTAACCTTGTATCACTTAAACACGATAGAATGGGAACCATGACTCTAGAGTCAATAGCTTATCCAAAAGGAACATCCTAGGTAAAAACAATGTTGGGGTAGGGACAAGGTGGTACCACCACATTATATATTAGAAAGATTTAACATGAGGAAGTGCAGGAACCTGGGGAAGGGTTTGGGAAGCTTAGTGGAGAGCATTTGAATAAAGAACAGTAGAGACAGAAGCAAAGGTACTATTATAATTAGAGTAGAAGATAGATAAACTACCTGGTTATACAGGGAGAAAAAAGAAACAGAAGAGCAGTTCAAGAACACGGCCCATGCAAGCCTGACATTGAGGTTGATATGGCAGTGATTGTTGTTGTTCACTCATGTCTGACTGTGACCCCATGGACCACAGCACATTAATGTTTGTCTATTGAGTTCTCTTGGCAAAAAGATTCTAAAGTGGTTTGCTATTTCCTTCTCCAGTGGAGTAAAGCAAACAGAGGTTAAGTGACTTGCCCAGGCTCACACAACAAATAAGTGTTTGAGGTAGGATTTGAACTCAGCCCTCCTGACTCCAGCCCCAGTGATCTAGTCACTGAGCCACCTACACTGCCTCATATAATAATGATAGGGGACTTCAATTATCCAGATAACTGGTGAACCTCATTTAATATACAGAATAGCTAATTATTTTTTGGACTGCTTTAACCACCAAGTGAGACTTAGCATTGTATAGAGGAAAGTGTGCCAGATTTGGGGTCAGAGGATCTGGATTTAAATATGTCTCTTATCAGCTGAATGATCTTAGGCAAGTAATTCAACCTCTCTGAATCTCAGTTTCCTTCTATGTGAAATGGATTAGATGGTCTCTAAGATTCCTTCTAGATTTAAGTCTACGAACCTAAAATTCTATCAATTTCAAAAAGTAGAGGAATTAAATAGGAGAACTATTATTATAGACCTGATTTTCACCAATGACCTTAGAAGCTATTTAATACAATCACTTTATTTTTACAATGAGTAAGTTTTGGATACAGAATATGAGCTTAGGGCTTCCTGGCTCCAAGTCTGATATACTATCTATTTTGTCTTGGGAGGGAAATAGCCAGTTCATTTTAAGCTTTATGGCAAAGGAAAATAAAGATGGTGATACTCATATATAGGAAATACATGCAACCAAGGATACTTATTCTTCCAGTTTTGCAGTTTCTCAAAATCCTTTTTTAAAATTTATTTTATTCCCCCTCCCCCTCCAATTACACGTTAAAACAATTTTTTAACTTTTTTTTAAAGTTCTGTCCCTCACTCCCCTCTCCCTGAGACAGTAAGCAATCAGATATAGGTTACACCATGTAGTCATGTAAAATATGTCCGTATTAGTTATTTTGTACAAGAAGACTCAAATAGAAAAAAAATGAAAGAAAGTGAAAAATAGCACGCTTCAGTCTGTATTCAAACAATATCAGTTCTTTGGAGGCAGATAGTATGCTGCATCATTAGCCCTTTGGGATTGCCTTGGATCATTGCATTGCTGAGGATAGCATCATTCACAGTTCTTCATTGTACAGTATTACTGTTACTGTGTACAGTGTTCTCCTAATTTTGTTCACTTCACTTTACATCAGTTCATATAAGTCTTTCCAGGTTTTTCTGAAATCATCCTGCTTGTCATTTCTTATAGCACAATAATATTCTATCCTAATCATATACCACAGCTTGTTTAGTTAATCCCCAATTTATGGGCATCCCTTTGGCTTTCCCAATTCTTAGCCAGAACAAAAAAGAGCTGCTGTAAATATTTTCTGTACAAATATGTCCCCCCCCCCCTTTTTTTTTGATGTATCAAAGTTCTTGCTTTGTAGAGGACTATAGCTCAACTCTGGATTTCCCAGGCTAGCTGTCTCTTGATTTCTCGGTAGGCTCTCTTTTCTCCTGCCAGAGGTCCTACTTCTGTAAGCTGCTTCAACCCCCAAGTTACCATTTCTGTCTGGAGTGTGTGTCTCTGCTTCCTCAATTGTGCCATAAACTCTCAAGCTATCTCCAACTGCTGGATACGGTGTCTTCTGGGAAAATAGGTCTACTATTAGATTTCCTGAATGGGGTAGGAGGAAGAATAGAAAAATACCTTCTTCCTTCCAAGAGATAAAAAGCTGATTTCTTCCAAGACTGCTGATTTCTGCCTTCATTGCCTTGAACCCTAAAACTCTCCAACTATCTCCGGGACTAACTATTTAAAGCTTTAAGGAGTGTGCCATTTCTTTCAGTCATACAATGGCCATACTCCTCTAAATTTTATCAGAGAAAGATATTCACTCTTCATAAAGAGATAACTGGATGTTAACACCTTGTTACTATCCTAATATCTCATGATCTGCGATTACATTCTATGGTTAAATCAACTAAGCTGAGGAAGGAGGAAGAGTTGAATCTCTTCCCCTTAAATACTCAGTTATTAATTAGATTCTGTTTTCTCCTAAGGAGAATAATCTTTGGATTGGAAAGTAAAGAACATAAATTGATAATAGGGAATTAAAACCCAAGGAAGATGGCAAGAGAGCACTTAATTGCCCTCCATGACATTGAGTTATCACATTGAGATGAGTTGCCTTTCTAGGTAATGAGATAACTGGTGGATGACATTGCTAAGCCACTGTCAATAGTTTTTGAAAGATTATGATGAATGGGAAAAGTGTTTTAGGACTGGAGAAAAATAAATGTCTCAGTTTTCTAAAAGAAAATATTGTATCCATGCAAATTATAAGCCAGTGAATTTGACTTTAATTTTGGGCAAAATTATAAATTTTATTATTAAAGAGATGTTCAGATAACGTCTAGAAAAGGAATTGATGATCATAAAGATCCAAAGTGACAATATTACCAAGAACAAGTTATGCCAAGCTAAACTCATTTCATGTTTAGTTAGGGTTATTAGACTGCTAGGTAAGAGGAATGTTCCAGATACAGTGCGCCTATATTCTGGTAAATCCTTTAACAAAGTATCTCATGCTATTCTCATGAAAAAGATAGAAGTGGGCTAGACAATGGTACTGTAGTTTGATTCACAACTGATTAAATGAACAAGCCCAAAAGGTCTTGTCGGTTCAATGTCAGGTTAGAAGTCTCTAGTAGAATGTCCCAGGGATCAGTATCTGGTCTTGTCATAGTTGTTCAACAACTCCTATTTGCTATTCACTCTACAATGTTGTTATGTTGAACTGTTGTTATGCACGAGTTTCTTGGTATATATATTCCTTCTCCATTCTGAGAAATAGCATCACAGTATCTATAATTCTATTCATCTTTTCTATTAGCTCTGAGCCCCCAGCCAGAGATAGTACTTCTGGCAAAACATTTAAGTGTTAGCTCTATCTCTTTTTGTTCTCTAGGAATACTTTCCCTCACCTGTGTCTTCCTATCTATTTCCGATAAGTATTTATATACCAGCAAAGACCTGTGTTTAAAACTGTCTATAAAGACAAAGTAAATTACTAAAACAAATAATGGTAAACAGACTTTCCTTGTACCCAGAGGGAAAAGTTTTTGTATTCCATGGAAAAGCTTCAAGTGAGAAAGGAATTAAAGGATGTTTACCTTAAGAGGGGGGATTCAGCTACAGATCATTTGTATAGATCCTCTTTGAACCTGATTAGTCTAAGCAACTGTGTTTGCTGAGACTCAGTCCCTTTCTTTTGGCCTATGGCTGTTTTGTTTTGTTTTGTTTTGTTTTTTTTTAGCTCCACATGGCTATTAAGAGATTAACTTTCTCCAGCCCTATGCATTTTCTACTCATCCCACCAGAACCTGGGTTCCTCTTCAAGTCAGTCTCTTGGACTCACTAAACTGATTTTTAAAGGACCCCAGAAGTAGGGGTATGTTGGAGCTAACTCATACCAGATCAAAAGAGGTGATTATTGATTTTTCATTATGAGTATTTAGACCACAAAAATTAACAGATCTTACAGATCAGGCTTCATTTTTTGTTTTGTTGATTGTTTAGACTAAAGAAAATGATGGAATAAGGTTAATGATGCAGATTAAACTGTGTGTCACACAATTTTTTTCCTTTTTGAAAAACCATTTGTTAAACATTCACCAGCATACCCTTTCACAGAAATATGGCATGTCCTTTTGTCTCTTGTGGTTGTTTTCTTTCTGATTCATTCAAGTGACTAATTCATATCTCATAAATATATCATATGAACTGGCTTTATTTTTTTTTAAATCAACATTTCATTATCTGACTCCCTTTCTATAATTAGGTTTGTGAAAGACCAACACTCTTGCATGTACACCTCTCTATTGCCCTTCCTAATGATCTGCAATTACTATTTCTCAGATAATAATACCAATAATAGTAGCGTCTATATGTTGTTCAATCGTTTTTCAGTCCTGTCTGACTCTTTGTGATGCTATTTAGGGTTTTCTTGGTGAAGATAATGAAGTGGTTTGCCATTTCCTTCTCCAGCTCATTTCACAGATGAAGAAACAGAGGCAAACAGGATTAAGTGACTTGCCAGAGTCATACAGCTAGTAAGTGTCTGAGGCCAGATTTGAACTTAGAGGAAAAAGTCTTTCTGAATCCAGGCTCAGCACTCTATGCCACATAGCTGCCCTAGCTAGTGTTTATATAGCACCTACTATGTGCCAAGCTCTGTGCTAAACACTTTCCAAATATCTCATTTAATCCTCTCAACAACCCCAGGAGGTAGACACTATTATTACCTCTTTTGCGGATGAGAAAACTAGGGCAAACCAAGGTTAAGTGACTTACCCAGAGTCACATAGCTAATAAGTATTTGAGGCTAGATTTGGACTCAGGTCTTCCTGACTCCAGGCCTACATTCTATCCACTGTGCCAACTAGCTGCCTCAGAGACTGGTGGTCCAAGACTTACAGTCATATATCATTACCAGAACAGCATTATAATTAAAAAGATATTTCAGGGTAGGACAGAGGTGGGCAGCTAGGTGGCACAGTGGATAGAGCACTGGGCCTGGAATCAGGAAGACTCATCTTCATAAGTTCAAATCTGGCCTCAGACACTTACTTGCTCTGTGTCCCTGGGCAAGTTAATTAGCCTGTTTGTCTCAGTTCCTGATCTGTAAAATGATCTGGGGAAGGAAATAGCAAACCACTCTAGTATCTTTGCCAAGAAAATCCCAAATGGGGTCACGAAGAGTCAGATATGACTGAAATGACCAAACCACTGAAGAACAGAGGGAATATGAAATAGTTGATAGGGTGCAGTATTTGGAATCAAGATTTGGATCTGAATCCCTCCTCTGATCTTTGATGAATGATCACAGACAAATTGTTTTTGTGTCTTTGAACCTCTGCTCCTTCATTAGGAAAACTGTTGGTGATATTTTCTACGCATGTGCTAACTGCCAATACATTTGTAATATCTCATAGGGTTGTTTTGATGCTGAACTAAGATAAGACATTTAAAGCAGTTTATAAACTTTGGAGAGTTGTATAAATGTCACTTGTTACTTCAGTTATTGAATGAACTGCACAATTTTCCAAAATGCCATTCTGCACATTCTCTTCTACCCATTCAGTTCAATGGTTATTATTGTACATCTTTCTGACTCAGAAGACACTTGAAGCAGGGTCACACTGTGGAAAGAACTGAATCTAGAGGCAGAAGGCCTAGGTTTGAATTCTGGCTCTCATACATTCTCCCATTATGAACTTGGGGAAATTGTTTAACTTACTGGGTCTCAATTTTCTCATTCATAAAATGAGGGTGCTGGACTAGATAACCCCTAATGTCCCTTTTAGCTCTAAATCTATGTTTACATGTAACTAACATTTAAGACAAAACATTCAAAATTAGAAATTAAAATAATATACAGAACAGGAATGCATTGAAATGAACACCAAGGAGCTTTATTTTTAAATGTTTATTTGAAATAAATAAACTGTGAAGGCTTCATTGCTTTTGGAATTTCTGCCCTCAGGAAATCATTTTGATTATAATAATAATAATAATGATAAAAGAGTTGGTTGATGTTAGAAATCTGTCACATCTTTAATTCTAAGGGTAAAAAAATTAGTGAGTAAAAACAGCAAATAAAACACTCATTACCTTGTTTCTACATATTTTCTTTTTATATGCATTTCTCACAACATTTGTAAATCTATAACTATACTTTTAATGTGAAGTTTTCTTTTAGTTGGGGATAAAATAAATTTATAAAAATGTTTAAATTAAAATTTTAGTTTACTCTTTTTTAGAATGTAAAAACATATGTTTGTGTCAATATAATTTTGATCGTGTGCTATAGAGAACTTAATTATTTAACCAGTCTGAAGTATAGTTGAGTTGGGAAACATTACACAAGAGGATGTTGCTAGGGAGAATCAAAAGTGGTTACCCACTTGAAACAAATTGTTTTCATTGTTAAAATAACAAGTCCTATCAGAACTATCCTCTCCCCACCCCCCAAAAAATGTTTGGCTATGTCAGCCTTAAAGCAACACAACCAAACACCTCTTCTAGACAACACCCATCCAGACCGCAACAGCCACGGAATTCTCCAGTTTAATTGCATTGGAGGAGTTTTTGGCAGACTGGTCCAAGAGAAACAGGACTGAGGAGGCCAGGAAATGGAAACCTACAATGGTACTGAGTCCACTGATTTTGCCAGAGCAGAGTATACAACGGTATTTGAATGATTTTGGAAAGAATTAAATTTACTAATGTACAATAAACCTTTCAGTGTTTTTTCATCTTTTTAAAAACTTTTAGTATATAACATCTTCCATCTGCTGTATTCACTTTCTTACATGGTTTGGCAGTGTTTACATGATTCTGATGTTCTTTAATTCATCATGAAACCACATACCACACTGCATATAAACATACATTGGAGGAACAATTCATTTATCTAAGTCTAGCCTAATAGCCCATAAGTTTTCAAATGAGGCTCTGGAGAATTCGACCAATAAGCAGACTTTTATTAAATTTTTACTATGTGCCAGGCATTGTCCTAAGTGCTAGGGATTAAAAGAAAGGCAAAAACACAAAAGCAATCCTTGCTTTCTAGATTTTATCTCCATTGCTGATAAATTCTAAACCTTGAGTGATATGTGACTTGGTGCAAGATCATATTGCAGTAATACAACTTCATTTGGGAATTTCTGCAATATTTATCAGAGTTCATCATTCCCTCAATGGGGACATGACTTCAAAGGCCACTGGAAGCAAAAAAAAAAAAAAATCCCCAAAACATTTTTGAAGGGTGGCTGTTTTGGTCTGATAAAGATGCCCAGATCTTACAGGCTACCCTGGACTTCTGACAATTGTTTGAATATAACCCTGAATGAAAGAATGAGCTACATCAATGAAATTCCACCTTTCCCCTTGATCTTTACTCCTCCAGTCTTGGTACAGTGTTATCTTGCTCATTACAAGCATTCATTTTCTTCATAGGATGAAGATCTTAGTTTCATAGTAAGACAGTATTTCCTGAGGATTAATCAGGATGCTTCACCGCAACAGTCTGTAAATCCTAGGATTTTTTTTTAAAATTTTTAAATGTACTTTCCTTCGTGCTTCAACTGATGTTGTTTCATTGTGAACTTTAATTCCTGGGGGGCAGCTATGTGGTGTTATAAATGGAATCCCGGATAGAGTCAAGAAGACTTGAGTTCAAATCCTGCTTCAGATAGTTCTTAGTTGTGTGGTCTTGGGAAAGGCATTTAACTTCTGTCTGTGTGAGTTTCCTTATTTGTAAAATAAGGACATAATAGCATCTATCTCCTAGTGTTACTGTGAAGGTAAAACAAGATAATGCTGGTAAGACACTTTGCAAACCTTAAAACACTACATAAATGTTATTTTTGAAGAGGACTAATGATATCACAATGCTGGGGTCAGGGGTACAGTGTGTTCACCTGATCAACCCAATATGAGTTCAGAAGTGGTCTACCACATGTCCAGTACAATTAGTCCATTAGGACATTTGGGATCGAGACGTCTCCGAATTTGCACGGGTGACATTTCCTTTGCGCTACCATGTTTCTGCTTTGTTCATGGAGTATAGAGCCTTCTTTGATACCAGCACACTACACTTGGTGGTCCTGTGCCAGCCTTTCCCATGTCTCACAATTGATACTAAAGTTCTTCAGAGAGACCTTGAGAATGTTCTTGTACTCCTTCTTCTGACCACCATGTGAGTGCTTATCTTGTGGGAGTTCTCCATAAAATTAGATTGATAACGACCGTTGAAAAACTTGACTTCCACATATCATCTACTGCAATATCCCAAATAGTGAATGAACTGCACATATTCTCTAAAAGCTACAACTTTTTACATCTTTCCTTGGAGTAATATTTATTCTTCAAAACCACAGAATTAAAAACACAGCAAGTAACGGAAATGAAACATGTTGGCCTCTAATTTGAGATGGGGGGGTGATAGAGGAGATATGACAGAACGGGAGAATATGTGGAAGATAGAGAGACGCAGCCACAGCTCTAAAGAGCAGAAGCTTTGAGAAGAGAGAAGGCCAAGAAGAGCTGCTGGAGGGAACCCGTGGAAGCACAGTCTCCGTGGAAGTGGGAAAATTGCTGCCGAGATGAGGTCACCAGCAATAGGACTCCAGAGGTCTAAGCAACAATGTCTAAGCTCAGAGGGTGGATCCTGCTTTGCTTTAACCCATCCAGATGGCAAGACCTAATGTTGTTGATTTCTGTTTCATTTCTGTCCTTTCTGGCAGTATGCCTGTTCCCCAGAAAACTTACCTCTGCTTCTTAAAAGTTTGTGTACCCTTTTGTTGGTTTAAAAAAAATTGATAGCTCTTATTTTCAAATTGCTTAAATTTTCCCCTGTATCCATCCTGTCCTTCCAAAAAGCTATCCCTTATAGCAAAGATTTAAAAAGAAAGAAAGAAGAGGAAATATCCAGCCAAATCTATCAATTCATTGACAAAACCTGACAATATATGCAATTTTCCACACCCTTGGAACCCCCTACCCCAACCTCTATGAAGAAGTGGGGAAAGATAGTTTCTCACATGTCTTCTTTGGGACCAAATTTGTTTTTTGAAGTTTTGCAAGATTTCTTTTTGATTGTTTTGTGGTTGTTGCTTTCCCTTTACATAGTTGCATTGTTTTCTTTGCTCCCCTTTGCCTCTGTTCATTTAAATATTTCCATGCTTCTCTGCATTTATCATATTCATCTCTGTCTAAACTAGTAATTGTAATAAATGTGGTTAACTATTGCATTGCTGACCTATGCATTGCATAGCTTAAAATGCAGCATAGAAGGTATAATTAAGAAACATCTAGGAGGAGAGAGACAGAATTAAATCTGCTGGCTAGGAACTTAAAGATGAAAAAGAGAATTATTGATTTGTTTTAACAAAGTCCCAGTGCTGAAAGAGACTATTTATATCAGGACTCCTTTAGGCAAGAAAGGAGTAAGCTGTGACTGAGTCGGGGTGGAGTGAGTGGGAGGAGTAAGGGGAAAGGGGAGAAGGTTGTGAATAGCTAGGCTGGTTTTAGAGGATGGTCAGAAGGAGTAGCTGGGAGAAAGAGAGTCACATCCAAAGGGAGAAATAGCTCCACCCATACAAGTGTTGGGTCTAGTGAGAGGAAGTGACTGACCTATTTACATGGACTGCATAGCACTACATCATTGCTAAAAGGATAACAGAAATCAATACTCAGTTGGTAAGAGGTTTTGTCAGGAGAGTCGATAGGGAGCATATGTGGTAGATATACATTTATTATGCATCATAGAACATTAAATCTGGAAGGATGCATAAAGATCAATCCTCTTTCTTGACATGAAGAAACCTAAAGGCAAAGTTGTAATTCTTAGGCTGTCAGAGACTTTGCTCCAGGGTACCAATATGGGGAAGGAGGACAGAGGTGGCCTGCTTTCTTCTTCCCCATTTGGACTTTTGACCAACCGTCCCAGCTCCTCAAAGAGGATCACACCAGGTAGTGACCATGGCTCCCTTACCATCACCTGAAGGTGTTACCCCAGGGTCTTCTGGATATAGCATTTCTCTTCCCAGACTGGTCTTCTTTACTTCTGCCTTATCCCTGCTTGCGGTCTTCACTCTGTATCTTTTCAAAAGTGAGTAAACAGGAAGTAGAAGCAGTTTGAAGGGGCATAGGTTGCCTCCTCTCCAAGTGCTTTGTATCGTGGGCAGACTTCTTCATGGTGAAATGACTTGTACAAGGTAACAAAAATAGTAAATAATTAACTTGTACCAGAATAAAGTAACATTTTCAGAAAATATAGCCCTTTCTAAATATTCTTGAAATTGTTTACACATGTTTTTGCCTCTTTTTTTTGAAGCATTAATGCAATATTTTTCAAAAGGTTGAATATTTTAATCTTTTTTTTTGCATTTGGTTTTCTGTTTGAAAAGTCACAATAGTAAGTATAAGCAGTTCCTATTTTGTACTTTCAAAGGGAAGTACAAAATGTACAGAAAGTAAAAAAAAAGAGTAATCCCAAATTTAAAAACAAATCAGATGTCAAAGTGTTGGACAATTACATCCACAGTAGATCACCTCAGAACCAATCTCTAGCTTCTAATAATTTAAAACTTGAAGGAAGTCAAGAGAAAGGTCAGGTCATTGTGGGGTTGGTGCCACAGGAGCTATATGATGGCTTAGTCAACGTTAGCAACCTAGTCAACTTAGCCAATAGTAACTTAGTCAACAACAGTAACTGTAACCAATGGCCCAAGGAGACTGCTTTCTAGATTTGTGCTTTGTTTTGCCCCTGATCTGAAGTTTTCTCCAGAAACCACAGAATATAGTTCAGTGATAGCTCATATCTAGGTTGCCACAGAGGTAGCTTTAAAAGTTCTAACCTACCATGCAAGCACTTGAGGTAACAAGGCATATGGAGTGCAGGAGAAAATGCAGGAAATACAAAGGACTCACAATAGCCAATTAACAATAGATAAAACTCTTTCTTCTGTAGTAAATTCCACCTTCTCCCGGGGTTCTGAACCCTCCTCAAAAATCTCAGCACAGCCCTGTAGTTTGAACTCTCCTGAAAAGGGAAATACTTGAGGTCAGGAGAAGTAGCACCCTACCCCAACATTCAGATTGATTCTAATGCTACCCCAGTTATACAGTCAGGCCTCCACATTTATGGTACTACTATAAGGATTTGGATTGCCCCCAAAAGGAAACAAATTTAGGGTTGTTAGAGAAGCAATCTCTTTTCTTCAGGATGATGGCACTGTCTTTTAGGCCCTTTCCTTTCTTCTAGGAGTCTGGGTTGTAAAACTCTTAAGCCTAGAGTTTCTAGAGTGACAGTTCTAAGGCTTGAACTGCCCAGGAACTCTCCCCTCCTCTATTCAGAAGGCTGAGTCCCCAGACTCTCCAGGAGTTAGAAATTGCTCTTCTGCTATCTAAGAGGCTAGCCTTCAGAAACAGAAGTCCTCCTCTCTTCTCCTGGTACCATTTTGTTGAGAATGTGTGCATCTGCAACATTTCTCTTCCACTATCTCCACAACGCTGTATCCAGGGACTCCAGATTCTAGGAACTCAGAGTATAGGAACTCTGTATCTGAAGGTAAAAGCATATCCAACTCAATCATCCTGTTGGCACAAAGCAGATTAATAACACCTGCGAAAAAGACAGTGTGCAAAGATAAGTTCTCCTATCCCCTTCCCCAGGACCTAACTACACTCTTAGCTTACTTTCAATTTTTACTTTTACTTTCAATTCCCTCAGAGTGTCTCAGAAAAGGAGAAAAGAGCCTGATGCCATTGATATCCTTTTGCACAGGCCTAGTGTAATGATCTGAGTCAGTCAATTCATCGTCATGGATGAGACCTAAGTAGATGTACTCACCCTTATTGAGGCATTCTTGGGCATGCCCACACCTCCTATAAGATTCTTAAATAAGGGCTCATAGCTTTTTAAGCTCATCAAGGGGATCAGAGAACTCACCAGATCAATCCCTTTTATAATAATATCAATCTAATGCATACTGGAATATAATGAGCATCACTGCAAAGGGGACACAAAATATCTTGCCTTCTAAGAATTTACAACCTTGAAAAGACAAAAGATGAAACAATTTAATAATTATAAGACATTATCTATACTGATTAGACTACCTGCTCATCTTAGACCTGAAGAAAAAAAAAATCAGACAAGTTTTCTAAGCTACCCTCACAATTATCATCACTGTCATCATGATAAAAAATCGATTATGAACAACTATAATCTAAAATGCTATTCTAAACAACTGATTTAAAATATGATGATGATAATAATAATAATATGAATATAGCTAACATTTGTATTGGCCAGCTAGGTGGCTCAGTGGATAGAGCACCAGGCCTGCAATCAGGAAGACCAGAGTTAAAATTTGGCCTCACACACTTACTAGCTGTGTGACCCTGACCGAGCACTTAATCTTGTTTACCTCAATTTCCTCATATGTAAAACTAACTGGAGAAGGAAATGGTAAACCACTCCAGTATCTTTGCTAAGAAAACCCCAAATGGGGTCATGAAGAATTACTCATGACCAAAACAACTAAACAACAATAACAAAAACCTTTATATAGTGCCTAGTATGTGCTCAGTACTGTGCTAAGCACTTTATAGATACTATCTCCTTTGATCCTCACAACAACTCTGTGAGACAGGTTATTATCCCTATTTTAAAGATGAGTCAACTGAAGCAAACAGGTTAAGTGACTTAACCAGGGTCACAAAGCTAGTAAATGTAGGTTTTCCTGACTACAGGTCTGACACTATCCACTGTGCCATCTAAATGCCCTTAAAGTTCATCTTAAGACCCCATCAACATAGCACACAATTATATGAACTTTCTCAATAATTCAAGGAAAACAACAAATAAATCTATAATTTTACTTGAATAAGATAATCTAAATCATTTAGGTCTTATTTTTCTCCTGATTTCCTAAGGTACCCATGTAAGCATAAACAGCCTTTGGAGAGCACTCTATTATTATTCTCTGTTATGAATTTAGTTCTATAAGATCCTACAAAAATTTATAGAAGTGAATGGTAAGCCAGTTTACTTGAACCAGTTTCCCATAAGTTCTATTTTCAATTCATTCATCGAATTACTCTCTTAGCAATTTTCCTATCATATGATTCTATTCAATGATCTTTAGTAATTTTCCATTGCCTATCACTGACATCCAAGGCCCTACAAAATCTGGCTCTTATATAACTTTCTAGCCTTATTGATGTATTATTTCCTTATTTCTAGCCTCATGATTTTCCTTTTCAGGTAGTCAACATTTGAGCCAAATAGTATATTCTCTATTTTTCACCTGGTTTATCCCATCTCTGCTTCTGCTTATATTATTCTGCCCCTCTGCCCTTCTGCCCCTCCACCCAATGCCTGAACTGAACTCCTCTCATTCAAATTTCTATTTGTAGATGTCTCTCCCTTTCTTTAGGGCCCACATTAGATGCCATTTTATCCAAGAATCCTTTGTTGATAACTTTTAATATCCAGATGAAATTTCTCTGTTCCTTCTTATGTATATATGTATATATATGTGTGCATATATATGTAATAACACTTTACTTAGACCTATGCTTTGCATTCTCCCTTTTACTACAGTATTATTGTCTACATGTATCCTCTCCCCTTCTCCAATAGTTTATAAACTGTTTGAAAACAAGGACTGTGCCCATCTCTGTTAGTTTGTAAACTCATTGAGAACAAAGACTGTGCCCATTTTTATAATCATAATGCCTATCACAGTGGCTTGCACATAACATGTTCAAACAATGTTTATTGAATAAATTCATGTTTAAGGACCACAGTAATCGGGCGTAGTAATAGAAATTCAGAACAAAGGTCACCAGCTACAGTGTTAATCTAGCTATAATCTCCTTAAGACCATTTGAAACTATTGCATAGTTTATACAAACCCTGCAACTAGCTGTCAAGTTATCACACAGAAGTTCCCAAACTTACTTAGCCTACTGTCCCCTTAAAAAAAAATTACTCAGTGTCCGCCTGGAAATCTACTTTCTTTAACCCTTTAACAATTTTTTTTAAAATTTGCATCATTTCAAACTACTACTGCCCCCCTGGATCATTCCAGCTCCTTTCATCCCCCAGAATGCAGTATCATCCACTTTGGGAACCTATGTGAGATGAAAGAAATCTGCTTACCTAATTTAGAAGATGTTTGATATTAACGTAGAGGAGATAGTTTGCTGGAAAAGAAAGGTCTTGAACCAAAGTATTCTTTTCTATGCTAGCTTGGTGCAGCCTAGGACAAATATCAAAAAAGCTAAAATGCATTGATTATTCCTAAGTTGGGCAGTTTACAAAAGATCTCTCTAATATTCCCTTTAAAGAGTATAAAACTCCATTAGCCAAACACAACTTTAGCAAATTAGAGTTGGCCAGCAGGAAAGCAGCTGAGAAGTAGGTAGCAGCAGCAGCTCAGCATGAGCACAGTAAACATAAACTTCAGAGACAAAATGGAATTGTATCCCCAGAGGTAAAATAGAGCCACAGTGAGCTACAACATCAGTTGATAGAAGCTGTGAAAGGGATTCTAACTGTAATGTAACCCTATCATGCATAACCCAGTGGGGTTCTATTCTTCAACTTTCCTCTAGACCCTTTAAGGGTCCCCATAAAGGAATTTAGTCCTTTATGATTTTTTTTCACACATATCTACCTTTTTATGTGTCTCTTGACTCCTGTGTTTGTGCTTCAAAGCTTCTATGCAACTCAAATCTTTTCACTAGGAATGTTTGAAAGTCCTCTATTTCATTAAAAATTCATTTTTTTAGTCCCTGTAGGATTATATTCAGTTTTGCTGGATAAATTATTCTTGGTTGTAAGCCTGTATCCTTTGCCTTCAGGAATAGCATATTCCAAGCTCTCTGCTCCTTCAAAGTGGTGGCTGCTAAATCTTGTGTGATCTTGAATGTGGCTTCTCAACACTTGAATTGTCTCTTTCAGGCTGCTTGAAGTTTCATTTTGTTTTTTAATATGGAAATTCTGGATTTCAGCTGTCCTGTTCCTGGGAGTTTTCATTTTAGGTTTACTTTCAGGAAGCGATTGGTGAATTCTTTCTATTTCCACTTTGCCTTGGAGTTGTAAAAAAAATCTAGACAGCTTTATTTTATGATTTCTTGAAGTGTGATGTCTAGGCTCTTTTTTGGGTCATGCCTTTCAGGCAGTTCAAAGCTGAAGACTACCCTTTAGTATGAGATTCCTACCCTGGTTATTCTGCTATAGGTTTTAGACTAGGTAAAAAGCTAGAACTGAGATCCTTATTTGTTCCTGGGGTCAGAATCATGTAATTGCTGCTTGCTTTTGAACTTTATGCGACTGCTAGGTGTAGGTCTTATCCTCAGTCAGCCCTGACTATGACCTGGAACTAGGTGATGAGAAATAGAGAGTTGGCATCTATTTTTGCACCCTACACAAATTTAGATCCCTGTGTCTTGGATTTGTGATATCGTCTTGTGCTGGCCCACAACCTCTCCCTGGGCTGGGATGGTCTAGGTGATTTTTCTGCCTAGTCTCTGAACCCAGTATGCATAGACCTCTATGCTTGCTTCCCTATGCTGACCTGGGCTGGAAAAATGTCTTACTAGAATGTTTTTTTCTTGGATTTCCCAAGCAGGACCCAATTAGATGAAGTTACTAGATCTGTTTGCAGGACTTGTGGGGTAAAGCTGTCTTGTACTTATTCCTACTATCAGCTTCAAAACTTTTCTCTTTTTTTGTTTTTGTTTTTTTGGGGTTTTTGTGTCTTTTTTTTTTTTAAGGCAATTGGGGTTAAGTGACTTGCCCAGGGTCACACAGCTAGTAAGTGTCAAGTATTTGGTCTGAGGCCAGATTTGGACTCAGGTCCTCCTGACTTCAGGGCTGGTGCTCTATCAACTGCGCCATCTAGCTGTCCCAGCTTCAACACTTTTCAACCAGAGGTGTGCTGGAGTCAGTTGGAACTCATTTACTAGATTGTTAAATTCATTTTGAGTATTTACACTCTGGAAATCAGCAAATGATACAAATCAGGGCTTAATTTATTATTTTATTGATAGTCTAGACTTAAGAAATGGTGGAGAAAATGTTAAAATGCAGATTAAATCTAGAAGCGTATCATGCAGCTGATTTTTAAACATTTGCCACCATACCTCTTCATGACAACTATACCTTCATGACAACTATACCTTCTACTACATTCTTGGTGACAAGGTCTGAAGGACTTTTGAGGGCTTTCAACTAATTAAATGGTTTTAGTGGTATTATTAGATAACTCTGATCTCAAGAATGCAAGAATCCTGGTGTAGACAACATTGGAAGAGGAAGAGCTTATTTCGGGTAAAAGAAGGACAAAACCAGAAAGATAGTAATAATGTCCTTTTGGAGGAGTGAATGAATATGGAAGAGAATGAGGACAAGAAATCCAACGCTTGCTCTGTAGCACCATTCCTTCAATGTTCCCTCACTGTGTCAGGCTGTTTCTCAGATACACACACACACACACACACACACACACACACACACACACAGCTGATTTCTCTGCTCCCATCCCCCCCAAATTTGAACAAGTTATTCTTGGTGCTTGATTGATTCATGGGGCTAAGGCTCAAAACTCCTTTGACATAGCTTCCTGGTAATGACTGGCTATAGTGTTATACTTTCCTGGTTATCTGAGGGCACAAAAAGGCCCAACAACATGGCGCAGGGGTCCTTCAGAGTTTATATGTGTCCCAAGACCTCTACCCTGTACTACTGAGGTGGAGGTGGGGAGACAGATGAGCAGTGGAAAGGTTTCATTTACTTAAGCTAAGTACTACAATATTCTTGTTGAATATCCTTTCTGTGTTATGGCTAAGTAAACCTCCTTTTGTTAACTGTTGAGTGACGTGTGAGTGTCTCACTTTATTCTAACAACACCTAAACAAATAAAGTACCAACAAGAGTCAGACCCAACCTTTACAATTGGTCACTGGGACAAAATGGTATTACAGCTCACATCATGGTAATGATGGTGAAAAGGTGATGCAAATACAAAGCAGGGGGTGACTGGATGACACTATGGTAACTTATGGCATGGCAGTATATGGAAAGGAAGGGAAAGGAAGAGAAGAAGTATTTACATGGCACCTACTTTGTGCCAGTTACTGTTCTAAGTGCTTTATAAATATGATCTCCTTCGATCCTTACAACAAGCCTGCAAATTAGGTACTGTTATTAACCCCATTTCACATGTTTATAAAAAATTTATCACATAACATTATTGTCTTTATAAAAATAAAATTTTACATCAATATATTTATAGTTTCATATCTGTATATTTATGTTTATATATTTGTATTTTGAGGAAACAGACAAACTGAGATTAAGTGACTTGCCCATGGCTGTACAACTAATAAGTGTCTGAGGTCAGATCAGATATGAACTTGGGTTTTCCTTATTGCAAATCCGGTGTGGCGGGCAGCTAGGTGGCACAGTGGATAGAGCACCGGCCCTGGAGTCAGGAGGACCTGAGTTCAAATCCGGCCTCAGACACATAACACTTACTAGCTGTGTGACCCTGAGCAAGTCACTTAACCCCATTGCCTAACTCAATTAAAAAAAAAAAGCCCAGTGTGTGACCTAACTGCTTCCAGATAGAACAGAGATCAGACCCCCACTGAAATGGAGTAAGTAGCTTAGTAGCAATGTAGAAGTCTAACAAGGAGGATAAAGAAATCATCAAACCTGGTATTCCGTAATTGCTGTTGACAATACTACCGAATCTAGACTGTCAGCATAGTATGACTAAAAGCAAATTGGCCCAGCACATTCAGAAACTAGAAACAGAGCTCTTGACTGTTAAGGATCATTCAGTGTGAGAAAATAAGATATTGCTTTAGGATTTCATATTTTATTCCATTTTGTAATAGATTCTATTCTGTAACTGCCTGACCCATGTTTCTTTGTCTCTGAATTAAATTTAGAAGTTCATGAGTTGGGAGAGGATTCTGAGAAAGTGGTGGAGTAAGTCAGAAAATTCCAAGCTCTTCAGATTTTCCCCACAAACAAGACAAAATAGCACCTCAGGGTGAATGTAAAGTGATAAAAATAAACTAGAGTTGGGGCAGAACAGTAGTCTTCCCAGAACAACCACAGAAGAATGGAAGAAAAATCCCAGGACTGAGGTTTGGTCCCTATGAAGTATAAACACCTCCAGGCTTTTTCTGCTGAAACAACAAGCAGTGAGCCCTGGGGCTAGTTGGGTGGGGAGGAAGTCTTGGCCTCAGCCACAGAAATTTACATTTCCCTGAAAGTGTGCGGAGTCAGGTGTCTGAGCAGGGGAAGACTGAGGGAATCTCTGCTGATAAAGGAAATTAGGTTCAGCTGTGCTGCCCTGGATAAGAAGGAACCAGCACACTCCTGGTGATTGGAGAAGCAGTGGAGCAGAGACACTGCTGGCTGTGGACACTTACAGGGGGGTGGAGTTATTTGTTTTATTTCTAGGCCAGAGGGGAGAAATGAAGGAGGACCTGAGGCCAGAAGCACCATCCTCCATACCCCAGGACTAGAGGTGATTGCAACAAGTTGCTTTAAAAAAAATCATCAGGCAAAGGAGAAAGAATCCAAGAGTAGAAAGTTACCTTGAGAAGAGAGAAGACTGGGGTTCTTCAGAGAATGATATTGAAGCAAAAAAAAAAAGCCTCTCCTACCCCAAAGAGTAACATCAAATGGTCATCTGCTCAAAAAAAATTCACAGAAGAATTTTTAAAAGACTTTAAAAATCAAATAAGAGAGATTGAGGAATTTTTTTTCCAGAAGAACAATCCAAGAAAAACAAGATTATGAAAAGAAAGTTAACCAATTTGGAAAAGGAGATCCAAAATCTAAAGGAAGAAAAGGACTCCTTGAAAATTAAAATTGGGCAAGAGGAAGCCAGTAAAGCTATAAGAGACCAAGAAACAATATAAAGAGTGAAAAAATAAAAGAGAATGTTTCACATTCACATTCACATCTCATAAGAAAAACAATTGATCTGGAGAACAGATCAAGAAGAGAAAACATAAGAATAATCAAAATACCTGAAAGAAAAAAGAATCTTGATACAATAATACAAGAAATAATTAAAGAAAATTGTCCTGAAGTGTTAGAACAAGAAGGGAAAGTAGAAATAGAAAAAAATATATATCTATCATCACCTGAAAGAGATCCTACAAGGAAAACTTCCCCTCTGGGAGGGGAAGACCATAATGATATGATGATCATAATGATCCAAGACTTCATCCTTCTGAAATAAGGAGAAAAAAGTCTGAGATTTCTGGTCTTCAGACTTTTTCACATTTTTAGTGAATCCTTAAGGGAGTCATCAAATTGTTTGTTGTGAATCACTATTTTTGCTATTTTTTTTTTAATTTAGTTCCCTTGCTCACTTTATTTCCTTTAGGACTACTTATGCCAGGCTCCTCACATTCACAAAATGAGAATTATTCAGGAAAAGCCCAAAAGTCGTTTAAATGGTAAAAGGTCCTCTAGAAGATCATTAAGACCTTGACACCAAGGAGTGGAATGTCATAGTACCACTATCTGCCAGGGTTCCCCACTGCCCTGACATATGGATTATGCCAGTGTTTTCTCTGAAAGTTAATAAAGCTGTTCCTTGGACTTGATTGGACTAGGGGATGAGGTTAAAGCTGAGCTTCCCTTGATGTAGTTTCCTGATGACCTCTGGCCATATTAATGTGGCTCCTTGTCACCCAAGAACATTAAAAAGACTCACCCATTTGGAGTTGGGGCCCTTCAGATTTGTTGTATGCTACAAGACCACTTAAGTCCCACACCCTTTTCTATTGACCAGACATATTTTCATATGGTGTGGGGATTGAGGTGGGCTGCATCTATGCAAGCTAAATGTTGTGGTATCCCTTTTGGATATCCTTTGCATGCTAAGTAAACCTCCATTTACTAACTTTAATTTTTTTTTTTATTTTTAACATGGATTTTTAAAACTTTGGGTTACAAATTTTCTCCCTTTCTCCCTCCCCACCCATCCTCATTGAAAAGGCAAGCATCTTGGTACAGGTTATAGATGTGTAGTCATGTAAAACACTTCCATAGTAGTCCTGTTGTGAAAAACTAGGTATATTTACTTCACCCTATCCTACCCCCATTTATTCTATTCTCTCTTTTGACCCTTTCCCTCCTCAGAAGTGTTTGCTTCTTATTATCCCCTCTCCCAATCTGCCCTCCCCTCTATCAACCCCCTGATCTCTTGTCCCCTTACCCCCTTATTTTCCTGTAGGTTAAGGTAGATTTCCATACCCCATTGTGTATGTTATTCCCTCCTTAAGCCAAATCCTATGAGAATAAGATTCACTCATTCCCTCTCACCTTCCCCCACTTCCCCTCCACTGTAAAAGCCTTTTCTTGTCTGTTTCATGTGAGATGATTTATCCCATTATACTTCTCCCTTTCTCCTTCTCCTAGTATAATCCTCTCTCACCCCTTAATTTTATTTTCCAGATATCACCCCTTCATCTTCAACTCACCCTGTGACCTCTATCTATCTATCTATCTATCCATACATATAATTTTTTGCCTCCCACAACCCTAATACTGACAAAGGACTCATGAGTTACAAATATCATCTTTCCATGCAGGAATGTAAACAGTTCAACCTTAGTAAGTCTCTTATGATTTCTCTTTCCTGTTTACCTCTTCCATGTTTCACTTGAGTCTTGTATTTAAAAATTTGAAATTTTATATTTAGCTCTGGTCTTTTCCTCAGGAGTGCTTAAAAGTCCCCTATTTCATTGAATGACCATTTTTTACCCTGAAGGATTATACTCAGTTTTGCTGGGTAGGTGATTCTTGGTCATAATCCTATCTACTTTGCCCTCTGGAATATCACACTCCATGCCCTCTAGTCCCTTAATGTAAAAGCTGCTAAATCTTGTGTTATCCTGATTGTGTTTCTACAATACTTGAATTGTTTCTTTCTGGCTGCCTGCAATATTTTCTCCTTGACCTGGGAATTCTGAATTTGGCTACAATATTCCTAGGAGTTTTCCTTTGGGGATCTCTTTCAGGGAGTGGTTGGTGGATTCTTTCAATTTCTATTTTGTCCTCTGGTTCTAAAATATCAGGGCAGTTTTCCTTGATAATTTCTTTTTTGACCATGGCTTTCAGATATAATAATTTTTAAGTTCTCTCTCCTGGATCTATTTTCCAGGTCAGTTGTTTTTCCAATGAGATGTTTCACATTCTCTTCTATTTTTTCATTCTTTTGGATTAGTTTTACAGTGCCTTGATTTCTCATATAGTCACTAGCTTCCAATTGCTCCATTCTAATTTTTAAGGAAGTATTTTCTTCAGTAAGCTTTTGAACTTCTTTTTCCATTTGGCAAATTTTGCTTTTTAGGGCATTCTTCTCCTCATTGACTTTTTGGACCTCTTTTGCCATTTGGGTTAAGCTATTTTTTTTTTTTTGGTTAGGTGCTATGATCAAGGGTGAGGTGTTCACTCCTTTCCTGTCCTGTGTTCTGCTGTATGACCACAAGTACTCTTTTCTGTCTTGCAACTGTGAGGAGGATTTCCTCTCCATAGCCACTACAAGCTCCACCACGCCAGCACTCCTCTTTGCCCCAGGACCACCATCCAGAACTGTGACCCAGATCCAAGCACAAGCAAAGCAAGAGAATCTTGCACCAGCAAAGAGATCCCTGCAATCCTCCTCTGATCAGCCACTCCATTCCCCCTCATTCTGTGGGCCAGAACCTCAGGAGGCAGCCACCTCCCCTGGGCTGAGCTCGGGGAATGGGGCTGGGACCCCAAGCTTCTCTCTCACTGCAGAAACAGACTTTTCCCACTGACCTAAGTTGTCTTTGGTGTTCATGGGTTGAGAAGTCAGGAAACCGCCATAGCTGCCCACAATTCAGTCCTCTGAGGCCTGCTCCAGGTTGGCTGTGGCCTGTGTGCCCACACCCAACTAAAAAAAAAAGAAATTTAGAACTCAAAATCTTGTAAAAGTGAATGTTGAAAACCACTGTTTTTACTCTGCCATCTTGACTCCACCCCGCCCCCCCATTTATTAACTTTTGAATGACCTATCAGTATCTCATTTTGTTCTAATGCAAAACCAAACCAATAAGGTACCTGCCTAAGTCAGGTCAGACTTGATCATTATACTAATCTATCAACCAAGATCCCTCTTTCCTTGAGAGCACTATGGTGAGGTGGAGGGGATAATACTAAATTTCTATTTCTGTTGAAGGTCTTCCCTTAGCACAATTTAAGATAAACAAAACAAAATAAAACAAAACAAACCTTGCCCAAGCAACAAACTTCTGAAAATTAGAATGAGCAAAATAAAAGCCAATGACTCCACAAGACTTTACAAAATATTTTTAAAAAGTCAGAAGACTGAAAAAAATAGAAGACAATATAAGGAATCTCAGCAAAAATAACTCACCTGGAAAACATACTGGGAAGAGAACACTTGAAAACCATTGAATTACCTGAAACCTATGACCTAAAAAGAGCCTTTGTTTAGTCATTTCAGTCATGTTTGGCTCTTTGTGACCCCCATTTGGGGTTTTCTTGGCAAAGATATTTGAATAGTTTGCCATTTTCTTCTTTAGTTCATTTTGCAGATGAGGAAACTGAGGCAAATAGGGTTAAGTGACTTGTCCAGGGTCACACAGCCAATAAGTATCTGAGGCCAGATCTGAACTCAGGATGATGAGTTTTGCTAACTTCAAACCTGGCATTCTATCCACTGTGCCACCCCACTGACCCCAAAGAAGAGCCTAGACATCATATGACAATAATAGTAACAATAGCCAACATTTACATAGTACTTATGTGCCAGACACTGTGATAAGCACTTTACCATTATTATCTCATTTGATCTTCACAACAACACTGAGAGATATGTGCTACTTTTATCCCTATTTTATAGATGAGAAAACTGAGGCAAATAGAGGTCAAATAACTTGACCATGGTCACATAGTTAATTAGTGTCTGAGGCTGGAATTGAACTCAGGTCTTCCTGACTCTAGGCCCAGCATTCTATCTATTGCACCACCTAGGTGCCTCTATTTTAAGAAATGATCAAATAAAGCTTCCTATATATTAAAGAACCCCAAGGCCAAGTGGAAACAGAAATAATCCACCAGTCAACTTCCCTAAAGAAAACCTAAAATGAAAACTCCTAGGAACATGATAGTTAAAATCTAGAGCTTCCAGATTAAAAAAAACAAAAAACAAAAAAAAACTTCAAGCAGTCTGACAGAAAGAAATCAAGTGCTGAAGAGCCACATTCAGGATTACACAAGATTTAGCAGCCACAACCTTGAAGAAGCAGAGAGCTTGGAATATGATATTCCTGAAGGCAAAGGATTTAGGTTTACAATCAGGAATGATTTATCCAGCAAAATTGAGTATAATCCAACAGGGGGGAAATTGATCTTTAATGAAATAGAGGACTTTCAAGCATTCCTAATGAACAGATTTGAGTTGAAATACAAACAAGGAAGTCAAGAGAAACAAAAAAGGTAAATTCATGTCAACAATTCAATAATAACTATTTATATTCTAATGTGGAGAGATAATACATGTATCTCTTTAGGACCCTATCATCACCAGGGGTCATAGAGGGACACTAATTACACAGAAGGCCAGGGAGTGGTTCTGTCATATTTTGATTATCTTTATAATTTATTTACTTATTTTTGGTTTTCAACATTCACTTTTATAAGATTTTGAGTTCTCAATTTCTTTTTTTTTTTTTTTTAGGCAATTGGAGCTAAGTGACTTGCTCAGGGTAACACAGCTAGTAAGTGTCAAGTGTTTGGTCTGAGGCCAGATTTGAACTCAAGTCCTCCTAACTTCAGGGCTGGTGCTCTATTCACTGAGCCACCTAGCTGCCCCTTGAATTCTAAATTTCTCCCCCTCTCCCTTTCTGCCTCCCCAAGATGTAATTTTATATAGGCTATACATGTACAATCATATTAAACATATTTCCACACTAATCACGTCGTGAAAGAAGAATCTGAACAAAAGGAAAAAAACATAAGAAAGAAAAAAAGAAAGAAAATAATATGCTTTGATCTGCATTCACACTCCACAGTTCTTTCTCTGGATGTGGATAGCATTTTCCATCATGAGACTTTTGGAACTGTCTTAGATCATTGCATTGCTAAGAAGAGCTAAGTCTATCAAAGCAGTCATTGCACATTGTTGCTCTATCTGTGTACAATGTTCTCCTGGTTCTGCTCACTTCACTCAGCATCAATAAGTCTTTCCAGGTTTTTCTGAAATCTGCCTGTTTATCATTTCTTATAGCAAAATAGTATTCCATTACAGTCATATACCAGAATTTGTTCAACCATTCCCCAATTGATAGGCACCCCCTCAACTTCCAATTCTTTGCCACCACAAAAAGAGCTGCTATAAATATTTTTGTACATGTGGATCATTTCCCATTTTTTATGATCTCTTTGGGATACAGACCTAGTAGTGTTATTGCTGGATCAAAGAGTATGAACAGTTTTACAGCCCTTTGGGAATAGTTCCAAATTGCTCTCCAGAATGATTGGATCAGTTCACAATTCCATTAACAATGCATTAGTGTCCCAGTTTTCCCACATTTTCTCAAACATTTATCATTTTTCTATTTTGTCTATTTTGTCTATTGATAGGTGTGGTGTGGTACCTTGGAGTTATTTTAATTTGCATTTCTCTAATCAATAGTGGTTTAGAGCTTTTATTCCATATGTAGATAGCTTTAATTTCTTCATCTGAAAACTGCTTTTTCATATCCTTTGACCATTTATCAATTGAGGAATGATTTGTATTCTTATAAATTTGACTCGTTTCTTTATATATTTTAGAAATGAGGTCTATTTCAGAGACACTGACTGTAAAAATTGTTTCCCAGATTTCTGCTTCCCTTCTAATCTTGGTTGCATTGGCTTTGTTTGTGCAAAACCTTTTTAATTTAATGTAATCAAGATTATCCATTTTGCATTTTGTAATGTTCTCTGTCTCTTGTTTGTTCATAAATTCTTCCTTTCTCCAAAGATCTATTCCAAGGCAAACTATTCCTTGCTCTCCCAATTTGCTTATAGTATCAGTCTTTATAAATAAATTGTGCACCCATTTTGACCTTAAGTATATGATGTAAGATGTTGGTCTATGCCTAGTTTCTACCATACTATTTTCCAGTTTTCCCAGCAGTTATTGTTAAATTATGTTTTGATTATTTTAAAAGAGTGGAGAGGGAAGGAAGAAGGAATACAATGGAAGGAAATAAGAAAGCATGGGGAAAACTATCCCATATAATTGTAATTCACAAGTAGGAGTCTGAATAAACAAGGAGCAAGAGATTGGAGGGGGGGCAGAAAGGGGGACAAGGCAATCCTTGAACCTCCTTATTTGAACAAGGAAGTAAAGTGAAAATACTATGTAAGATATGCCTACTGTGTCTTAACAGAAAGTTGGTAGACTAGAGTTGTGCAATGAGGCATACATTTTTGGACATGACCAATGTGTTAATTTGTTGTTTTTTTTTTTTCAACTCTACTTCTTTGCTGCAAGGGAGAGTTCTATTGGGACAGAGGGTGGAATCCATTGGGAAGTGACAATAATGAAAATAATCAGCAAAACAGTATAAGCTGTATTAAAAAAGTAGACAGCTGCATACCATGAGTTTCTTTGCCTATGAATGTACAATGTACATCAGATATTGGACAGTTGTTTACTTCTCCCACTCAAAAGAAATACTTAGTAATTAGCCACAGTAATAACATTTATATGACACTTTATAAAACACTGTACTAAAGACAGAGGTTATTTTTTTTTCTTGTGTACATTGAACATCTGCTAAATAAATGTTTGTTGAATTAAAATCTCCTTGTTAGTTTTTAAAAATATTTTTTGAAGCATATCTGTTCTTACCATTTGAAGGAGACTATATTGAATAGTCCTATTCAAAAATCTTTGCATGACTAGACATCTAGCTGAATAAATATAAGAATTAGGAATCTAAACTCTTAAGAAAAACTGCAAATACTAGATAGTAGCAAGTCCACCTATGCAGTTTCAGCTCCTACTAGAATGCTATTAATAGAATGATGGAAATTTATGTGAAAGAAATATATCAGTAAAAAACCTAGAAATCTTAATAGAAAACAAAAATACAGCTAGACAGGAAGAATTTCACTTAGAAAGTTCAAACTCATGTTGGATTGCTATAAATAACTAGAATATAGCAATTAGAAACCCAGAAATCTAAATGAAAAGCAGAGATACAATGAGATATTATGATAGATAGGTAGATAGATAGATAGATAGATAGATAGATAGATAGATAGATAGAATTAAATCCCATAAGTATTCCTAGAGCTTTCAAAACTACTTCCTACATTAAGCCTTATTACCTCAAAATTCACACATAGCCTTCTCTCACCTCCATCATATAGCACTTCTGTTATATCTTAAGTACTTTTCATATATTATATTAATGATTATATCATGCAGATATAATATGTATCTACTTAACTGTAAATTTTGTAACATTTTTGTTTTATCTAATTTTACATCTCCCTCAGCACTTCACACAGTACTTTCTTCATAGTAAGGCTTAATAAATATTTGTTGAATTGAATTTTTGGTGACTATGCTCTTTTGACAATTATGCTGTCAATGATATAGTTGCCAATACAGTCACTGACATTTTATTACATCAACTTTGAAAGGGAAAAAACATTTTTTTCTTAATTGTCTTGTAGTCAAGAGCAATTACAAGTTAAGAATTCTGCAGTTTATTAGGAAAACAAAAAGGAAAGAGAAGTATGATTACCATTATGATACAGTTCTAGTTACAAGGAAAAGAGTCCTAGGAAATATTGTCTTCTTCATTGAAGGTCACCCACTACACCGGGATCCAGCTCCAGTCTGATTTCTGGGGAATGTTTGTGTGCTTCTTCTTCTTCTTCACTTCCTCCTTGTTTTCCATCTCCTTCTCCTCCTTCTTCTTCTCCTTCTTTCCTCTTCTTCCCTTGCCACTTGGTCCTTTTCTCCATTTGGGGCACCATACCCCACATGTGGGTGCTCTATCCATAGGAATATAATTTTTGGTGGCTTATATTTTGTGAGACATTTGAGGAGTGAAATTTATTTTTAATTAATTATTTATTTTTATTTTATTTTGTTTTCCAAAAGCTGGAACAATTTACCTTTTGTCCTGTGTAGTTTTCATTTATGATTTCTTGAACTATAGCTCTGAAAAAAACAGGCTTTAAAAAAAAAGCCTATTGTAATTCAAATGGAGCTACTTGACCAAACCCAAATCATTCTAGTTTTCATTGAATGGCCAATATAGCCCCAGCACAAGGCTCTGTTGCTCACTGTTTAGGTTCTGATGCCTTGGAATGAGTATAAATAGCAATAGTTTCCTGTTCTGACCAGAAATTCTGAGGGTTTCCCTCCCAGACTGATACTTTTGTGATGGTAAACTAGGCCATCTTTTGTCTCAATTTTTTTTTGTATTACAATTTTATTTTATTTTCAATTCATGAGACAAAGCAAGCATTTCCACAATGCTGTACAATAAAAAAGATGATTGCACATGAAACTGCAAGTCTACCACATACAATTTGCTATTCTCTCCAAATATACAACAAAGTTATTATGTAAATTTCATTTTTTTTTTCCCTTAATGTCATCTATTACTTTTAGAAGGAAGAGACTTGGGAGGAAAAAATAAATTCTATTCTTTTAAATTAAGTAGTTATTGGAAGGATTTTCATAATCACATCTTGATTCAATTAAAAAAATTTATTCAGTGCTTACTGTGTACCAGTTATTGTACTAGATCCTGAGGATGGAAATGTGAAAATGAAATAGTCCCTGTCTTCAAGGAGCTTATATTTTACTAGCATGAAGAAGTATGTTGACAGTTTTGTCTCAATTCTTACCTAGCCCTTAGTGTTGAATGGACATTGCCTCAGACAAACTGAGACCTGGGAAAGACCTTAATTTGGAAAGGCCAAAGTCACTCACAGCATCTTGGGGCATTGCTAGTTGTCTTGACTTTTGTCTGGCCACTGGACTTTGAGGACTCTGGAAGAGAGAGTGAGGCTGATGACTTGTACAGCTTTTCCTTACTTAAATCCGATTCATACTTAAGTCAAGACATCACCCTTGTGAAGAACTAAGGACAAACAACAACATTTTCTTCATTAGAATTACTTTTTGGGGGGGGGGAGTATAGTGAGGAGCTCCATAGTTAAGCATCCAATGGGCTCATGGTATTCACCATCAGCTTTTTGTGGAAGGTGACTTATAGTAGAGTAACTTACCTGATGTTGATACTACTTACAGAGAAGTTGTAAAAATGGATGGATGACTCTAATTTATCAAAAGCTGACATTGCAACTAAAAGAACATTAATTAAGAAATAATCTCATCTTTGCACAATTAAATTCAGGATAAAATGTGATTTCAGGGGACAGACCACAGAACACTTGAACTCCCCATGGCTGGTAATGGGACTGAGGGCCACATAAGAAAGCAAAAGTTTCAAGTTACCCATAATTTGAAGAGATAATGTATTAAGAATAATGCATACATTTTATTTTAGGAGTATTAGGGAACTTGCAGAAACTGGGGAGTAGTACCACTGATATGGAACTGATATCCATCAACTAAAAAGGAAAACTAGAGTTTTGTTTCCTGTTCTTCCTCAGTTTTCACTTGAAGCCTACCCCTTGACCAGCAGAAAGGCAGGGGTGGCTAACTCTGGCTGATCTAGACTCAAATACAAAACAATTGTAAATGAACTTAATTTGTGTTTAGGGGCTCAGCAGTCTAGTTAAACAGCTACTTCCTGGATATGGTGGAGTGACAGATTTGAAATGATCTCAAGCACAGCTTTAAAACAAAAGTAGAAGGGAAAAACTACTCTCACCAAAGAGTGGGTGGTAAAGTAATGATCAGTATAATAACAACCCTCTATTGTTTCCCACCTCTGCATGGGGGATTAAAAGCCCTGCAGGAGAAATTAAAGATGAAAAATCATTTAAAAAATACATTAAAAATGCTATTAATACCCTTAATGCTAAATAAAAGCTAGTGAAGGTAGCAAAATTCCATCATCTGATTATTCATGAATTGAGTACAGTTCTAGACTTCATTGCAGAGAACTAGTTTAATCATAATTGATAGTTAGGCATATTAATAACATTATTAGAAAAGCCAGTTATAGGCCAAGAGTAAAAGAGACAAAGGAATGGTACTGTGAAGAAGTTTGTAAGTTTTAGAGAAATTATGGCTTCAGAAAGAATGAATCTTGGGAATTTTGCCCAGGAAAGGGGGAATTTAGTTCAGGGAAATTTTATGGGTTGAATTTTTTAAAAATGGTGTTCAGAAACTTTGAGAAAAGCATTTTTATTCTGGGATGAAGGTGTAAACCTGAGGTCTCTTCCAACTCTCAGGTTCCATTAAAAAAAGGCGTAATTGGAACCAAACATAAAATGTTGAGTTTTGTATGATTCTGTGACAAGTTAAATCAAGTATTATGAGATTAAGTTACTTAATGAGTGGGTTCTAAGTAGAACTATTATGCAGGGGAAGTTTTTCTTTAATACCCTCCTACTTCCCTTTTCAGTATATCTGGTATTGTTTGGGCTTCTTTGTTCCCTTGAACATCTACAAAGCTCTGTTTTCAGAAGATTCTGCTTCTTCCAAAAAAGTTTATATTTTATTAGGGGGCTTTTTTGAAGATGAAAAACAAAACAAAAAAAAAGCTCAAAACTCAAAGAAATGAAGCTTTAATGGTTAAATTTTAAACACGATGACAGGCAGCAGGAGTTATATCTTTGGGCTGAAAGCTGTTTTCTTACACTGTGCTCTTACACTCCCTCACAAAACATCATACACATACAAACAGAGCTTTCCTGAGGCTAAAGTGTGGATTAAACATGGTCTGTGAGTACTTACTGCATTTGAATCCCCAGAGCCTAGTATGTTTCTGGCACATAGTTGGAACTTAATAAATGCTTATTGATTGATTGGATACTCTAGCCTCTCCTTTTGAATTGCTTCCTTCCTTAGTGTCCTTCAGATATCGAATTTCCTTCTGTTTTCTAATCAATTTTTAAATTCAATTTAATCAAATAAATCAATTTTAATTGAATTGAATTTCTTTCTAACTACTATTTTAAAAAAAGGATTTTTGTCATTTATTTAGGCCAGAACTGAAATACATTTAAATTGTGTTTACCTCCCCCAGGCTTAAGCCTTTAATCTCTCACAGAGAAATGAAAGGCTTTGTTTCCTGTTAAAGGAATTTCAAGCAGCCAGGAAGAGGGAGGAGATTGTTGGGAGTGGGGGTGGGTAGCAAGACTCTGAATAGATAAAATTCTTAAAGTAGTCTTTAATCTAGTCCACTTGTGGCACCTCCTAGTTGGATCCAAAGGTATAACTGTGATCTTCGCCACTGTCCTTCCTCTTCCTTAAACCCTGTCCCTTATCCCCCCGAAAAAAATCCTGCTTACCTAGAAGACTCCAGGCCAGACAGCTGCTGTTAGAGGCTTAGTTACAGTATCTGACTAAAGAAAAGAAAATTAGAATTGGAAGGTAGACCCAGAAGACATTCTTGTGTAACCTGAGCTTGAATAAGGATCCTTTCTCTAAAATCCGCTATAAGTGGTTGGTCAAACAGCCTTCAGATAGAGTTCTAGGGAGCTGGGAGAACTCACTAAAGAGCCTCTACTTTTGAATAGTTCTAATTGTTAGGAGATTTCTACCATTGTTCCTAGTTTTGCCATCTGGGGCCAAATAAAACAAATCTAATCACTTTGCATTCATTCAGTCAATAAACCTTAATTAAGCTCCTACTGTATGCCAGGCACAGGGCTAATCGTGTAGTTGGGGGAAGTGGAAAAAGAGAAGGGGGGAGAAGGACTATACTAGGCTCCCTCCTTCAGTAGAAGTTTTGGAGCTCATGGCTCTGCCCTCCTGTCAGAGAGTTCCATCTGAGTTGCAAAGGACACTAATGAGATATGAATACCAAGGGTGACTTAATCTTTCAGGAAAATGAAATTTCCCAACGATATGATTCCTGGGGCAAGAAGTTCAAACGAGTCCAAAAGCAACGAAGCTTCCACACTTCCACAGGTTTGTTTGTTGTTCAGTCATTTTTTCAGTCATGTCCAACTCCTATAGGAAAATCCATCAAATACTTCAAGACAGGTATAGGGAATCCTGAACTGAACATAATACTCTAAATTTGGTCTGACTAGAGCAAGAACAGTGGGACTATCACCTCCCTGGACACTCTCATGTCTCTCAATAGAACCTAGAATTGTACTATATTACCTTTTTTTTTTTGTCTGCTACATCACACTGTTGACTCATATTGAACTTGAAAATCCAGTAAAACCCTTATATCTTTTTCATAAAAATTGTTGTTTGTTGTTGTTCAGTTGTGTCTGACTGACTCTACATCATCTCATTTGGGATTTTCTTCAAAAAGATACTGAAATAGAACCATTTCCTTCTCCAGATTATTTTACAGATGATGAAACCGAGGCAAACTATGTTAATTGACTTGCCCAGGGTCACACAGCCAGTAAATGTCTCAAGTCAGATTTGAACTCAGGAAGACGAGTCTTCCTGACTCCAGGCTGGGTACTCTATCCACCGTGCCACTTAGCTGCTCTCTGCCACCTAGTTGTCTTGCAATACCTTTCCCATTACGGTACTTCTAAAAGTGATTGTTTTTAACCCACATGCAGAACCATAACTAGGAATTTTTGTACCTGGGATAAGTAGCACCACCAATTCCCAAGGCTTAGAAGAAAGGGAAGATAGAGAAAAAGACCTCAGGACACAGGTTGTTGTTCAAGATATTGTTACAAGTAAAAGATGTGAGGACTTTATGTGACCAAATATAACATAACCTTGTGGGGCAGGAACAATTTTCCTCTGGTCCATCATCTGTTAACTTCTTATTTTAACTAATTATCCTTGCTATTTAGGAGGTAAACTCTATTGTTTACATACTGCTGAAATACTCAAAGTGTTGACAGCGCTCTTTAAAACTGGGGCAAAGCTCTGGTCATTTTACCTTAGTTATGTCTCTTCTCAAAAGTAGGACTTTACATTTATCCCTTTTTATATTTCCTTTCTAAAGGCAATGCATTGTAAATAGAGGATCAGTCTTGTGGTCAAGAAAAACTATGTTTAAGTTCTTTTTGTGACATATGATAACTGTGTGACCATGACGAGTCATTTAATCTCTCAGTATACTGATCAACTCTCTAAGATGTTTAATTATAGGAATTAGAGGGAATTTCCACATAGGGGAATTCCAGTACTGCTAAAATCACAGAACTGGGGGGAAAAAACCCCAAATAGATACAACCCAATGTTATAGCCTTTTGTAGTCATAAAATTTCAGCTAAAAGAGTCAGAAGAGGCTAGCTATGAACAAAAATGCTATCTACTTTGTAGCCAAATGATCAGCCAGTTTTCAATTAAATATCTCTAATGAAGGTAATCCACTATGTTCTGAAGCAAACCATTTCACTTGACAAAGCCCTGTTATGAAATCTTATATTAAGCCTAAATTTGCTTCTTTGAGATTTCTACTCATTGATTGTAGTTCTGCCCCATGGAGCTGAGAAGAACCAGTTTGATCCGTTTTTTTTTTCCACATGAGTGTAGAGGAATGATGTCCTCTAATCAATGATAAACATTCTCATACTTAGTCATACCTTTCCTATCCGAACAGCTCTGAACTCCTGTAGATCATCATCCAAACGACACTCAACACTCCCATTACTTGATTCCTCATTCCCACCCCTCTCAATTCTCCCTCCCCAATGTTTCATTCTAACTCTACCTAGCCCCTTCCACTGTGCCCTCTGGAATGCCTGTTTCATAGATAACACATTTCCCTTCATCTTAAATCTAGTCTTCTTTCACTCTCTTCATCTACTGTCTCTTATTGAAACCTGGCTTTCCTTTGATGATACAGCCTTTCTGGCTACCCTTCTCAGTACTGGTTATACCTTAACTCATTCTCATTGACTTACTGGTCAAGGTAAAGGAGTTAGAATGCTCCTTGCTCTCCACTGCCACGTCTAGGTTTTCTCCCTTCCTCTTTTACTCAGTAACCTCTCTTCCTTTGAGGTTCATGCTATTCATATCTACCACCCATTCAAAATTATGGTAGCCATTGTCTACAGAACCCCAGGTCACTCCCCTTCCTTCTTCAATCAGTTTGATGTCTAGCTTGCAATTTTTCTTTCCTCTCCAATTCCTGCCCTCATACTAGGGGACTTCAACATACACATTGATTCTCCTTCAAATACCTTAACCATCCAGTTCATGAACCTACTTATCTCTCACGAGCTATTCCTCCACTCCATATCAATCACACACAAAAATGGTCATTTTCCTGACCATAATACACTGGATTTTCACCTCTCCTTTTATCTTCTCTTCCATAACCCCACTCTTCATTCTTACTGTGACCTCCAATCCCTTGACCCTTCAATTCTCTCCCAGGCCATCTCCCTGCACTAGCCACTCTCTCCTCTTCTCCCCATCTTGACTTCTTGGAGAACCAATTTAATTTTACACTACCCTCCTCTCTTAAATCCCTAGCCCCTTTATAATATTGCTGAGTATGCCCAGTCAAGTCTCAGCCTTGGATCACTCCCACCATTCATCATTTTCATGCCTACACATGTGTGTCTTAATAAAGGTGGAGAAAATCACGCACCCATTTTGACTGGGTCCACTACAAATCTGTTGCATAGCCCTGGCTGGGCCTTCAATGCTGCAAATCAATCCTACCTCCCTAATCAACTCCCTATCCCACTCTCCACAATAGTTCTTCTAAGCCTTTTCATCACTCTTCAAACCATGGCTCCTTCTCCCCTACTCTCTCACTGAGAACCTTGCTTCGTATTTTACAGAAAAAAAATTGAGGCCATTCACTCTTAACTCCCTCTTTTCACTTCTTCATCCCCCAATACTCAGATGCCTTCTGCCACTTTCTCCTCCTTCACCCCTGTTTCACATGATAAAGTAGCCTTCCTCCTTACCAAGGTTAATGTACCTGTTCAAGTAATCTCATTCTATCCTACCTCCTCTAACAAATTGTCTGTTCTGTCATAGGACTTAGGTTCAGAGAAACATAAATTCAAATGCATCTTCAGAAACTTACTAGCTGTGTGACTCTAGACAAGTCACTTAACTTCTATCAGTCTCAATTTCCTCATCTGTAAAATGAGGATAACAGCAACTACCTCACAGACTTGTTGGAAGGATCAAATGAGTTTAACATACATTGTATTTTGCAAACTTTAAAGTGCTATGTAAATGCTAGTTATAAACATGATAATAACAATAACAATGATACTTATCATTATTATAGCTTGCCTACAAGGAGAACAAGATAATTTGTCTAAAACTCTGCTATACCCTAAGTAACTCAGACTTTATGACAGGAGTCGGAGTCGAAAGTTGTAGACATACAGAACTTTACTTCATCAGCTCAAAACACTAAGAAATATACGAAAGAAGAAAAGATTCCAACAGTCTAAATAAAAAAAAGAAAAGAAAATACCTTTAGGTGATTATTGAGGGAAAAAACAATAACAGAGGGCTGCACTATCTACTCCTTGCCCTGCTTTATATCCTGCTTGTTTTCCCCTTCCCTCCATTTCTTCTAAGTCTAGTGCAGAGGAATTTCCATTGTAGTAATTGAATCAGAAGAAGGCTGATTCACTAGCAATACATGGAGTAAAACAACATCAAGGGTCTTCTTGGTCAGTTCTCTGTTCTATTCTACACTCTGAATTACCATGCCCCACTGTATCTTGCTCCCACACTTCAGGGATGTGTGTGGTAGTTGTCCTTTGTTCTTGAAGATGACCAAATTGACATCACTATGATAGAGTCAAGTTACAGTGTGTTTGACTGTGGCTGATCAGACCAATACAAGCTCGAAATGTTCCACTACAGATCAGACACAAATAGTCCATGTGAACATTTGGGGGTGGATTCTCTCAATTTGCACATCTTGTGTTTCCTTTGAGCTGTTTCAATTCTGCTTTGCTCATAGAGCATAGCACCTTCTCTGATGAGGGCATGTCATGCTGAGTGGTCCTGTGCTAGTGTCTTCCATGAAACACAATCAGTTCCAAAGTTCTTAAGAGAGACCTTGAGCATGTCCTTGTATTGCTTCTTCTGACCACCATGTGAGCGCTTGCCCTGTGTGAGTTCTCTATAAAATAGTCTTTTTGGCAAGTGTTCATTTTGCATTCGAATAACTTGGCTAGCCCATCAGAGTTGCACTCTCTGCAGCAGAGTTTGAATGCTTGGCAGTTTAGTTCAAGAAAAGACTTCTATCTTGCCAAGTGATCTTCGGAATCTTCCTAAGACAATTTAAATGGAAGTCATGTGTGCATGCTGGTAGTGGCAGTGGTTACAGAGACAGAAGACCATTAGGGTCTAACAACAGATGAGAGAGATCCAGTACCAACAATCTTATCACCCCAACATCTATTACTGCTATTCAATCCCTGTTTTCTGCTCTGTGCCTGCACAACTTCATCTACGCAAGGTCCTGTACCTTCGGAGAGAGAGAAACAGATAGACAGACAGTGACATGAGACACAAACACAGACACAGAGAGAAAGAGAAAAAGAGAGAGAGAGAGAGAGAGAGAGAGAGAGAGAGAGAATGTTTATTAAGTGCTTTCTTTGTAATAAACACTGTGCTAAGCACTGGGGATACAAATACAAGCAAGCAAAACAGTGTTTATCCTCAGGTAGCTTATATTCTAATGGGAGGAAAACAACACATAAAGGAAAACTATCAAAGGTAATAGACGTGGCATGGAGGTGGCCAAGAAGTGGTAGTGAGACCTGGTTCTGAACAAAGAAAGGTGAAAGTTCACCTATTAAAGCTCTGATTCCCAGGGGTGATTTCCAAGGTTGGAGGGTAAAGGAGGAGGTGTGACTGATTACTGTAGTGGAGAAGACATAATGTGAAGATGGTTAAGAAATAGCTCTAATATATACAGGGACAGAAGAGTGCTGGGAATAACAGTAGGCGGGTTGGGCTTTTATCAGCCAAAATAACCTAGTGTAGCACCCCTTCAGCAACAATCTAGTCAAATTCCTCCATAGCTCAACAGCATGAAGTTGAGGAATAAAGGCCCTGTAATAAAAAAAACAATAATTATCAGAGAGAATGAAGAACTAAATAAGCAAAAGAAAACTACTAATATAATGAAATAATTCCATGGGAATAATAGAGTCCCAGGATAAAAACTGAAGAAAAGAATAATTCTGTAAACAAGAATGACAGAAGGTAGAATGGAATGACCAAAATAAAACCTAGAGATTTTATATGACCCAATAAAAGAACTGAAGGAAGAAATAAGGAATTAAATTGGAAGTTCTAATGAGAAAATTTAAAGGAGCTTGCAAGCTGTAAAACCTTAGCAAAAGTGTAGATACCATTAAAAAAAAGAATGGAGAAAAAATTCACTGATACAAGAAATGTCAGATCAAAATCAAAACACAGAAAAAAAATGGAAAAACATGACTGATCTATTCTTAAAACAGCAACAGCAACAACAACAACAATAACAACAACAACAACAAACTCCTCCTCCTCCTCCTCATCCTCCTACTACTCCAGTAGCAAGTTAGAGTTATGACTGTGAGAGTTGGACTATAAGGAAAGTGGAGTGCCACAGAATCAATGCTTTCAAATTGTGGTGCTGGAGAAGACTTTTGAAAGTCTCTTGGACAGCAAATCAGTCAATACTTAAACTAATTCAAACTATTCACTGAAACGTCAAATACTGAAGCTGAAGCTTAAATATTGTGGCCACATAATGAGAAGATAGGACTCATTGGAAAAGACCCTGATGATGGGAAAGATTGAAGGAAAGGGGGATAGCAGAGGAAGAGATGGATAGATAGTGTCATGAAAATAATGAAAATGAACTTAGATAGACTTTGAGAGATAGTGGAGGATAGAAGGACCTGGTGTGCTATGGTCCATGAGGTCACAAAGAGTCTGATAGGACTAGACAACTGAAAAACAACAACAACAAAAACCAATAGATTAGGCATAAAGTGGTAATCTAAGAATCACTGGTCTCTCAGAAAAGTATAATCAAAGAAAAAACCTGTATGCAACACTTTAAGAAATCACAAAAATTATAATGTTTCAAGAACTATGGAAAGTAGAGGGCAAAGTCCAGATCAATATACTCCACAGAGAGAAACCCTAAGTATCAAATACACAGAAATGTTATTGGCAATCTCCAGAGTTCTCAGGTCAGAGAAAAAAATACTAAAACAAGCTAGGAAGAGACAGATTATACATGAAGGAAACCCAATAATATTCAGGAAAGGTTGCACATCAACAACATGAAAAGAAAGAAAAGATTAGAATATGATATACTAAAAAGCAAAGGAAAATGGTATTGATGGGGTTGGGATCTGAACCCCAGAAAGGAAAAACCCTGAACTTTCCCACATGGCCAAATCTCTGGCTTTCCCCTGAGGCTATGGTCCCATCAACTGGTCTTTCATTGTGGCTACACCCAATCTCCCCTCCATAGTCTTGCCTCCCTATGACCCCAGGCCACTTCCCAGCCTTGGTCCCACCTAGGCTCCATTTCCCACCCTTGGGAATTCTATTATGTCATGGACTACCTCCCTATGGCCCCTGGCCATTCCCCACCCTTCTCCATTCTCCCTTGGCCATAAGGTCCAGGTTTCAAGAGTTCTGTTCACCCCAGCTTACTGGCCACTCCCATCCAGATCTCCTTAGACCCCTCCTCCAGTCACCCCAAACTACTTGGCCACTCCTAGATCCCTCCCACAGTCTTTCTGTATATAAGGTCCATCTTGTCTCCATTAAGATGATGAGATTCTTAAAATCTAGCCAAGACTCAGATTCTTAAAATCTAGCCACTGCTGAGATTCTTATAATCTAGCCACTGCTTACCCATGTTCAGACTCCTTAAGAGTCTGCCCAATATGACGGATGTTCTAATAAACCTTGTCTTTGGCTGAAAGAAGGCTTAGGTCGAATTCTTTCGGGCAGGACCCATGTGTTGTGATTTTGGGGTCCCAGCACCCCTGAATCCCTAAACCACATCAGTATGTACGCAAAATAACACTTTTCAAATTTGAGCATAATATTCTAGAGGAATTGTACTTTTAATAGAATTGATAACTTCCATACATTCCAGTTGATTGAACCAGAGTGGGACATAATCTTTGCAAGGAAATCTCAGTAAGCAAGTAAAACCTAAAGAAGGTAAACAAGTTTGAACAACTCTGAAAAGCTAAGTTGGGATCTGGTGCTTATATTCTGAAAAAGGAAGAAGATATTTTTGACCTTCTAGAGTTCTACCCTGTCCAAAGGTCAGAGAGGGAACAGAGAAATACAAGTTATGGTTCAAGGTGTTAAAAAAAATGAGATAAAAAAAATAACCTAGGGAAGAAGAGTGAACAAAGAGGTAAAGCTGGGGAAGGAGAAGGAAGGAGGAAACCTACTATGTTTTTATATAAGTGTGTCAGGGAAAATTATTCTAAAGTAGAAAAGAGTGTTTGGGAAATTTGAACTATGATGAATCTTGATTTTTTTTTGGATTAGGCAGGGTAATATTTAAAAAGGGGAGGAGGAGGGAAGCTAGATGGTGCAGTGGATAGAGCACCGGACCTGGATTCAGGAAGACCAGACTTCAAATTTGGCTTCAGACACTTGACACTTCCTACCTATGTGACCCTGGGCAAGTCACTTCACCCTATTGCTTCGCAAAAAAAAAGGGGGGGAGGGAGGAGGAAGATTATAGTAGTAGATGTAGAATGAAATAAATAAGAGACTGGACCAAGCCTGTGAGAGGTATGGGTTTGAAACCAAGAGTAGGGAAGGGGAGTGGATTGCCTTAGGAGAAGGAAAAATGTGTGTGTGTGTGTGTGTGTGTGTGTGTGTGCGTGCAAGCGTGTGTGCGCAGTGCGAGCACATCTATATACACACATATATAATATATATGTACATATATACATACACATGTGTGCATATATATATATATATATATATATATATATATGTATATATGATTACAAAAGGAAAAGGAAAAGTGTCAAAGACCCCATTATTCCTACCTAGACACGAAGAGGGGCAAGTAGGGTCAAGTCTTTGATCAAATTGTTCCAAGAAATATTATGTTGAGATACTTAATGCTGATTTCTATCTTTTCTTCTTTATTTTTACTTCTAAAAGAAGGGAAAAAACTTGTTAGAATTTGTTGGAGGAAAAAATAAAGAATAATCTTAACCATACATGTGAATGGGTGAACTTGCCCATAAAAAAAGGGAAGGAGGCAGAATACATTAGAAAACAAAATTCAACAACTTCCTGTATGCAAAATGGATTGCCCTGGCCATCTTTCTCAGGGCCAGGCCAGCTAAATCTCCTCTGCCGGGTTCTCAGGTACTTTGAGGGACTCGGGGTGTGAAATGAAAAATTGATTTTTAATTCTATTTTGTTAAGACTTAATCAAGCTAGAATTATTTCACTTAGCTGTTCCTTGTGTGTTGGTGGAGTGAAATGACCTTTCCCTAGCCTTAGACATAAATTGTCCACCAATCCTGGCACGAAGATTGATAGCAGCTGCCCTGGGGCTGTCTTGAGCTTGGTGATGTGATAGCAGTCTCAAAATCAAGGGCTATAAATTGGAACGCCTTGGAGGAGGGACCCCCTATTAGGGCTTCCTGGGTTTTATTTAGATTCATGAGCTGAGAACCAGGTCTTTGATTGGGCTCCTGAAGGCAAGGGCCAGGTGAATCAACTGAACCATGTGACCCCTTGGACAGGATCCCTGGTGCGTGATTAGATCCTAGCAGGATGCCCTGCTTTTCTTATTCTAGGTCAATCCTGGAAACCATGTCTTTATACATTTGGCTACACAGATCTTTTTACTGAACTGGTAAAGATCTTTGCTCCCAGTTTGCAGAAATTTATGAAGTTTTAAACTAATTAGGAACTAAAATATATGACTAAGATATCGGTTCCACTGAGTGTCTAAATTATGAATTGATTATGTTTGTAGATGCTGTGTCTTTCTCGTACCTCAAAATTGTAGAATTTGTTTTAGGAGAAGAAAAGACTACATACAGACTGCTTTTATAATTCTAGTAAGGGAGTTTTTTTGTCATTGTTGCATTGTTTCAATTGTGTTTGACCCTCCATGATCCCATTTTGGGGGATCTCTTGGCAAAGATACCAGAGTGGTTTGCCATTTCCTTCTCCAGCTATTTTACAGATGAAGAAACTAAGGCAAACAGGGTTAAGTGACGCCCAGGCTAACACAGCTAGTAAGTGTCTGAGACCAAATTTTAACCCAGGTTCCCCTGACTCCACGGCTAGGGCTCTACCCACTAAAAAGTCAGCTTCAGTAAGATTTCAAAGACAGTTTACAATTTGTACTTTCCTCTTGACCAGGGTGGGGAACATTTTCATGTTGGAAGGCTGCATTAATATTTATTTAGTTATATCAAATAAGGTCACATTCAAGAAACTTCAATTACATGTACTTAAAAATGTACATTATTTTGTAAAAATCTAGCTACTATGTACGTAATAATTTCAAAAAATGAAAGCTATTTGTTAATTTTAAAGTTCACTAACTTTTAATGACTTTGTTGTATCTGCATTTTGTTGGAAAGCATTTGACTATTTGGTTGCAGCATAGAGGTCTGCAGTTTCAGTTGATCCTCTAGATGGATATCAATCATTTGTGACCTTAATGACATCTTGATTTGGGTTAAGTAGGAGATTGTAGATTCACAGCAATAAGTGGTTGAAAAGCAAGAAAGCATTTTTTGGGCATGTTGCCGAAAGTGTGGGTATTCTATTACATTTTTCCATGTTTCAATTGGATCTTTCTTAGCATCAAACAATGATTTTAAATGTCATCTACTGAGAGCTCAATTAATTCCATCTCTAGTTCTTTAGATGCCTTGGTGATATCAACTAGGTGAGACTGAAATGCTAATTTGAGTGTGATGTCACGATTCTCAAAGTCAGTGAGCCTTTCATTGTATTCTCCAATTAATAGGTATATAACAACTGCATATTCTTCAAGTGATTCACATATATCATCCTGCTCATCAATGACTTTTGCTAACTGGGGAAAATTTTCATCTGAAATTTCCTTCTGAAGAAAAAGTGTTTTGAAAAAGGTAATTTTTTTTGAAATGCTTGGATTTTTCTTTGCCACATATCGTATACAGACTTAGTTTTGCCTTGCAAAGAAATATTCAAGTTGTTTTGATTTGACATGATATCACACAGAAATGCAGCATTCCTGTAGGAATCATCTTTCAATAATTCACATTGGTAATTCTGTTCTTCATAAAATTTAACTATCTGTTCTCACAGAGATAAAGTTTTGGCTAACACCTATCCCTATGATAGCCAACATACTTGAAAATGATATGGCAAATCCATACTGAATTCCTCATTGTTCAACTTTAGCATGTTATGAAGCTGACCATACCATTTTGCATTTGCATGAATATAGTTAACAATACTTACAACTTGTTGCAAAGTGTTACTTAAAATAGTACCTTTAGCACAGAGATTTTGCTGATGTAAGATACAGTGAAAAGAAATGAGAGCCTCTGGATCTGTTAATACTCTTTTTATCTGTGCAACAAACCCTTCATGTTTTCCTGTCATGGATGGTGCAGTGTCTGTACATACACTCACTAAATTCACCAGATTCAGTCCAACTTCATGACATTAATCTTGAAAGTTGTTGAAGATATCTATTCCCTGTGTTCTGTTCACAAGAGTGCCTAAAGTGAGCAACTCTTTGTAGCAAAGAAAATCTTCTGTTATGACTCAAATGAAGTATAAAACCTGCAGCAAGTCAGTGATATCAGGTGATTCATGCAAAGCTATTGAATAATATATATTTTCATTTTGAAGTATTGCATGAAGTTGTTCTGTTAATTTGAAGGCTAATTCATGCTGCCAATGAGTTTTGGTCCTCCTTGAAAGAGGCAGTTGTTTTTGTTTTTAAATGTTATCAGGGTCTAAGCATCCCTCCAATTTTGACAGTGCATTCTTTTACAATTTCTACATCACTGAAAGGCTTCTCTTTTTTCTCTGAGTATATAAGCTACTTTATAAGTTGCTTCAGTGGCGTTATTTCCAGGTCTTATTTCTGCTTGAAAGAATTCTCTTTGCTTTTGCTTTTCATCCTTTAATTTCTGTACTACAGCCTTTTGTGCCTCTCCCTTTTAATTTAAAATATTTGTAGTCCTCATGAGTATTATAATGTTGATGAGCATTGAATATCTTTAATGTTGATATTGCAGTATCACAAAGCAAGCAAATCATCTTATTTTTAGCAGAAACAAAATAATATTGTAATTGTCATTCCTCATTAAAAAAATCTGTTTTCTTCCTTCAGCTTTCTGTTGGTCTTCTTTGACATGACAGGCTGTTAAGCAGACAGAATCAAAAAATACTGTTGAGCTGTGCAACTATTCACAAATTACACTTCAAACAGAAAAATAGTACACCATTATCAAAAGCTGATAACAGACTAGCGTACCCACCTCCCATAAACTTTCACCAACCAGCCTCATCCAACAGTGGGTCAGTCAAGCAAGTGAAGTTAGAACTAAGTAATGAGCATAGTAGCCATCAATTTAGCCCTTATGGCTTATTAATGTTCTAATTGTGCCAGTCAATCTGGAAGGATTATTTCACTGAAACTTATTTTATCCTTTGGTATCTTAAATACATTCATTTTAAAAAATGAAACAAAAATATAAAAGACAAACAAAAATGTATTAATAAAAATAAAAGGATTTGTTCTGTAAAATTTGGATTCAGTCAAAAGGCTACCCTTAAGGACCTACAAGACCACATATGGCCTTAAGGCCGCAGGTTCCCCACCCCTGTTCTTGACCATGAAAGGAGAGAAGTTTGTTTAAATCAAGGAGTAAGGGTGTGTGAAACTTAATCCTTACTTGTAACTAGCTTAGTAAAATTGATTTTAAATATTAGAAAGTATAAATCCACATTTAATTGGGCTCTGAAACTAAATTTTGTAGATTATGGCCATTTGTACTGTCCATCCCAGAATTTGAAGTATTTTTCAATTTCCCGATGAACCTCCTAACTGTTTCTAAAAAACAGTTTGTGCAAAGATGTTAGACATTATATAGATCTAAATTTGAATGATCCACGTGATGCTTGAATTATTAACTTAGCTTTGTCAATCAGTCTCAACCAGAAATTAGGAAGTTTTTTTTTTTTAAGAATTGCCCCTTTCCCTGCCCCCCAAAAAAGAATTGCCCCAGGTAGTGTGAGAAAGGAATTAATGAGTTAAAAGACACAGCCCAGTGTATCTATGAGGGAAAAGATAAGGAAAAAGAAAAACCTAATCCTAGGACCCAGGCTAGATGTTTCTACTGTCTGAAAGAAGGTCATATTGCTAAGCACTGTAAAAAGTAGAGATAGGTATGTTTATGGAATAGGTATTGCACAAATAAAAAGGATTTAAAGAACAAAACCCTTAAGATAAAACTAGCTATGAGCAATATTAGATATGGATTATTGCTGTGCAGCTTAATTTTCAAGTTATCACCCAATATTTGATATCAGGGCAATATGTTTAGAAACTGAAAAAATAAGTTTTGTCTTTAAAGTATAATTTGATCAAGATTTTTCTCTATTGGCCTTTAATGCAATTAATTTAGAACATCAAAAATTAATATTTAAAAATGTATGGTGTTATTATAAAACCATTATGTATGGAATGTTAGGAATTGAAAAATACAACTGTCTTGATTTGGAAATTAGAAAATATTATCATAATTTTAAAGACTTTGCCAAGCATTTAATTGGGTATTTTAAAGAAAGGAAGGGAATAGTGAATCTACAGAGAAAACCTATCTAGAGTCTGAAAAGTGAAAAATGGATCAGCTTTTAATCACTCTTTCCCCAGGGAGTAACAAGTTTACTGTTTTAAAGAGGGAAGAGAAAAAGGGGAAATTGAACCTGTTTGCAAGTAAAAGGGAAATTAAGCCTTTTCTCAGTAAAAAGAGGAATTGAAACTGCAAACAGTTCTTGAGTATCAGTGAATTTTCAGGAGCAAGCAGTTTAAATTTATCTGGCTCTTAAGCATTGCCTCCAGGAAAAGAGAAAGTCTTGAAACCATCTTAAAAGTAAGCAAACTTCAATTTGCAAGAATGTTTTGTGGACTTAATTGTTTAAGTGAGCCACAGACAAATATCTAAAATATGTAAATATTTAAAAGAGTTTTTTTTTATACATATGAAGGCAAAGTATTTTAAAATAATGTTTTTAAATATAATAAGGACAACTAAAGGGAATAACTTTTATTAAATATAAGTAACATGAAGTGCTTTACTCAACAATAGTGTCGTTCCTGATTGTCAGTGAACTGGCCGCTTAACACATTGTTGAAGCCACAATGAATATTTTAAAAATTTATTTTAATAAAATACTTTACTTAAATTTGAAAGGTACTGAATATGTTAGGTCAGAAGAGGGTAGTCTGTTTTAAGAACTATTATGCAGTGTTAGCCTCTCTGGCTTTGTTGCAATGGCACTTCACACTTACTATTAATCTTTGCTGTTGTTCAGTTGTGTCCTATTCTTTGTGACCCTATTTGAGATTTTCTTGGCAAAGATACCGGAGTGGTTTGCCGATTCCATCTCCAGTTCATTATAAAGATGAGGAAACTGAGGCAAATATAGTTAAGAGGCTTGCCCTGGGCTGAGGCCAGATTTGAACTCAGGAAGATGAATCTTCCTGACTCCAGGCCTAGCACTCTATCCATTGTACAACCTAACTGCTCCCAATTAGAAGCCAATCATCTAATTTCCCCTAAACCCATATAGGTCAATACGTCATCTAAACATGATATTGTTTTAATAATGATATGAACCAGTTGGTGATTTAAGTTGATTAAGGTTTATCTTGAAACTAATTTAAGGTGAGATGTGTTCCCCATTAGGGTAATTGTGGTAGATTAGAACTTAATACAATCTGCATTTGCTATTTGGCATCAATAAATTTATTAATTGTGTGACCTCAGGCATGTTATTTTGCCTCTGTTTATCTCAGTTTGTTAATCTGTAAAGTGGAAAAAAATAGTACATACCTCCAGGTTTTTTGGGAGGACCAAATGATATAATGATTGTGAAGTGCTTAATTAGTGCCTAACACAAATTTGGCAAATCATTGTATTGGAAATGTTATTAGAAAAGTAAATTCTCTTTTAATCTGGATATTCTTGGACTATAGATTCAATTGTTAAAAGAATGATGCAAACATGTGAAAACTATTTGTTTGGAAACATAATAGATAATGGTAATCATTTTCTGTGAAATTTGATATAACAAAAGATCTCACAAGATGTCCTAAGATCTAATCAGCCCTGCTAGCAGTTTAAAGTGATTAAATATGAGGAATAGTGCTGGAGTTTTGCAACATACTAGCAACTGGGCAAAACTTCAGTACTTTAAGATTTCAAGAATTAGCCACACATTCAGGCTAGACTGTGGCAATTTAATTTTAGTTGGAAATAATAACAATATATTTTAAGGTTTCCCATGTCCATAAATCATATATCTATCTAGAAATTACAAAGAGGAGAGATTCCAATTATATCTCTGCCCATTATACTACACTGTCCTAAGAGTCATGAAATCTTAAATTCTTAGCATTTGTTCTTAGTATTAATTAATCTTAGTAATTGTTCTAAGATGAAAAACTACAGAGTAAATCTTGCTAATTTGTGGAAGAAATTTGACTTTTAAGCCTACTGATCTCATTAGCAAAAGTGGGAGAAACTCTGATGAAAGAACATGTAGAACACAGTAGGCTTCCTGCCTCTAGCTCATTTCTTTTCTTTTTTTGTTGTTGTTTGTTTTAGGCAATTGGGGTTAAGTGACTTGACCAGGGTCACCCATCTAGTTAAGTGTCAAGTGTCTGAGGTCGGATTTGAACTCAGGTCCTCCTGACTCCAGGCTGGTACTCTATCTACTGCGCCACCTAGCTGCCCCACTCTAGCTCATTTCTAAGGAGCACATTTTAACCTTAATTAGAATTTTGCATATGAGAAACTTCACATTAACATTAACATGTTAACTTGAAATAAATAATAATAGATAGTTACCAATCATAACCTAGGCCTAAAATATTATGGATTTTCTGAGAAGCTATGGGAGAACTCACAAGTTTGCTTAAAGTATAAAAGTGACTTTATGATGATTTGTAATTATGAAAAAAAATTAACTATCCTAGCCCTGCACTGTGATCACTAGATTTTTGCTATTTAAGATTAAATCTCATGGGACTTTAATTCAATATTGTTTTAAATTTTGATTTCAGGTATTATTGTCTAAATTGCTATGAAGCCAATATTCTACCTTTGCAAAGGAAATGTCAATGCTACTCAAAGGGAGTATAGTCTGAGGACTTCTACAGGTGAATGTCTATGCCTGGGACAATTGAATGAATGACCTTTTGAAGGTGAAAGCAGGAACCTCTTGACTCAACTTTCCATTGTAATATTTCCTCTCTGAATATGAAATTTTCCCACAGGTTATTTCTGAGCCTGGCTTCTACCCTGTGAATATGGTGGAGCTTTTCTACATGATTGGCTCTCAATTATGACTCTAACCTGGATTCAAAAAGAGCTGGGGGGGGGTATTTTCCCCTTGCTATAACTATGCTCCTCCTTCTTCCTTTCATAGCAAATTTCTATGTCAGAGTAGGTGAACACTAAAACATCTAAGTTACTGAGGGCTCATATTAAAAACACTAAGATGCCGGTAGGTAATGTCAATTATATATCCTAACCAACTAAATAGCAGAGTTGTTTGAGCTTATCACCTCCTTAAAAATTGTGTGTTCATATATGAGAATAGGTTTTTGAGATCTCATTTTTTTTCAAGCTGATATAGTGATAATATCCTCCTAAGGGGAAAATTAGATTTAGATAAAGATATAATATAAAATCTTTTCAAAATTGAATGGAGTGGAAGATTTATTTTTAAAGCTTAACTTTAAAAGTTTCAGAGCCCTGACTTCTGAACTGAAAGCTTTCTTTTTATGCACCCTAGCTTCTATGTCTACTTTGATAAATATTAATCTTTATCTAGAAGGGCTCATCATTCAAGTCAGGCCCTCATGGATTTCTTTTCAAGATTCCCCTTTTAAAAACAGAAGAGAAAATGAAACATCTTATAAGAAAAATAACTGATCTGGAGATCAGATCAAGAAGCATAAACATAACAATAACTGGACTACCTGAAAGCTATGATAAAAAAAAGAATCTTGATACAATAATATAAGAAATAATTAAAAAGAAAATTATCCTGAAGCATTAGAACAAGAGGAGAAAGTAGAAATAGAAAAAGATCCATCCATCACCATTTGAAAGAGATCCTATGAGGAAAACTCATAGGAATATTATAGTCAAATTCCAAAACCCCCAGTTCAAGGATAAAATATTAAGAGCAACAAGAAAAAACTATTTAAATATGACAATGCCACAAATAGAATCACATAAGACGTAGCAGTGGAGACACTAAAGGACTGCAGATCTTGGAACACTATATATCAAAGACCAAAAGAACTGGGGTTCTGGCTGAAAATATCATATCCAGAAAGTTAAGCATATTCCTCAATGAAAAAAAAATGGACATTTGATCAACTGTCAGATTTTCAGGGTTTTGTTAAAAACAAACAAACAAACAAACCTTGAACTTAATAGAAGATATGAAATACAAGAGACAACCTAAACATAAGGTACATACCAAAGACTGATTACAAAGGATTCAGTAAGGACAGACTGTTTACCTTTTATATATATAAAATTAAAATGTATATCTAAGACTATCATTAGTGCAAAAGATAATCCTATTTTTTCTCAAAGCATCCAAAGAGAGTAATGTAGCTGTCTCATTGACTCAGCAATGGGCAGTTAACAAGAACAAAAGGACAAGAACAACAGCTGTGTATGGGCAATAAGGAAACAAACATAAACATTGCTGACCAGCTGTGACCACTCCAAACCTGTGTACTATGTGATTGATCTTGATGTTGGATTCCTTGGTCTCCATTTCTCCATTGCTTCCTAAATAACCCTTGTTGGAAGGGAATTACTTTTTCCTGGGTGGATCTCTTGGAGACTTGACCATCAGTGAGACATTGCCCTCATTGGAGTAAACTGTCCACTTGAGATTCCTTGAGAACAAAGCCTCAGCCCCTTTCCCACTGATCCACAATCATATTTGGATAACATTTCCAATCCAAGAATAGCTGACATGTTCCCAAGAAATAATTGCTGATCAATAAAATGTCTAAAAAAAGTCATTAGTATTTGGGTAGTTCCTAAGAGAGATTGGGGTAGATCTGAGTATGATATATATGTATGTCTATGTGTATATATCTATAGCTATATATAAATATCTCTGCACTTAATTGCAGCCTTTGGGGGGGTAGGAAGGGGGAAAAAGAACAAAGTAAAAAGTGCAAAGAAGAGAACAAGCAGAGATACTAGCTTACTACATGAGTCTGTCAAAGGGCCAGTGCCATGTCAAAGGCTTTCCTAGCCCTAGGCCTCATAATTGCCTTTTGGCTTTGATAAATTGATGCCCAAGAAACTCATGGTAGTTCACAATAATTCAAATTTCTTATTCACAGCATTTTTGCTCCTGTAATCATCACTTCAGCTTTATTAAACATTATGGAGTGATAGACATACAATATTTTTTACTTTACCTTGATTTTGTAACTTTAATCAGGCTAAACGATTCATGGGAGGTATGGGCCCCCAAGAATCAAAGGGAAGAATTGTGAATTGAAAATTGATTTTTAATTCTATTTTATTAAGACTTGACCAAGCAATTTTGTGGTGACTAAGAATTGAAAATTGAGATGATCATCAATTGGGGAATAGTTACACAAGCCATGGAATAAGATTATGACAGAATATTATTGTGCTATAAGAAATGACAAGCAGGATGATTTCAGAAAAACCTGGAAAGGCTTACATGCATTAATGCAAAGTGAAGTGAGCAGAACCAGGAGAACATTGCACATAGTAACAGCAATACTGTACAATGAAGAACTTTGAATGGCTTAGCTATTCTTAGCAATACAATGATCCAACACAACCCCAAAAGACTCAGGATGAAGCAAGTTATGAGCCACCAGAGGAAGAACGGATACTGTCTGAATACAAACTGAAACATACTATTTTTTTCTTCCTTCTTTCCTTCTTCCTTCCTTCCTTCCTTCCTTCCTTCCTTCCTTCTTTTCGTTCTCTCTCTCTCTTTCTATTCAAGTCTTCTTGTACAAAATGACTAACATGGAAATATTTTACAAGATTGCCTAATAACTCAGGTGGGTGGAGGGGAGAAAAAAAGGAGAGAGAGAATTTGGAACTCAAACTTTTTTTAAAAAAAGTTTAAAAAAATTGTTTTAACATGTAATAGGGGGAAAAATTAAACATTATATGAAAAATGAAAAAAAAATCCCACTGCAGATTAAAAAAAAAAAGACTTAACCAAGCTAGATGTAATATTACTCTTTGCTGTTTCTTACCCTTGCAATTACTCAGGTAACTAACCTCAGGTCACTTGGGTCACAATTCTATCCTTGTGATTCAGGTAACCTCAGGTCACTTGGGTCAGGATTCTATTTTTTTCTGTATCTCTACTCTTGTCTTTTGACTTGTACCTCCACACTTGTAACTTCATCACTCACTCACATTCCTGAGAAATTTGCTTAACCTAAAGGTCAAGCTGATCCAATCTAAGCTGTTGTGGCAACTCTCAAATTCCCTGAATCACATGTTTTGTTTGTGGTTAAGAGGGTTTCAGAAGAGGAGGTCCAAATGTTGTAATATCAAGCTGATGTGAGAAGTTTTTACTTCCTAGCCAATCAGAAGAAGATATACCTATGCTGCTGGAAATTTTGCTCTGTCATCTTGTTAATCACTATAAAAGGCCCTGTCAGTTTTCACACAGAGGTTTTGGTCATTGAGAGGCCATTGACTCCATTTATTGGTGATTGTTAGCGCCTTGCTAATAAATGGATCATGCTTTGTACTTTGTTTCAGATTTCTCTCATGACAGAGGATATCTTTCCCCTATTGTTTTTGGTTTGAGCCCTCTCCTACTGTATTGCCCCATTAGTAGGGGACCTGTGACTAGTACCCCAGTTCCATTTCACCATTTAACATTGATTCACTTTGATAAAAAGATATTTTCTTCAAGGATATAGCAAAAACAAACACATAGACACTTCCACAATTCTTCAGGAGTTTAATCTCCCCTATACTACCTTAATCTCTAAGGAAGTTCAAAACTTAGCTCAGTTCTTACATAGCATTGGTCCCATGAAGTTCATATCCAAAGGTAACTTCTATGGTAGATGAGACCTCAGCTCAGTTTCAGCTTGCAGGTGAATCCAAAAGTCATCTTGAAGATCACTCCTTGCTTCTCAGGACATTAGTGATGGACTAGATGCAACACTCAGCCTGGGCCCTGACTCAGATTCCTATGACTTACACTTTCAACTTTTCCAAATTCCCAGAGTCGTTGACTATTTCCTTCACTAGAGGGAAGCAGTCATTGAGATTCCCCAGAAGTGAATTATGGTAGGTAAACTGACAATTCTTTTTGAATGTTTCTGAAATCCAAAGATTCTCCTGGACCTTGGGCCATTTCTATTGGGTTATGTGTGTTCCTATTCAATGCTTAAGATCTATTGCTCTGGGATATTCACCTCTCTCTCCTACCCCTTGTGACAACAATGAGGTGATGTGTCAATTAAAAAAAAAGAAACTTCCAATGTTTCTTTTTCTTTTTCTCTCTCTGAAACCCACAGAATGGAAATCCCTCTTTGGTCCTTTCCATGGGATGAGGGGGTGGGTAGGTGCTTTTCTTATCTCTCTTGGACTGACACATGGGAGCTACAAGTCCATGTGCTACCTAGGTGAATCTGAATGAATTTTCATTCATCTTCATGCTTTTCTGCTTCCTTTATGTTTCCTTCCCTGAGTATAGGTGACCAAACAGACATCACAAGAGATGGATTCTTTGGAAGTGACCACCTTGTTTGGGAATTCCTCATATCTTCAGTCAGAACTGGTTGTACTTTGGAAGGTTCCCTCCCCCCTCTCTGTCCCCCCCAATCCCCCACCCAGGCAGCTATTACAGTGTTTATCAGAGAAAATGACCACCAGTAAAAGAATGAGCCCAAATCTTGGCCTGACTTGTAATATATACCAGAAAACATGAACTCGAAGCAAGTTGTTCAATCAAGGCAGAGCCAAGATGAAGGTGCAATGCCTATCCAACAGCCCACTAAATGTTCCTTGTTTTAATGTTTTAAGGATTTATCTCCCAGGAGAGTATATACTAAAATTCATTTAAACACAATATTGTGTTTAAATCTTAGTCAATGAAAGCATTTATTAAGTCTTTTGTGTTTCTTTTTAGCATTTTTTTCAAGTGAGGAAATAGCTATCCTATACTTGATCTATGTTGTACATTAAGAATCTTTCTGCTCCCTTTTGGGGAGACTCTAAACAAAAGCCCAACCTCAGTTTTAAGTGATTTTCTCCCCAAGCTCCAGTGTAGTAGTGATATAAACAGCCAGCGAGTTTGAGAAAAACAACTTCCCTTTAGGGGCTAGGTGCCCCAGGAATGAACCCAGTTCATGTGTGTGATCAAGAGCTAGGGGCCCCTTTAGAGGTAGAGGGCAAGGGCACAAGTTCCCCCATGCCAAGAAGTTCTATGTTATTACAATAATAAAAAGGTGATTTTTGTTAAAAGAAGACATTCTGTGAAGATATCCTGAGAGACTAATTTCCAACCTGGGAGAACTGAATTGTTGGAGACCTGCCATATTGAGGAGGAGTTAGCAATTGGTGAGAGGTGACTCTGGCTGTGCCCTTTAATATGGCTGTGACAACTAATGCACGTTGAAACATGTATCTATTTCTTTGCATTATTTGTCACTTTTAATATATCATATAGCCAGCACCATTGATGTTTATCTAACCCTGTGAGCCTAGAGCTTGAGAATAACAAAAGAGAGAAAACTTATTTGAAAGGAGATTTCTGTATTTTTTGTAATCAGTGTAGGAGCTCAGGTTATATTGACAAATTATTGAAGATCTGTATTTGTGAGACTTTTTGAGGAAATATCAGCACAAACTCCTTGACTGTCATGAACATAATGTGAAAGAATTAATACGGTAACAAAGCAGCAGCAGGAAGGGAAATGGGAGATTGGTGCATTTGTCCAGGAAAGCACCTGAAAAATTTTGCTCTCAACACACCGCATATACCCACATGCTCATCCATGGGATTGCTTTAGATAAAGTAAACAAAAAGCCTATTACACAAAAATCACACAACGTAGGAAGTTTCATAGAGAGTTTGAATAAAGAGTTAAAACAGACTTTATTATGCCTCAGTTGAATCCAGAAAAGTAGAAATGACTATCATGATTTAAGACAAAGTAAAAGCAAATACAGTTAAGAGAGGTAGGCAGGAAAAATGAGAGACAAGCACATTATGCTTAAAGGCACCATAGACAATGAAACAGTATCAGTGTTACTTATACTTTTATTAAAGAGCATGGCATTAAAGTACTAAAGGAAAAGTTAAGTGAATGACAAGACCCAGACAGCAGAAAATAATTGGTAGGGGACTTCAGTGTCATGGTATCCACAGAAGATCATACATCTATAGCTCAGAGGCCATTTAATCCAGGTTCCTCACTTTACAAATGAGGAAATTAGGCCTAGGAAGGTTATATGATTTGTCCAAGGTCATAGATGGGAAATTTGAACCTACATCCTCGTATTCCGTTCACTATACCATGCCTTTTTGGATATAGACCAATCTAACAGAATGACAGAGAAATAAGGATCTGAACAGAATATTTTTAAAAAGTTATAACAGACCTTTGTTGATTATTGAGTATGCTTAAAGTGTATGCTTATTTTTCATCATTGTCTGACATTTTTACAAACATTGACAGTGTTCTAGAGTAGTAATTTTAAAAAAATTTATTATTGGCCTCTCACAGTAAAATAATTTTAAATAATGGAGCTCCACGTATTTACATATGGTAGTAATAATTATGTACATTGTAAAACTTACACAAAAATAGAAATGAAAAAGGATGAGGTACAAAATAAATATTTAACTCTAGTGTCAATAGGAAACAACTGGATTTTATTGAGTAGAAGACTAACATGATCAGACCTGTTCCTTAGGAATATTAATTTGACAGATGAGTAGATGATCAATTGGAAAAAAGGAGAGTTTGGAGTCAGAGAAATCAACTCAGAGATTACTGCAGTAGTGCAGGTGACAAGTGATAAGGGCCTGGACTTGTGTAAGTGAGCAGTCAAAGATGACACTGAGGTTATTAGAACCTGGAAGACTAGAAGGATGGTAGTACCCTAGAAAATACTATGGAAGTTTGGAAGAGGGGCAGGTTGGAGGGTGGGGAGGATAATGTTATTATATTTGCAGTGCAGATCACAAGTCAGCTACTTGTCTGCTTATCCTGTGTCACTTACTCTATCACACCCAAGAAGAAAAGGGTGGGGGCATTGTTTTTACTCCCTGATCATTGTTCTGTGAGTACAAAGTCTGTTCTCCAAGAAAGCCTGCTGCTGCCACAAAATAATCTGTGGGGCGGGGGGGGGGGGGGGGGGAAGTTTTCCCAGTGGCCTGTGAACTGATGCTGTGGGGTGGCTGGGAGTCCTGAGTAGCTAATGCTAGAATAAGTAAGGGGGAAATGAGAGATTGCACAAAGAAGAGGGTTGTTGGGGAAGTGTTTGGGGTATAAGGATAGATATGCTTGAGCTGGAGATATGCCCAAGATTGATTATCACACAGAGAGATGTGACCTGTTGTCTCAGTCTCAAATTGATTCATCACATAAGTGGGTCAGTCTACAGCCCCTCTGGGGCATGATCACAGTCACCCCACTTTGAAGACCACTGTACTAAAGCATAAAGAACTCATAAATAAATGCAGAAATTTAAATTAAATACATCCTTTAGAGATAACAATACAATAAAAGAATAATCAGTGAGAAAATATGAAAAGGTAAACTTAAATGTGGAATAATATTATCCTAAAAAATGAATGAGTGGGTCAAAGAACAAATAATAGAACAATAATATTAAAGAAAATTATATGAGACAACATGCCAAAATTTGTGAGCTACATCTAAAACATTCCTCAAACGAAAATTTTTATTTCCATGTGCTATGTAGACACAAGAAAAAAAAAAAGACCAATGAGTCACACATACAGTACAACTAAAAAACTAAAAAACCGATAGATGAATCATCTCCAAACAGGTTTCAAAGTAGAAATGATAAAAATCAAAGAAGAGATAAACAAAACTGAAAACAAAAACCAATGGTTTGCTTGCTGTTCCTCACAATACTCCATCTCTTCTACCTTTTCATTGGATGTACCCCATACCTAGAATTCTCTCTCTCTTCACTTCTGCCTCCTGGCTTCCCTGACTTTCTTCAAATCTCAGCTCAACCTCAGCTTCTACAAGAAGCCTTTCCTATTCTCCCTCCATCCCTACCCCACCTCTCCCTTACTGGATGCCTTCCCTCTTGGATTATCCATTTAGAGTATCTGGTTCTTCCCTCCCCCCCATTATACTAAGCACAAAAACTATCAAGCAAAAACCCCTCCTCAACTGCTCTCCTCTCGCTTATGACATGAATTGCTGGAAAAACTGAAAAGTAGCCTGGAAGAAAATAATTTTAAGCTAGCATTTATGAAATATAAATACAATAAGCTTCAAAAGGACCAACACCTAAATTTTTAAAATTACATTATCAAACAAATTAAAGCAGAAGTAGGAAATACTTCTCACAGCTATGGTTAAGGGTAAGATTTGTAACCAAAGAAGGCATAGAAGTGATTTGAAAAAGAGGAGATAAACAATATAGAGTATAAAAATTTTAAAAAGAAAAATTTTTTTTTTCCATAAAATGTGTCTAGATGTTATTGATTGGGGGAAAATGATCACTTCTACTCCTTTTTCAGGTTAAAAATTCTTATAGCCATGTTTGTGAAACATATATGCTTCTATTTTCTTCAAACTTAAAAAATGGTCTGACTTTATATATTTAGGTTTTTATTGAATTGGAGCTGATGGTGGTATATGACAGAATATGCAGGTCAATCCAGGAAAGATATAAACTAGGAGGGAACTGACTTAATCAGTTTTCGAGAAGCAAAGTACTTGGGTCAATGGATAAAAGCAGAAGACACCTCAAAAGAAATATTTCATGATTGGCTGAATGAATCATACACATCTCTGGACTTATGTATAATATAGGAAGTAAATTTAAAAACATGTAGTGTGTCAGCAAAGCAGTAAATATTAGGTACCTTTCAAGTTCAGAAGCATCATAAGGAATCATACCCTAGTGCTGATACTGAAAAGCACTAAAGGGGAGAAGGACAAAAATTGAGCCTATGGGAAGTGCTCTCATTGTGCATGTCATTGGAAGGGCTGAATCAAAAGGAGAAAGTACATCCAACCAGGAACTGAGAGGTATATTGAAGGCAAACTAGGGACACCTAGGACAGAAAAGTTCAAGCCTCTATGAAAGCACTGACCTTAGAGCCGGGCAGAGAGCTACATACACCTAAGGGGAATTTCATGAAGATTCTAAAAAGGAAAAAAAAGACTTATAGTAAGTAGGAGCTATGTACCCCTTTGCCATACTACCATTGCACTAAGTTTAAACCCACTTTTCCTTTAGAATCTCTGTGTAGTTATGGGACAGTGTGCCCCAGATTTTTGGTGAGAAATATTTTATACCAACTATTCTTAATATACTATCTTAGTAAATATCCTTTTAAAAAGCTAATTGAGACTACTGGCTGATAATCAATGGGAAATACACAGGTAAGTCTTGTGAGTAGCAGTACCAGAAACTCCAACAAATTTGAGGGTTACCCTTAGAACTTTGACGGAGAAGTAGCAATCACTCTCTGGGTAACCAGCCTGCCAATGGCTGTGGGAGTTGAAGTAATGACCCCAAAGGGGATTTAATATTACATCTATAAGGCTAAATCCAATGGCCTTTTCTCAATCCTCATCCTTCTTGATTTCTCTGCTTGATTTGTTGACCACCCCTTTTCTGATAGGAACAATATCCCAAACCTTCCCCCTATGCAAATTAATATATATATATATATGTATGTATGTATGTATGTATATGTATATGTATGCATGTATGTATTTTTTTTTCTTAAGAGGTATTGAGACCATCCTTGAATTTTGGTTGGGGCACTGAGGTTTCAGGTTGTAGGCATCATTTCCTGGTTGCTGGAGTACAAAGTCGCCAAGAGGAGCTCCAGAGCACTCTGATGATTGGCTGGTGGATCGTGATGAACAACTCAAGCAGGGGAACTCTCCTAAGCTGAATCAACTTGAGATGTCTTCAATGCCTGTCTTTTCAAATATCCTTCTCCTGTGGATAAATAAATATTTTGGTAACTGTTGAATGACATAAAAGTGTCTCATTTGGTTACACTATCAAGCCAAAATTATCAGGAGATTGGCTTGAGTCAAATCCAGTCCAGAACACTCTTCTGGATCTTCTTTCCCCTTTGAGTTTTTCTAACTCTCCTCTGTCATGTTTCTCTGTCTACCCATCTGACCAATGCTCAGTTTCCTTTTCCTGGTTCATCATCCATGATTATTGTGTACTTTCTTGAGCCCTTTTTCCCCTCTCTTTACAATCTTTCTTGGTGAACTCAGATTCCATGAATTTAATTATCCTTTCTATGCAAATGTTTCTCAGATCTCCATATATAGCCCCCATTTCTCTCCTCATCTCAAATCCCAAAGCTCCAACTGCTTGCTTGACATCTCCACATATATGTCCCATAGACATCTCAAATTAAATTTCTCCAAAACAGAATCCATTATCTTTTCCCTAAACTTTCTTCTCTTCCTAATATTCCTATTTCATTTCAGAGCATCACCATTCTTTCAGTTAAATAGTCTAAAATTTAGGAATCATCCTCAGCTCTTCAGTCTTCCTCATCTCACATCACAAAATCCTAGAATTTTAGAGTTAAAAGAGATCTCAATGGTCATTAGTCCAACTCATACCTAAAAGGAATCTCCATAATAATTTACCAGCTTTTGTTTGAATATCTCCAAGGAAGGAGAACTCACCACTTCTCAAAGCAGTCTATTCCACTTTTAAACAACTCTAAGCACTAATATTTTCCTGATATGAAGCCAAAATTTGTCTCTTTGAAATTTTCATGAACTGCTCCTGATTCTTTCCTCTGGAGCCAAACCAAATAAGTCTAATCCCCCTTTCAAATGATAGCCTTCCAAATACTTGAACATACATATCATGTACTGTTTCTGTATTTTCTTCTCCAGATTAAATTGTTCCTTCAACCAGTCTTAATATGATGTGTATTCATGTGTTATCATTCTGGATGTCTTCCTCCTAACACTCTCCAGCTTGTTCAATGTCCTTCTTAACCTATGGCACCCAAAACTGAACACAATACTCCAGAAAAAGTCTGCCCAGGACAGGCTATAGTGGAACTATCACTTTACATTTGAAAGCTATTCCTCTCTTAAATGCAGCTTAAGATTATGGTAGATTTTTCATTTTTTGTTTTTACTGCCACATCACACTAATGAATTATATTGAGTTAGAAGACCCCTGAAACCTCAGATCTTTGTTATAACAATTGCTATTTAATCATGTCTATGTTGTACTTATGAAATTGATTTCTTGTGTCCAAGTATAAGACTTTACATTTCTCTCTCTCTCTTTCTCTGTCTCTCTTTCTCTCTCTTTTTCTTCAACCCCCAATTAGTTGCTAAGTCATTTCAGTTCTATCTCTGCAACATCTCTCATATCCATCCCCTTCTCTCTAGTCACAGAGTCATCAGAATACATCACCTCTCACAGGGACTGCTCCAATAGCCTTCTCATTGATCTCTTTGCTTCCAAACTCTCTCCCGTCTCCAATCAATCCTTCACATAGCTGTCAATTTGAAATTCCTGAAGAACAGGCTTGACATGTCAGTCCTCTTTTAAAGAAACTTTATCAGCTCCACATTACTGTAGGATAAAGTACAAATTCCTCTGTTTGGCACTTAAAACCCTTCACAATGTGACTCTAGTCTATCTTTTCAAACTGATTATAAATTACTCCCCCTTGTGCACTTTATATTTTAGCCAGATTGGTCTTAATGGCATTTCCCTTATTTAATATTCCCTCTCCCACCTTATGCCTTTGCATAAGTTTTTTCCATAAACATGAAATGATCTCCTCTGCCTCTTTCTAGCTCCCTGCAAAGCTCAGCCCAAAGACATCTTTCCTGATTCCCCCAGTTGTTTGCACCACCCCTATCACTATGTAATTTCTTTTGCTTTCTATTTCTGAGGCAATCGGGTTTAAGTGACCTGCCTAGGGTCACACAATTAGTAAGTGTCAAGTGTCTGAGGCCAAATTTGAACTTAGGTCCTCCTGACTCCAGGGCCAGTGCTCTATCCACTGCACCACCCAGCTGACCTGGTATATTTCTTTATAATTATTCTGCATTTACTTATATGTGAACATCTTGTATCCACTAATAGAATGTAAAAGCAGGAACTGTCTCACTTTTGCACTTATATCTCCATTGTCTAGCATAGCTCTTGGCATATAGTAGGGTCTTCATAAATACTTGTTCATTTATTGATTGATTGGTGACCTCCACTCATCATGAAAAAGACATTTGCAATGATGCTAAGAAAATGTCTAAAATGTTCATGTCCTTTGATATATAGATCCCATTGCTAGGCATATACCCCAAGGAGATCAGTGATAAAAGGAAAGATCCCATGTACCCCAAAATATTTATAGGAGCACTTCTTGTGGTAGCAAAAAATTAGAAACAAAGTAGATACTCATAGATAAGGGGATTACTAAAAAAAGGTTGTGGTATGTGAACATCATGGATATTACTTTTCCATAATGATGATGAAATATGATGAAAACAGAAAAGCATGGGAAGATTTACATGAACTAATGCAAAGTGAAGTAATCAGAACCAGGAAAATAACATACACATGACTACCACATTGTATATGGAAAGAACAATTAAGTGCTGTTATCTTCTTGCTTATTTTGGGTTCAAATCTTTATTAGCTCTCTTTATTCTGTCCTTTCCAGTATAAAGATAAATCTCCTTGGCAAAGATCAAATAAGCAAAATAAGAGTTAGGCAACTCCTAATCTCTATCAGTTATCATCCTACCCTCTTCCAGAAGTCGATCAAGAGTTTCCTTATTGAGTTCAACTTCATGAGAACAGTGAGCCTTTTATTGAAATATTTGATAAGGACCTCCCATAGAGAATACAGACATACATGTTGGCATCTTGTTATAAGAAGACAAAAGTCAGGTTATTTGTGTTTTTATTCTTTTATAAAATTTTTTTATTCTGAAATTAATTTTATGGTTTGATGTTTCTTTTGAAAAGTTAGTTACTCTTTGGCAGTTAAGAATTATCTTAATTTTGAAAACTGGCAATAGAATGTAAGACCAGATGACATTTTTCATTTGATATGGAAAAATGCAATTTTAATTTTATGTGTTTCACATATATTCATTTTTAAAAATTTTAATTAAATCTTTTACTATTGACGTATTCCAAAAATGAATTCTGTAATTTGAAAATTTCCAGATATTTGCTTTATTTTTTTTTCTTATGATTTAAGTCTGGATTATTTGTGGGGAACTACCCAATCAGAGTAAGAGACAACATGGAAGGAGGGACCTTCTAGTGTGAGAAAGCTGGTGGGGAACAATGAAAAAGTTAGGAATGGACTTGCAGAGGAATGAATAATTATCATTTCATGTAGCACAGCAATATTCTTATACCACAATTTATTTAGCCATTTGATGAGCATCTACTTTGTTTCCAATTCTTTGATGCCACAAAAAGTGCTTCTATAAACATGTGGGACTTTTCTTTTTGTCATCTCCTTTGGGTATAAGTCTAGCAGTAGAACCTCTGGGTCAAAGGGTATAGACCAGGAGTGGGGAACCTGTGGCCTTCTAGGTCCTTGGGTGCAGCCTATTGACTGAGTCCAAATGTCTGAGGCCAAATTTGTAACATTCCTTGAACTCCAAGATGAGTTTAATCATGTCTATGTTGTATTTATGAAACTGATTTCTTATGTCCAAGTATAAGACACAAATCCTTTTATTAAGGGGATTTGTTCTGTGATGTTTGGATTCAGCCAAAGGGCTGCACTTGAGGACCTAGGGAGCCACATGTGGCCTTGAGGCTGCAGGTTCCCCACCCCTCATATAGACATTTTAGTCACCTTCCTAGTATCATTCCAAATTGCTTTCCAGATGCCTCTGGTCACCTCCAAGACTCCAGAACGGGTTTTTTAAATCAGCATCTCCTCCAAAAATACTTTAATTTGCTTATCTTTCCAAAATCTGGGCCCTGAAGTCAAGAGGACCTGAGTTCAAATCTGACCTCAGACCAAGTACTTGACACTTATTAGCTGTGTGACCCTGGGCAAGTCACTTAGCCCCAAATGCCTAAAAAAAACCAAACAAACAAGCTAAGTTAATTTACTTTCAGCTCAGATTCTTATAATCTAGCCAATAGTGGGCAAATGCTCAGATTCCTTAAGAGTCTGGCTAATATGGCATACCTTTAATAAACCTTATTTTTGGCTGAAAAAAAAAGGGGGGGCAGCTAGGTGGAGCAGTGCATAGATCACTGACCCTGGAGTCAGGAGGACCTGAGTTCAATTCTGGCCTCAGACACATAATACTTCCCAGCTGTGTGACTCTGGGTGAGTCACTTAACCCCAATTACCTCACTTAAAAAAACAAACAAAAAAAACAAACAAAACTAAAATCTCTCCTATACTGTCTTCCCATCTTTTGTCTTCTTTGCCTATTTCTACCAGATTAAATTCTGGGGATGTTTTAATTTGCATTTCTTATTGTTTGGGATATGGTTGTTAATAGTTCATAATTCTTCTGAGAACTCTTGGTTCACATCCTTTGACATCTTGTGATTTCTTGAAGCTTTTCTGAGCCACAAGATAATTTTCAAAGTCTGATCCTATCATCCCAAGATAGCAGAATATGAGTCATACCCAGAAGGTATATCTGGAAAAAGCATCTTGTCTTGGAGTTCAAGGAAGTGCAAGCATTCTGTGACCGAGTCTCTAGTGAAGTTAATCAAAATCACTGTTGGATATGAGTCCCTGTAGCTCCTCTGACTTTCTCAGACTTTGCAACTCTACTATGTATCCCTGTCTTCTTGGGAAACAGAGCTGATACCTTATCCTCTGGTTCACAGGATTATAGGATTTACAGATGGGGTATTGAACACAAATAGAAATGGGGCCACTAAACTCTATATAAGGATCTCTGTGTGCCACATATTTGCTTAGAAAACCACCTATTAACATTACCTATGTTCTACTGTATTCTGTTAAATATTTCCCAATTACATTTTAATCTGGTTCCAGTTTACAACCCACAATATGGCTCCACAGGGTGTCTGACACCCTTGATCTAATCCAATATCTTTGTTTGACATATAAGGAAACTGAAGCCTAGTGATTAGTAGTAAATAACCAGCAAGTAGTAGAGTCAGAATTCAAACCTAGGTTCTCTGACTATATATCTGGTATCCTTTCTATTATACCATGGCAATCTTTGAGTTCTAAGCAGATCCATCACGTACACCAAGTCCCAGGGTACCAAAGTACTACAGACTCCTAAAGATATGTGCCATATGCAGGTTATCTATTGAAGTATCTACCAGGTACTGAGAAGTCTAATACAACTCTGAGGACCTCAAACTCAGTTTTTACTGATTTGGATGCCTTAACAGATGTTACGTCCACTTATGGCCCACATTTGTCTTTTATCTTGTATCAAATGTGAACATGCCTTTATAAGCAAGTCACTGAAGAAAGGATATTTAGGACTGATAAATTTTATAGGGAGTGGGGGGAGGAAGGAATGTGCACAATACTACTGGTGTACCTAGTTGAAAGCAAACATAAACTTCCTCTGGGGTTTATGATTCTGTTTTTGAAATGACAAGTCCTACTGGAAGTATGAGTTAAACATCCTGTGGAAACAATGTTGTTTACACTAACTCCTTCTACCACTTCCTGGGGGCAACAGTGATAGGGGAAATAAACTCATACCCTTCATTCCTTAGGACTCTGGAGCAGAAGCAGCTTCTAAACTGCCTGAGGGATTTTGGGGTAGCAGGCTTGAAGTTGCTTGGTAGACATTTTATTATTTTGTTAGCCGTTGTTTTCTTATTATTATAGCCTAGCTCTTTGACTACCAATTTTATGTGAAGAGTAAACATTGACTGTAGTATCTAAGAATATGCTCCCTGCTATTGTGGAGAATCAATTTCATTATGTCAAGATCATGTGATTTGGGCTTACTGAAATATAGCCTGTTCCAAAAGGAGTGGGGCAGAACCTCAGAGTTTGTAGGGATCTCATATGGTACAGCTTCGCAGTGGGTGGGGGCTCAAGAGCTGGATTCTGACTGGGTAAATCCACATACCTATTGACAGAGATCGAATTGCTCCAGAGAGGCAGAGTTGAGCCTTAGAAAGTCAAGGATTTAGCACTATAGAGAAAATTTACTTACTCACCGCTGTTGCCCTAGGAGGCATGCACTGATTGCCAGGGTGGAGTATAGGATTCCCTAGACCCAGATCTTTTCCTAAACCAGAGCTGGTCAAAGGCTGTCAATACTACTTGGTAATTAAAGAAGCCATTTCTGATTACAACAAAACAATGAATAATTTTGAATAAAAAATGTTTTCTCTTTTCATAAAAATAATTCTGCATAAAGTGGTTGCATTTCACATCACATATAGGAAAAAAGGAGAACTGCACAGAATAGTTAAATTTTCAGTCCAGTGGATTTGCATCATATGGGCACTTACAAATACAAATTAAACTATACTCATTCAGCAAAAAGAGATACTCAGAAGTAAATAGCAAGTTAAAGAATACCTGAGGTTTTGCCTGCCATTCTACTCAATGAGCAGCACATAGCCAGGAGTGAGTTTGAGAAGAGAGATGGAAAGCTGCCCTTCCCCCATCTCCAGCCCCAGATGTAGTTTCCCCCTAATAGATGCTGCTTCCTCCCTCCAGAGGGAGGAAGGGGTTCGAATGAAAGAGTAGGGGAGAGTGGGAAATGTGGGGCACCAACCAGGGGAAGGATGGCTCCTAATTCATTTTGGATTTTAGGCTCCTCTTCGAACCCCACCCTGACCAACGGAGCCCTAAAAGTTCAGCCAATCCTTTGCTCAAAGTTACTGGATCTGGGCTTCCTGACTTCCCTTACCTACAGTGTTTCAACTTGCCAGAGGCTGCTCACTGGGGGAAGAGGGGGAGGGGAGGAAGGCGACTGGAATTGGAGATGATAATTTTGAATATATTCGACTTTGCCTTATGAATTTTGCTTTTAGAACTTAATCCACAGTAAAATGTGACTCCACTGTAATTCATTTGCCCTTCCATCAAGGAGCAGTTGACCTCTAACTCCCTTTACCTCTCTGTCTCAATTGTCTCAAACACAAGAAAGAGAAATCAATCTTAACCCTTAAATCGTACACCAAAACTGAAACAGTGATTATATTGAGAAGCTGGAATGAGGAAAGGATTGGGGTGGGACTTGATCTCTCCCTCCTCCCTCTTGCATCCCCCCCCTTTTTCCTCCTCCCTCCCCTCTCTTTTCCCTTTCCCTCCCTTCTCTCCTTCCTCTTCCTTCCCTCTCCAACTTCCCCTTCCCCCACCCCTAGGTTCTGAACGCTTCTTTTCATTTGTTAATTTGTAATCCAGAGGTAGCAATCAGCTCTCTTTCATCTTCTGATCCTGATACCTAGAGAAGTTATTTCTATAATGAATTCATTATTTTAAAAAAATACCACTTCAACTAAAAATGCTTTGAATAAGAGGGAGTTTTTAGTAGTGAGATTGTATGTATAATAATAATTGCCCCTCCCCCTTCCCTAATAAACCTCCATAATTCAGAGTGGTTATGAGACTAAGCAGCATTACAGGTGTTGAGCTCCCATTTTGACGTAGGAGAACAAGACTGCATTTTGTACTAAGCTACAGGCTTAGCAACTGAAGTCCCACTCTCCATCTGTACCCCTACCCTGCCGGTACTCCCTGAGGTGATTGACTTTGTTAGCTATGAAGACAAAAGCCTTTTCAAGGAGGGATTTTTACAGGTTGAACCATTGTCATTGGGTAACTAGGGCAAGTAAAAATTCAGCAGAATTACTACAGCTTCATGCTCCCAGTCTCTGCTTTTTTTTCCCCTGCCCCCTTTCTAAGCTCAGAAAACAGAGGGGAGAAAGAAACATTCTTTCCCACTGCAGAAGCCCTCCAAGTCCTTTCTTTCATTTAGAGAAGCAATCTTCATTAGGCAGGGAATTGTATATGCCCAAGTGTTGTATGAGACATGTGTGCAGTACCCATAAATATACAATGCTTTCAACATATGATGCACAGGCTTAGCTTGTGCAACATGTGTAAAGGATGCAAACTAGTTTGTCTTCTTCTTTAGTTGAAATGTGCATAAACTTGTCCTTTAACATTTGTAATGGTTCTAGTTGCATGTTATTTTTTCACGTCTGCCTTTCATACGTTGAAGGGGAAATGACATTTTGGTATCTCTAAGGCTGATTGATAGGTACATTTGGTAACTTGGTCTATCTTCTTTCTGCAAAGTCTGAATAAGCCCTGGCCACTTCTGGAGTGGTTTTGAAAGTTTCAGGAACATCTAGGGAACATCCTCTGGGACCCAGTTTTTCTTCTCAATCCAAAAAAGGCCATGGTGGGGATGGAAGACACTTATGGGTCACCCCCATAGGAATTCTGTAACTAATTTTGGTGACTCACTGGGGAAAATCCAAGATTTCAGGCTTCTCTAGACACTTCTCCCATTTTGACTTTAAAGCTATTTCTGAATTTCCCTGTCTCCCCAAGCTTCTCTGGACCTCAGGGGCTTAAGGGAAGCAGGTATTTCCAGCTTGCTTTGAATTGAATGGGTCCCCAGCACTTACAGGCCGAGGCTTTAGGCATCTATTAGCTACCCAGCCACACTCTAACCAACATCAGAATTATGTCTGATTATAGCTTAGGAAATTCTGGAACCTGGGAGGAGGAAGGGGGGGGAGGGGAGACTGGAATATAATACTACCATTGTTTAATGCACACAGGGTTTTGCCATGTGTGCCTCTGGGTTTATATATAGATAAATTTTGGACACACGTGAAAATAAGCGACGTGCTCTTCATGCAGCATGTGTTTAGTGTTCCATGAACCATGAACATGTGTGGTTAGCATGTGGACCACTTTTATGTGGCAAGCTCACAGAAGGCTGATGTGAGAAGGCTGGGTGGTTTATTAAAGTGTGTGCAACAAGGAGTCTGGTGTGTCACAAGGTGGTGTGAACTACCAAGGTGTGAAGGCTCTCATGCCCCTTCTGACCCTCTTTGGCATTTTTTTCATTCCTCTAAGAACCACAAGCCTCCCCTCCCCCAACCCTGCTTGCTTTCTCTCCCGGAAAGCTGATACCCAGAGGCCCTTTTCCCTTTGCAAGCTATAATAAGAGGCGACAGAAAGGAAAATATGGAGTGGATTTCAGTACAGAGGCCGGGCTGCTTCTCTTTCTCTCTCTGTAATGGGCTATTCCCTTCCCCACCCAGCTTGCTCCAGGCCTTATATTTCATCTGACTTTGCTTCTCCTGGAAACTGTTTTCAGCTCCTGAGACTCCAGCCCGAATCCAATTTCACTATAGAGAATCCAGTTCACATTTTCTACCCAGCCCTGGTGCAGTCTCAGCAGCTGCTGTTGTCTCATTCCAGCCTTGAAAACTGGCTCAAACCGCCCTGAACTGGATTCTGGCTGTTGGGGCAGTTAGCTGCTGCCTCTTTGTTAGGGCGGATCCACCCTAATTCTTTTTCAGGCTCCCTCCCGCCTGTTTTCCCAGTCACCCAAAGCACTCTCCCTCCTCCTTCTTCCCCAGTTTGGCATTTTTTTTTTTACCCTTTCCTGGTCCAATAGCCCACGAAGTTTCAACTGTAATGGTCTAAGGCTGGAAAACCTAATGCATTTATTCCATTAAGTATTTAGTTCTGCTTTTTCATAACTTTGCAACTTAATATAATTAGTTGACATGGGAGCCTTAAAATCTTGGCATTTGTTAGGTTACCATAAAGGGATTAACGTTAATTTTCATTTTTGGTGGGATGAAGCCGCCTGAAAGGAGCAGCTTTTATTACATACATTTCATTGTTACTTTTCATTTTGTGGTTAGAATTAATTTAAATTAAATTTCAAGGCTCCTTTGCTGACAAATGACAACTAGTATCTATATAGGAAATTGTAAAGCAGCCATTCAGATTGGAATGTCTCATGAATTATGGAATTTGTGGAGAAAGGCCTAACCCAAGAGAGGAGATGTTTCTGGTATTTGAAGATGAAATCTCAACTCAGATAACAAACTGAGGATTGTGTAGTGAAGGAGGCAGAGCTCAATGGAGACTGAGCCTACACTTCCGCTGAATGCAGGCGGAGGCTGGATTTCTTTTTTTGTAGATAGGGAAGAAAAGGAAATAGAAAAAGTGGTGATTTGGAAAAGCAGTTTTACACAGAACAACTTATTTTTAAGAAAAAAATTAGCATTTTTCTGCTAAAGAGTTGCATTTTTTTTTTAAGGCCTTGAAGAGATGCTACATAAACAATTATAGTCTGGGTGGGGCTCTCTCATGGGCTTGGAGACTCATTTGTCTCCCTCTGCTGGCCAAATTTTGCAACATTTCATTATGCTTGAAAGCTTTCAGAATACAAACAAGTTTTCTGGACATGCAAGGTGAACATGGATAGCACTTTTACTAGAGAATCTGTGTATTATAATTTTACGTATGTTTTATTTCCGTCAATTAATTTGCACATATGTTCGCTTTACGGTGAAGCATAGACCTGTTTCTTCTGTGATATTGTATCCTGTGCAGGAGAGTAATTAATAATTAACTATTTAAATTTACCTCCAAATAACACACTTGGATATCTCAAATAAGAAACAAGAAGGAAATTGCTCATTTAAGTGCTAGATTTCAGTACAAGGTAAAAACCTCAGGGGAAACTGCAGCCACAACAGGTCTGTAAAAGAGATGTTTTTTATAAGCGACATAAAAGAGTAAGTGCTTTGATGCTGTAAATTATAGATTTGGCTAAGAGAATCTTTACAATACAATAGGACGTAATGCAGGAAGTTAGGGACCTTTCAATTGGCCTTATTTAGTTTTGTTATTTAGATAAATCTTTCAGAGTTATCAGGGGACTGATGATGTCAGATTTCCCAAAATATCCGGGTAGGGAGCTTGGTATAGTGGAAAGAGCACTAGACTCAGGGTCAGAATACTTGAATTTCAACTACCTTAGATTTTTAAAGACATGTATAAAAGATGCAAAGCAGAAGGTGAATACTGTGGTATGTCAGTCTTGTAATAATTGTGGAGTTAATCTCTTCTTTCAAGGTCCTGACAGCAATCTGGCCACTTCTGTTTTTCCTTTTTCCTTTCCATTACCATGACCATACTTGATTGACCATGCATATCTGAAAAGGCTTTGAACTGGACCCTGAAGCAGATAGGTGGTACAGTGGATTAGAGCACTGGCCCTGGAGTCAGGAATCAAATTTGACCTCAGACACTTGCTAGCTATGTAACCCTGGCAAGTCACTTAACCTCTTTCTGCCTCAGTTTTCTCAACTGTAAAATGGGGATAATAATACTTTACAAGATTATTGTAAGTATCAAATGAGATAATATTTGTAAAGTATTTAGCATGATGCCTGGCATATAGCAAGTGATTGGTAAATGCTTGTTTCCTTCCTTCCAATTCATTATCTTTCTCTCTGACCCTTTTCTTTTTCCTACTTTACCTTGGAGAACACAGCTATCCTCTCAGTCATTCACTCAGGCTAGTTGTCATCCTTGACTTGTCATTTGCACTCACTGCCATACCCAATCTATTGCCAAGTCCTATTCTATGTTCCATATTCTATCTTCACACTCCATACACACACACACACACACACACACACACACACACACATACATACATACATACATCATATATATATCCTTCTCTCTGACACAGCGACCTAGTGCAAACATTCATCACCTCATTCCTGGATTCTTTTAGTAAGGTTGGTCTCCCTGTCTCAGATCTATTCCCAATCGGGGCAATCCTCCTCTCAGCTGCCAAAGTGACCTTTCTGAAGTGTAGATATGAAAATATCACATCCCTGCTCAATAAATCTAGTGGCTTCCTATTACCTGTTGGATCAAATATAAAATCCTCTGTTTGGCTTTTAAAGCCCTTCACAACCTGTCTCCTTTCCATCTTTCTAGTCTTCTTACACTTTACTCCTCTCCACATATTCTATGATCCAGTGACATTAACTTCCTCACACTTGACATTCCTGATCCTATGCTGTGCTTTTTCACTAGATAGGCAGGCAAATGGCAAAGCAGTAGATCTGGAGTAAAGAAGAGAAGTTCAAATCCCAGTTGCTTAACCTGTCTGCTTCAGTTTCCTCATCTGTAAGATGGAGATCATAAAATAGCACGGTCCTCCCAGGATTGTTGTGAGGATCAAATGAGATAATACAGGGTATTCCAAAGCTCTTAGTGCATTTTTAATCTTGTCTGCATGTTGTTTACCCTATTAGACAGAGCTCCTTGAGAGTAATGACTGTCATTTGTCTTTCATTGTATCCTAAGCCTTTAACACCGTGCCTTCTATGTGAAGTAGGTACTTAGTGCTTGTTGACTCACTGACTGATCACCAGTCTGGACAAAAAAAAGTTGTGTAGAGTGCCAATTCACAGATAATTATGATACAAAACAGAGTAAGTAACATCTTGTAGTTGTCCCAGTCCAAGACTACTAGGCTGATCTTATAGCTCTGATTTGATATTGGAATGGAATGAGATACTCACAGATCATTCAATAAATGGAGGTTTACTTAGCCCTAGAAAGGATATAACACTTAACTCAGATAGAAGTGTCCCTTACCCCCTTATTTCCATAGGAAATGTATTTGATCAAGGCAAGGTGTGGTGACCTGCTTGATTTTCAGATATCCTTCAAGTGTGAAAAGGAAGGGAATAAGTATTTATATAGAACATACTATGTGTTAGACACTTTTTTTTTTTTTACAAATATCTCATTTGATTCTCACAACAACTTTGTGAGGTAGATGGCTATTATACCCAATTTACAGTTGAGGAAACTGAAGCAAACAAATTAAGTACTTGCCCTGGGTCAAATCTCTAGTAAATATCTGAGACAGGATTTGAACTCAGGACTTCCTGACTCCCGGCCCATTGTTCTATCTACTGTACCACTAGGGCTCCTATGGAATCAGGACTCTTATTCCATGACTGTGGACCACTTTTGTGCCCTTAGGTGAACAGGAAGCAACGTCAATGCCTTCTGAGTCCAAGAGGAAGCTGTATTAACAGTGGCTTGAGCCTTAGACCAGTGGGCCTATTAATTCCTGTAGACAGCTTGCTTGCTTTTAGGGAAGGAACTATCCTAACTTACATGATGGGAGAGTGACAATCTCTGGTAGATGTTGATCCTATTACATACCATCCCTTGGTGGCTAGGTCTTAATGGTCTTCTAGAGGACCTTCTATCACTTAAATGGCTTTAGCATTGTGTTAGGAGCAACATCTTAACCAATCTCCTCATGCAGATTAGGTTAGTTTTTCCTTAAGAGGTATTGATAAACTCCTTGACACTTGGTTGATTTAGGGGACTAAAGGCTCAGACTGTTGACATCACTTCCTCCTTGTTGTAGCGCAGAGCAGCCATGAGGAGCTAGAGGAGTTCTGAGAATCTTAGCTGGTGGATCACATGGGCAATTCAGGTAAGGAACCTTTGCTTAGCTGAATCAGCTATAGCTGTCCTCAATGTCTATCCTTATTGAGTGTCCTTGTGCTATGGCCAAGTAAATTTCTTTTTGTTAATCACTGAATGACCTACAAATGTCTCATTTTGTTCTATTATCAAACCTAAACTGCCAGGGCATTGGCCTGAGTCAGGTCCATCCAAGAACAAAGGTCTTTAATTTCCATTAAAGTCTAATCTTCTTGTTGTTATTGGTCCTTCATTTTTGAAGAGGACCGATGACATCACATGGTGATGTTTTGACTTGCCTGTGAATTGTGAATTGGATTTAAGTGACGCAGAGTCATCAGCCTCACTCTCTCTCCAGAGTCATAGAAGTCCAGTAGCAAGATGAAAGTTAGGATGACTGAAGATGGCCTGGGATGCAGTGGATGATCTTGGCATCTTTGATGCCTGACTAAGCTCTAATCGCTCTACAGCACCTGCTTCAGTTGCCTTTATGGCCATTGGAACAAATTGTTCTCATTTGCCCATTCTGCCAGAGGAATTCTTCATATTCTTGAAGTAAACATCCCCCTAACTCACTGACCAGTTTGAGGCCTGTCAGTTAACTTCACCTTGGTTTAGCCCATCTGCTAAGATGGTTTTTTTGGGATATGGCCATTGCATGTGCTACAGCTTCTTGGAACCATAGGTGAGAAGTGGACACAAAAGATGGATAAGCAGTTCTGAAAAGGGCTCAGCAAGTAGTTTCACCAGAGGTTCTAGTCCTCCCTGAATACCCCATACACCCCAGCCTAATCTTAGGTTTATGAAGAACCTAGCATAGGCAATATTAGGGGGAAAGAAGAAAAAAACCTGAACTAAAAGGATAGCAAAAAGAAAAGAAAGAAACAAAAACATTTAAAGATCCCCTGAAGGAAATGTGAAACATAATTTGGAAGGACTGAACGCTGGATGTTAACAATCTACTCCATGTGGTGGATGGTGCCAAATCTTTGTAGGACTTCTGTTGTATAGTAGTAACAATAAGTGGGAACAACATCAGGGATATTAGGGTCGTAACAAAGATGACGCCACTTTTGGTATGGTCACTAGATGTATATCAGAGAGTATAGATGAATTCTTCATTTGAGGTCAGGGTAATCTGCAATAAAGTAGCTAAGTTGTCATAAGCCCCTTGTATTCAACTGATCTTGGGATCTGAGTTGATACCAAGGCTTTTTTCATACCACTAATCATTTAGTGTTTCCTGGATGACCAGGAAAAACTTCTCCTCTTAGGGACTCCTGTCAAGGGGATGACACCAAAACTTAACCTAAATCTAAACTCTAAAGGGGAAATCCTTCAGAGAGCTCTGCTGAGGGGTTTTGCCTTTCTTCCTCAGGAGCATGTTAAGAATTCTCCTTCACTTATACCCTGGGACTCAGGATTGCCAACACGTTAGCTAAATAATCCCCTTTCTTTCTGGAGAATTTGTTATCACTGTGGTTACGCAGAGATGGTTTCAGTTCTATTATGTCATTGGACAGGAAGATACCTCAAAACAATATTTTGTTTTTTGTTCCACAAGCTTTTTCTATGAAGGATTTGTCTAAACCATCCCAGGGAAAAGAGTCCTACCAATTGAGGGGGATTTCAACTGTTGCCCCAGAGTATATAGCGTCTCTGAGGGAGTGGAGACCTGAAGGTACAGGTGCCTCTAAGGAAAGGAAAAAGAAAGGGTTTGAGAGAGTCAATTGAGACTGTCAAAAAGAGAAAATTTTTACCAGATAGGTCTTCTCGTAGGCCAGAATGGTGAAACGCTGGGCCAGATATAGCCCTTATCTTTCTTAGAGTAGTATTGATTTGTTGTTGGAAAATGGAACACCCAACCGCTGTTATTAATTTGGGACATGATGGCAAAACTATTCTATCAAGAGCCTGTTCCAGGATTAAACAATGACAGTTACCTGAGGATGGTACAGAAGGTGGAAAACCTGACGTATGTGATAGCGTTGGGCCCAAACTTGGCTCTCCTTCATGGTATAGTGAGTGCCTTCATTAGAGTTAATGGTTCAGAGAGGCTCATAAGGAAGAAGTAATGTTGTATGACAACTTTGGTGGTAGCTGCTGCAGGGGTAGATCTCCCAGGTTATAGCAATACCATATCTTAAATAGGTTATCACCTGGGGTAAGGTGATAACTTTTGCCCTGAGATAAGGAAAAGGGACTAATAGAAGAAGGTTGGGAACCATGTGATTCATGCTATAATGGTTGGTCAAAGGTAGATGCTTTGATAGGCTGAGGAATACCACGGGGCAGAAATAGTTGCCTCATCCTTAGATGGGGGATAATATAATCCTGTTCCCACCACAGAATGACATCATGACCCCTATATCCAGATTGGTTGAGGGACCCACTCCCCAACTTTGATTTTTTATAAGGGCATCAACCTGGTTATTCAGATCAGCATAGGTATATGAGTCTCTGATAATGTTGACATCCCAAGTATGTGGGAGAAAGTATGAGCAAAATTCCAATTGTCATTGAAGTTTTCAGTAGGAGAAATTCCTTAGTCATATTGAAAGTGGGTGGACTACCATGTCTGGATCACAATTGTAGCAGCTAATCTGTTCTGACCCCAAAGTGGAGTGCCTTTAATTGACCTCTCATGTAGTTAGTAAATGGCCAAGAAGTGGTATGGAGACTTGGTTCTAGTCAAGGTAAAGCAAAAACTCATCTATCAGAATAATGATTTTGTTCAGCTCTCTGTAATTCACTGCAAGCTGTCAGTTGCCATCTACATTCCTCATGGGCCACACAGGGTTGTTTACAAGAGGAGTTGATATAGTAAAGTAGTCTGGTCTTCTTCATCTCCATCACTGAAGGAAGTATCTTTTCACCGCAACTTCTGGGGACCTGAGATTGTTGTTTCCACTTGGTTCTCCTACAATAACAGGCCAAAAGGGCCTATATTGGTACCAACTTCCAAGAACTTATCAGTTGCATTTCCACAATATACTTATCCAGATTAGCTGCTACAATTGTGATCCAGACAGGGTAGTCCACCCACTTTCAATATGACTAAGGAATTTCTCCCACTGAAAACTTCAATGACAACTGGAATACCTCTATGTACCTTTTGGGAATCCCTGTGACATGATAATAACCTAATTGTCAGCAGCTAGTAGCTGCTGATGTATTTTGCACCTCCCCGCTTCCTAGGTCATGACAACTCAGGTATATGGCCTTCAGTCACCTCACAGTCCTACAGCTAGGATGATCTGAGCTTCTGGGGAATTTTGAGCTTGGCCTAGGGCTACTCATACCAAATTCCCTCAAGACCAGATAAAGAAACTTACAATGGCTCAGGACTACAAGACTGGGTAAGAGCTTTTGAGGATGGCTTAAATTTGAGTGGAAAGGAAGGACCCTTATAGTCCATCCTGGATGTCACAGTCCAGTTTTACTGGAAAGTCCATAGGCCAACTATTTATTGCTTCCTCATCAATTCCGTGTTTGAGGAGCTTCAATAAAAGCTCCATTAGGAAAAGGTCTCATTGCTCTTCGCCAACCAGGTGGTCATTGTACCTCTTCTCACCATTTCTAGAGCACCCATTTGTACTAACAACTGTATTTGCCCAAGGGGCTGCTGCTATCCCTATATCACACTTAAATATCACCAGTTGATTTGCCCATTTGTTTATGGTTGTATGGTATAAACAGATAAAGCCTGAACCATTCTGGTGGAGGTCCACTCAGAGAAGGGGGCTCTAACTGAGGACTAAATGCCTGGAAGCCTTACAAAGTTAAGTCTGCCAAGCTCTGAGACAGTTTGAGGATTCTGGATATTGTAAATAGTGAACAGCTTTGTGGACTTGTGGCTCCTGCATCTCTATCAGAAAGCAGAAAGAAGAAGGAATTTTTCTGTCCTTTCTCTCACCCTCAATGGCCATGGTATCACAGGGCCCAGCTACTTGCTCAGTAGATGACACTACATAAAGCAGGGAGCACAGAGAGACAAAGACATAGTGCTCAGTTTAGGAAATAGCTTTAAAGAACGTGACTCCTGGCAGCAGAGAAGAGAGCCAATTATTGATTAAAGAGAGAACTAGCCCTGGCCATCAAGTTGAACAAAGAAGAGCAGACCCAGAGAATTCAGTAAAGATTATGTATTTTTTTGGGGAGGCAGTGTGAGGCTACCACAGGAAAAAAGTACTTTGGGGCCATATAGTACCAGTGGTGCAAACTACATTGGCCACACACGTTTGCTACATTTGTAGCTCACCACCATTGTACTCTTAAGTGTGTGCCCCCTCTTTCCACAGAAGCTATGTGTATTTGTGGGAAAGGAAACGAAAAATAAATAAAATGTTACAAAAAGAAAGCAAATTCTAGGTTGGTCAGGGAATGTTTTGTAACTACTATTCTTATGATAATATGTTAGTAAATAGTTGCCTTTGCTTTGAGCTAATTTTACCTATTAATTAAAATTCAGCACAATGTAGGGGGCTGTAGTTTTAGGACTGCAGGCCCATTTAATATACTTGGGAACCTTTGAGAGTAGTCTTCCCTCCTCAGGAGCCAACCTACAAACCTGAGTGGCAGTGTGAGTTGGAGGAAGATGGCCCAGAAAATATGTGACACAGGTAGTGGCTGTGACAAACCACCTTCTCTGTTTTGAATTAGTATTTTACCTCAGTGCCTGGATTAATGATAATTTCAGGACAGAGAAAAGGAACTAGCCAAGAGTGCTAATGTTGATAAGATTTTTTTTCTCTTCCCTCATGTGGAATTGGGGATCCTGTGCTTTCCCTGGGGCAAGAAGTTTCTGGCCATGAGGAGGGCAACTAGATCTGGAGAAAGGACTTATGGAGAGATATCCTGCCATTCCTATTCAGTTCAGGGAACACAGAGAAATGAATACTCTTTTGTCATCTTGTCGTTGAGATGCCAGCAGCAGTGATTAAGAATGTTACAGCCTTGGCACCCAAGGTGCTATTTATTGATGATGGAAACTTCTTGAAGGCCAATGCACTCAAAGGAAACTAGACCAATCCCAAGGTCAAGGATGTGAATGACTAATGGGAGAGACAGCTAGGGCAGCTAGGTGGTGAAGTGGATACAGTCCAGGCCTAGAGTCAGAAAGACCTGAGTTCAAATCTGGCTTCAGACACTTACTAGCTCTGTGACTCTGGGCAAGTCATTTAATCATATTTGCCTCAGTTTCCTCATCTGTAAAATGAGCTGGAGGAAGAGATGGCAAACCACTTCAGTATCTTTGCCAAGAAAACCCCAAATGGGATCATGGAGAGTTGGACGGTACTGTAAATGAGTGAGGAGCGGAAACAGACTGCTGCTGCTGTGACTTTTGCTGGATGGGGAAAGGCAAAGAGAGTGAGCCATCTTTCTTGTTCTTCCACTGTTTCTCCTTAGCTTGCAGAAATGACTTTATGTGGGTTCCAGATATACAATCCTTTTCTCTGATTTTTCCCATGACCTTGGGCAAGGAAAGCGGTAAATTAACACAGTCTCTTTGCTATCCTAAGAGGGAATGCTCTCTGAGAGGGAGATTTGAGAAAGGTGAAGTGCTCCATGAAGGGAGCACTTAATAATTTTCTCTGCAATTTTGCTATGCTTAATAAATGATGTGGTTATAAATGACAAGAAAGTCAATTGCCTGTGTTATATAAATATAGAGTAGTGGTCACCAAACTTTTTGGATCATGCACTCTTGACAGAAAAAAAAAATTGAGCACTGCTTCTTGCAAGGGTCATAATAAATTAGAATGGAAGTGTCTTGGAGAGACTTTGAAGCACGTGCAGACATTTTGTAACACTATGTAACTGCTAACCATGTGGTGAATGAGAGATTCTTTTGTTAGCTTCAGTTGTGGAACTGAAACTCTCTGAGATACCTTCAAAAGTCCTCAGTTTGCTTCAACATCTCTCTTGATTTGAACTCTTCTGTTGGGTTGACTCCTTTATTGATGGTATATAGTAAGAGACACTGATTCAGGGGACAGGTCTCCTTCTTCCTTCTGAGACCACCACCTATCCTCATGAATGTGGGTCCTGGTTCTCTTGCTCAGGACTTATTTTTATATTTTAGGTAAAGTTAGAGGCTAGGATTTCACAAGTTTTAAAAGATCAGAAGACTGAGCTAATTGGAAGTCTAGCAATTTAGAATTTTGGGAGGCTAAGAATTCAGGAGTCTTGAGATGGGTCCATTATGGATGCTTTGGTGAGCCCAGTATTGATGCCCTGGGGTGGGGTGGAAGGGGGGAGGGTGTTTGTGGTCAAATAGTGACCTTTGACCTTTAGAACCCACCCCAGGGGCAAGTCATCCAACAATGATGCTGCATTTGAACAGACATTGAGTGGGAATAATGCTGTGTAGAAACTGTACTAAGTCTGAATCCACTCTCCCCAGAGACTGAGGTGGTATAAGGGAAAATTTGCCCAGAAATTAGGATGAGGGAAATGTCTGTATTTCTATTTATTTTTTATTCTTCAAGTAAATAGCCCTTTCTAAAAATTAAGTGGTCAATCAAAATTGAGGTGCTAGTCACTGGTGCTTAAAAATAAAGGAACATACCTAGAATAGAGGTTTGAACCAATAATATTATTAAGGGGGAAATGTAGCCAGCCTGGTTCTGGAATAGTGAGCCAGGATAAACTTGCCACACATTTAACTACTGATACAATTTACTTGAACCCTGATATTTAAGAATCAGAAAAGAAAGCAATTCACAATACTGCTAATTAGTCAATTCACATTTAGCCTCATCTTGGCACTATCCTTATGATTGCTGGTAAAATGGCTAGGTTTGTGTCCTTCTTTGGTGCACAGTATTCCCTGTCACTAGCCAGCTCCAATCAGAAAGGTCCCAAGACCACCTTCCCTACCTTGGAAATTCACAAGGTAAATTTCAAGCCTGGACATATCCATTTAGGAAGATGAATTCATGTAAGATTAGGGGAAAAACAAAAACAAAAGAGACAAAATCATCCAGGGGCACAAATGAAAACTTGTCTAGGCAGGACATATGCTCACAGCTGCTTGGAGGCTTAGTGGGAGAGAGGCATTCTCCCCTTCTTCCACCCAACTTTTTGAAGCAGCTCCAAACAGTCCTAACATGCTTTATATACGACAAAAGAGAGAGCCAGAGGGGCTGGTTGATCTTTTTTGTACATCCACTTAGTTCACTGCTCTAGCTCTGCAGTGAATTAGGAGACTCTGCATCATCTTGTGGTGCAAATACTTTCGTGATGAGTCATACATGGCTGGAAGGTGGCCTCAAAGCTCCAACTCAGTCCACCAAAACCATGAAGGGCAACTCTAATTATATTCTACTGCTTGCCCATGTTTTATGTATATAATTACTAATTTAGAAATCATTTACACATGTACCACTGCACTAATAATTATGTACTTTATAACATTTACACAAAATAAAACTTTAAAAAAAGTGGGATAAAGATGAAATAATATTCAATCCTGTAGTTGATAGAGAATCACTGGATTTTATTGAATAAAGGAGTGATTTTGGCAACTTAGTAGAAGATGGCTTGAGAGGGAGACAGATTTGAGGTGAGAGGTGATGTCCTAAACTACAGTTGTGGCTATGTGAGCAGAGAGAAAGGGACAGATATTAGAGCTCTTGTGGAAGTAGAAACAAGATATGGCAACTCTTTGGATGTATGGGATGAGGGAGAATAAGAGTCAAAAATGACAATGAATTCATGAACCTCAATGATTGGAAGGTTACTGATATCCTTGTAAAGGGTAACTTTAGAAGTGATTTGGGTTTTTGGGGAAAAATAATATAACAAAATTTACTCTGCAGGTCATTCCCCATCTGTCAGGTTCATCTTGTGTGACTAACTCTGTCCCACCCAAGAGGAAAAGGGGAGACACTGCTCTCTTGCTTACCTGTCTCTGCCAAGAAGTGCAAAGCCTAACCTCCAAGCAGCATTTAACATAACTACCAGGTAATGGCTGTGGTGGTAGTGGGGGTGGGAGAAGTGTTCTAGGTTGGGGGTAGGGAATTTTTCAAAAGGCACACACATAGCTACTGTTGTTGATACCCAGATAATGGTTAAGATATTGTTCCCTGAGAAGCCAACACCCAACTCAGAAAGGCTATGGAGTTGGAGTTTGTATAGTAGAGGGATTTGAAGAGTTAATAGGGTACTGGGAGATAAGGGTGGGTATGGCTGTGTTGGAAACAAGGCCCAAGACTGGCTACCATGTTGGGGAGGTGGGATGAAACCTCTGATTGGTTGGTTACATACTCCTACTCTTTACCCTGATATAAAGGATTGCTGTTGAGCTAGGCAATGTTATATTCAGAGATAGGGATTCTAGTCCTGTAGATTATCCTATTTTTAGAATCCTAAGCATATGTGTATACAGCATGTTGGACCAGGTGGGCCAGCACAATCTTCAGAAGCATTTCCATTAGTCCTTCACCTTCCGCTCAGGACAAGAGTCAGTGGAAATGTACCTTTAGGGTATACAGACACACCCTTTATGCATGCCTGTGATCCTAAGCAATATTTTCATATAAATTCCCAGTCTAGAATCTAGAAATTAATCAACAAGGGTTTCCATCTTGCCTAACCATTTGGAAGTCTTGTGGTATAAGTAGGCAATGTGTACATGTACATAGTTAAGTACATAAGAGTGATTATAAGCAAGAATTATGCAGAGACTAAAGAGTGAGAGATTGTTTCTATTTGGGGCAATTAAGGAATTCCCTTAGAAAGTTTTTGAGCTAGACTTATAGGCTTTCAACAAATTGAGATTGGAATGAAGGATAGTCTGAGAACACCATGGTGCCACTAGGAAAAGAGGGAGAAAGGGTAATGTGAGAGTAAGTATAGTAGTATTGTCTTTCCTGTCAGTGGTCATCTTCTTAAGTATAGTAAATTCCTGCTGCAAGCTGTCCCCCCTGAGGGACCCGGGAGCTCTTGACATCTCAAACTTACAAGGTTTACTCACAAGACTAGGAAAGTACAGTTTAGTATCACCTACCTCTGTTAAAGGAAAGACACAAAGTAAAACAAAATGTCACAAAATCAGACTTATCTAGTCCAGTACGTGTGCTCTATCTGTCATTTCTGCCAAGTAGCAATAGCCATTTTTGCCAAGGTGCAGAAAGAAGGTCCCTCCCAGCTTGAAAGGAGACATATTTACGTGTAAATGGGGAAAGTACAGTTATGTTTTGAATGACTTTTTGGAAATGACAACGCAGCTGAATCTATTCTCAGTCCTATAACTGTATGTGACTATAGCCAGGCATTGGAGTATGGCATGAGAGATTCTGACAGTAAGAAAATGCAAACCAAGGCAGATCCCTGCAATATGAGGATAACCTAGAAAATATGCTGAGGGCTTTCCGGTCAGCGGCAGCCATCAGGCAGGCTAGGCGCGAGCCAGGATAGGGGCCTACAAATACATCCAGGATCTGTGGAGGAAGAAGCAGTCGGACATCATATGGTTCCTCCTGCTGGGGTACAAGGCCAAGCAAGGTTATGTCATCTATTGTATTCGTGTTCGACGTGGTAGACAAAAGCGTCCAGTTCCCAAGGGTGCAGCCTGTGGTAAACCCGTGCATCATGGTGTGAATCAGCTGAAGTTTGCCAGGAGCCTTCAGTGTGTAGCAGAAGAACGTACTGGCCACCACTGTGGGGCCCTAAGAGTCTTGAACTCTTAGGTTCTGGGTGGGTGAAGATTCAACCTACAAACTCTTTGAAATTATTCTTATTGACCCATTCCATAAAGCTATCAGATGAAACCCCGACACTCAATGGATCACCAAACCAGTGCACAAACACAGAGAGATGCGCTGGCTTACCTCAGCTGGCTGGAAGAGCAGGGGTCTTAGAAAGGGTCACAAATTCCACCATACTATTGGAGGGTCTCGCCATGCTGTTTGGAGACAGCGAAATACTCTCCATCTACATCGATACCGCTAATTGGTGCACATTAATTTGTAAACTTCAATGTTTAATAAACAACATTTATGATGAAAAAAAAGAAAATATGCTGAGGAAAGTGTTTGAGTTTTGTTTGTTTATTTTAATTTAGCATTTGTGAGACCAACCATAACTGGTTGGTGCCTAAGCTCTGTAGGGGCCAGAGAGAGAGAGAGAGAGAGAGGGAGGGAGGGAGGGAGGGAGGGAGGGAGAGAGAGAGAGAGAGAGAGAGAGAGAGAGAGAGAGAGAGAGAGAGAGAGAGAGAGAGAGAGAGAGAGAGAGAAGTGAGAGCTTGAGCCTTAAAATTCACAGCTTAGAGTTCAGAGAAGAGAGTATAAACGTCTTAAACTTCAGAGAAGAGAGTATAAACTTCTTATACTTGAAGCAGCATCCTAGTTGTTCTCCCCAAATTATCTGGTGCACAATTAGCACATTTGTCTATATCCTCAATGCCACATCCCAATTCTCTGGACTTCTGTGAAGGATTGATCATTTCAAGTTTAGCAAAGACTCACAACAAAGGCCGTGACAAAATTCTGGTTGACATCACAAATGCCAAATTAAAATACGCAAAACTCAAACAGTTTCTTCAGCATGTTTGTTAGATGATCTTAAAATTCCAGAGATCTACCTTGGTTTGCAGTCTCTCACCCTCAAGATCCCTTGTGCCATCCCTCCACTGCCTCACTATGTTCATGTGCAATTATACATGGAGGATTAACTCAGTTGCATTGGTATTTACAAAAAATCATTCAAAACCAAACTGCTCTTCCTTCATATTTTTCCTCACTTTACTTTTCTTGTTTCCCCCTCCCCCCCACAACATGGCTCATGTGGAAATAGGTTTTGCATGACTTCATATATATAATGGGTATCATTTCTTGCCTTCTCAATGGATGGGGGAGGGGCAGGAGTGAGAATTCAGAACTAAAGGCAAAAAAAAATTTTTTAAGTAAAAAAAAAAAGAGAACCTGTAGTTGATTCAGCTAAGCAAAACTCCCTTGCCTAACTTGCCCATTATGATGTACTTCCCAAGCATTAGAGATTGGACCTAGAGCTCTTTGTGGTTGTTCTGAACTTAGGCTATGTGGAAGAGATGTCAATAATTGGACATTTAGTCATATTATTTTTTAGTCCCCTGAGTCAACTAAATCTCCACTATGTCTCAAGACGTTTTAAAGAAAAACTAGCCTAACTTGAATGGGGAGAGGGGTTGAGACAGTGATTCTACCACACTATATCGCCTTAGTCAAGTCATTGCCTTTTGGAACTGAGTTTTCCTACCTGCAAAATGAAGAAGTTGAACTAGAGAGCTCTGAGAGTCCTTTTAGCTCCAGGTATGTTCCTATGATACTATGAATGCAATCCCATAGTTTTAACTCAGCTAGGAGTAAGAACTTGGGAATTTGGTTGAAAAAGGTTTTAGAAGTGAGAGAAATGATCATTAAATAATGAATTGTTAATATAGGTGAGACCCAGCACTTATCCCTTTCTGAAACCTTATTCTCTACTACATCAAACCAGCAGTTTGATACTGAGATTGGATTAACTTTCTCCACAATCTTGTTCAGACACCACCCAGGTGGGGAAGTCCATTGTGTTTTACTCTGGTTAGAGTGCAGATAAATTCTTTGATTAGATTGCCCAAGGCTGGGATTGATTTGGAAGTAAGGATATGATCAAAGTTAAGTTCCCAAGCCCCTCATTAGAATAGGCCCACCTCTCATTATAATATTCATTTTCTCTCATTATTTGTTAACCAATCAGAGACAATTGCCACCCTTAGGAACACCCACTCTTCTAAGGCCATGTAAGTGTTGAGTGGGTGTCATGAGGGATCTTTGGCATTCAAGAGAGACCCCTTTTATTAATTATATGCTAGCATGATTAATAAAATTATTAATTGCCCAGAAATTATGTTTCCCAAACTTTTTATATGTCACAAGTTCCCACAGAATAGCTGTCACATGGTGCCTTTCATTGTGAGCTCTGAGGAAAAAGAGCAGACCACAAATTTCCCTGAATGAGCTAGACATGTGTCAAATAGCCTGAGCTTATTAGCCCTCTGACCTCACAATAAGAAGGCTATGCTACTTCCTGTCACCCAGCAAGCACTCGATAAATACTTTTTCATTCACTCATATTACACTGTAACATTTGCAAATCGCTTTACATATATTATTTCATTTGAAGCTCATAACAACCCTGTCAGGCAGATGATAGAGATGTTGAAAAGGTGGTCTGGCCAATGAGAACATGTGGAGAGTATTGCTGATGCAATTCCCCAAGTGGAAAAGGCTGGGGAGCTTGCTTCTAGGAGAGTTGTGTAATCCAAATGCCTTGGAGAGACTTTGGAGCATGTATAAACATTCCATAATTGGTTCTCGTCAGGTGAATAGGAAGCTTTTTTATTTGCTGTGGAGGAATTTAAAAAGGGATTTAGTCAGCTTCCATTCGGTTCTCTTGGTTGAACCCTTCTCTTTCACTGGACTTCTTTTTAGATGACTTTTTCCTGCTTGATAGCATCTGGTAAAAGGCAATGCTGTAAGAGGAGAGGCTTCCAGCCCCCTTCCTGCATAAGGCCAGTATTTGGTCCTCTGAATATGGGCCTCGATTCTTTGCCTGTCTTGAAGTTTGATTTTTTTGTTTTAGATTAAAGAGATTCATCTGTAGGCTATGATTTTGAGAGTTTCCAAAGGTCAGGAGAGAAGACCATCTGGGAATTCAGTCTGAGAGGTTAGTCCTTGCCAGATTTTGAGCTCACCTAGCTTTGATGACCTGACAACCTTTGGAACCCAGCCCAGGAGCTGCTGAGATTAGGACTCATCAGTAGCAGTGCCCACATTTGGATATCAACTAGGTAGAATCAGTGCTTTGTAGGAAATGTGCTAAGTCTGAGCCCATTCTCCTTCAGGTGCTGAAGTATTATCAGGGAGAGTGTGTCTCTGAGATGTTGGGAAGGAATGTACTTTTTTCATTGCTATGTCTTCTAAGGAAATGTCCATTTGTAAAAGCATGGTGGTGGTAGTGGTGGTTGTTCAGTCATGTCTGACTCTCCATGACTTTTTTTGGGGTTTTCTTGTCAAAGATACTGGAGTGGTTTGCTGCTTCCTTCTCCAGCTCATTTTACACAAGAAGAACTGAGCCAAATAGAATTAAGTGACTTGCCCAGGGTTGCACAGCTAATGTCTGAGGTCAGATTTGAACTCAGGAAGATGAGTCTTCCAAATTTAAAAGCATAGTGTTCTATCCACTGTGCCATCTAACTTCTTTGTGAAAGCTAATTGATGTTAATTGGTTAAATGGAACTGGAATTTTTGTCTGTTGGTTAATAGGCAGGAAACCAAACTGGAATGTGGTCTTGAGCTGATAGGGATAGTGAAGAGAACTCCCCAATCCTTCAGAGATATGTCTAGAAGGTAAGGAGCCTGGTTTTGGGAGCATGAACCCAGGCTGTACTTTCTAGTATATTACTATTCTCACATTTGGCGAGGAAACTAAGATTTTGGAGAGATTCACAAATTTAGAGTCAGAGGTGGAAATTGAACCTACTTCTTCCTAATGCCAACTTCAGTGCTCTAACCGTTATTCAAGATCTCCTCCCAAAAAGGATATTTGGAATGTAGCTTGTTCTTGCCAGTTTACTTCTGCTTACTAGCCTTATCGTGACGGCTATCTGTGGCTTAGAGAGCAAGAACCACAGAGGGAGGTGTCAGGTTTGGAAGTAATAGGACACACGGATAAAGAGAAGTCAGGTTTTAAGGATTAAAAGTGTGATCCCTGGTCCATGACCTCTTCCTCTTCCCGTCCTACCTTCCTACCTAAAAAAAAAGAAAAAAAAAGATTTTGTTCTCACACAGACCATGTCCAATCATGGGGATGACCAAAGAAGGTAATTTCCTTTTTGGTTCAGTGTTTGCCCACTGGGAATTTTCTGTAACAAATCTACAAATGTAGATTAGGTTTGGCTCATGTTTAAATTTACCTAAATATGGGTAACATAGTTGTCAGCTACTTTGTAAGGACTTAAAAAATAATGTTATGGGTATTAGGTGTGAGATAGCCTTTATTTTATCTCACCAAAAATGTAGAAGATGCAAAAGACTCAATAAAGTCAATAAACAGAGAATATATGTAGAATATTTAAATAGCTCATTACCTCCCCTCCCCCAAGCAATCACTGTTTTGGAGCTGCTGAGCAAATTTCTTCCGTTGGACCTATAGTGTAGTCTTGAGTCGTTCATTTTAACAGTGAGGTCTAATAGTGGTAAGGTCCAAGTCCATTGCTTTCCCAAGTCACGGGTCCTCTTCACGCATCCTCCAGCTGAAAGGACCAGGTGTGATTATTTTCTTTTTCTCATGAGCTGGGAGAGACATTCAAGAAATTTCTTTTCCCTAGCAGTATGCTGGAATCTCCCCTTCTTTACACAGCTTACATAGAAACTCTGGAATTCAGGAACATGGAATATGAATTCCTTTCTTAGGCAGAGTGGGTATGCACATATCTGCTTGCTATGTGCCTTGTGGAGAAAAAAATCTATCACTGTCCCCAACTGCTACTGCCTCTTAGGTTAGAAAAGTCCACTTTCAGGTCTCTGGTCTCTGACTTGTGCTTAAGAGCTATGGGCTCCCATGTAACTCCCATGTGCTTCTACCACAAGGTCCCCTCTTACTAATTCCTGGTGGGAGGAGACTGTGAATATATAGGCATCCCCCAGGCAACCCTAGAACACAACTCTGCTAGGCTGTGTTTCGGTCTATACTCTGAACCAGAAGAGGCAAAGAGTACTCTAAAAAAAGCCATGTTGGTCTGTTGGCTTGCTGCTTTCCTATAATGTAGGATGTATAGGATGTCTCAAAAAAATTTTTTTTGGTCATTTTATCTAATTTTTTAAAGTTTATATTTTAAAGTTTTGTTAATTTTTTTAAAAAATAAATTTAGTTGTTTTAGTTTCTAAATTAATATAGTTCATTTGATGAATAAATATATTTTATATGATTGAATAGTTAATAAATTTTTGCCTTAAAAAAATAAAATTTCCTGCACACTTATCCTAATGAAATGTGCAATACATGACTATAAACCTTCGCAGAGTGATGGCTCCTCTGACAAAAGTCCATTCTCCTGATCTTGAAGGTAGCCCCAATCACCAAAAACAGATTAGAAGTTGTGTTTGTCATCTAAATTGATTGCCAACTGGCATTCCCCTTTTTTTTCCATAGGGAAATAACTTTTGGATCCCAGACAAAGGCTCTCATCCTGTAAGCTCATAAAATTGATTAAGGACTAGGGCCCTCCCCTTCCTCCCTCACAACAAGAGCAACCACACTCACTCACACACACATTCACACACTATTCTTAAAGTAGTAAAAAAATCAGTTGGGTTAGTAAAACACTAACTCCATGGACCATGGCTCTCATTTGGGACCACTGAAAAGTCTTCTTGCCCCAGGTTTTAAAATATGCTGCTATGGATGGGATGATACACACACACACACACACACACACACACAAGCGCGCGTGCACGTATGTATATATATACATGTATGTACACACACATATATAAATATATATGTGCATACACATAGAAATAAGCATATAATAGAGTTTATTTCAGGGGTGGGGAACCCATGGCCTGGAGGCCACATGTGGCCCTTTAGGTCCTCTAGTGCAGCCCTTTGACTGAATTCAAACTTCATAGAACAAATCCCCTTAGTAAAAGGATTTGTTCTGTAAAACTTGTTCTCAGTCAAAATTCCGAACCCAAGGACCTAGAAGGCCACATGTGGCTTCGAGGCCGCATATTCCCCACACCTGTTTTTTTTTTTTATTATGAAGTTTTATTGCCTGTGGAAAATCCAGAAAGATGAACAACAGGGGAAATAAGATTAGAATATTAATAGATCTCACTCCTTGTACTTTTTCTTTCAAGCCATATGAAGGTCAAGGTTCTTAGTCATGATATATGGGAGTATCCACAATGACTACTTGTTATAAACAGGGGAGGGATGTCATCAAAATAGTCTCATGTTGGAGACAAGGGAAAATTTAACTTTAACACCAAACAAACAAACAAGAAATGTTTCCATATTCACAGCAGAACACAAAAAGAGGATTCCATAGGAAACTATGAGATTTGATACTGCTTGCTGGAAAAAAAAATGATGTAATAATTTTTACATTATACTTTCAAAACTGTCCTGTTTGTCTTTGCTTCCTCTTGTTCTCTTCTGTTTATTTATTGGAGACTATCAGGGTTAAGTGACTTGCCCCAGGTCACATGGCTAGTGTCTAAGGTAGATTCGAACTCAGGTCCTCCTGCCTTCAGGGCTGGTGCTCTATCCACTGTGCCACCTAGCAGCCTCTTTTTCTATTTACCTAAAAAAAAAGTTACAATGGCCATTTTTGGTCATCTCTATTGGCAACCCTCCTCCCCTCATTCTCTTTCCTCAGTTAAAAGCTGAGAGAAAGGAAGAGGAAAAAAAAAAACCCTTGTAACAAATATACGTAGTCAAATAATCTACAATGGCCATTTCCAAAAGTATATGTTCCTGCACCCTGTGTCCATCACCTCTGTCAGTAGATGGGTAACGTGCATCATCATAAATCCTCTGTAATCCTAGTTGGTCATTGTATTGATTATAATTCTTAAGTCTTTAAAAAAAAATTTTTTTTTTACAATGTTACTATCCTTGTATAAACTATTCTACTGGTTCTGCTTACTTCACTCTGTCAGTTCATTTTACAGAGAATTTTTTGAAATCGTCACTTTCATCATTTCTTACGCCACAATAATATTACACTACATTCATATACCACAATTTCTTAAGCCATTCCTCAATTGTCTAAGAGGCAATCTAAGGCACCCCCTTATATTCCAGTTCTCCCCCCCCCACCCCTTTGATATCTCTTTTAGGATCAGGAAGGTTATTTTACTTGTGACTATTCCCTCCCCAGTATTTTCTTCCTGCTTAGCCAGGTCCCACTTCCCCCATCATAAAACCCATCCCCATTTGTTTCCCTGTAGATAGGAAATATATGCTAGCCAGCTAGCGTAAGGTTTGCAAAGTGCTTTATACATATTATCTCACTTGATATTTATAATCATCCTGTGAGGTAGGTGTTGTTATTATCCATTTCCACTTCATGAATGAAGACACTGAGGCTGAAACAGGTTAAGTGAATTGTCAAGGTGAGGGTAATGCAATAAGCAAATGTTTGAGGCAGGACTTGGACTCAGATCTTCTTTATTTCAAGTCAGGCCTGCACAAGCTGTGGCCCTAGGACCACTTCTGGCCCCTCGTGCTGCTTACTACAGGTCAAAGGATTTCAGGTGGTCTATGGAAAATGTAGAGGAAAACATCCTTTGTACATAGAGAAAATCCTTTGGCATGCTACAGGTTGTGTAGGCCTGCTCTGAGTCCAGCATTCTATCCACTATGCCCCCTCTCTATCGTGGCTGTTGAGCAATATATTTTTACACTGACCTGTGTGTGTGTTCAGCCCTCTTTTGTCAATTTCAGATAAGAGAGGATGATCAGATGGCTTTTCTCCTGGCCCCCTTTCTCTTGCTCCATGTTTGTATATTCCTATTCTCACACATCCCAATTATGGGAAATAACAAGTTTTACCCTCTTCTTTCTCCATTCTACACTAGTGTTATTTTTCTTATCCTGTCTTCTTCCCCCCTCCCCGCCCCTCACCCTTTAGAGAGCTTACAACAGAACCAATCCACATCTAGGACTTCCATTTCTCTTATTCACTTCCCTCAATAGCCTTTGATGATGTTTAGTTCTGATGATACATTCATTTTTTCCTGGTTGTTATTTTCTTTGACTTATTCATCTTTCCAGCGTTTAGTTCCTCGGTTGGGACTTTGAGGCAAGACCAGGCTCCACTGTTTGCTGGGCTTTTGGGTGGGGTACTTAGTGCTGTTTAGTTTCTCTGTTATCTCTCAGGTTCCAGCATGGATTTCCATCTTCTAAGTTAGACCCTCTTGTACCTTTCAGGTTCAGATTGTTTAATTTTTGGGACCCTCTCTGGTGTCTCAGGACAGAGTATTAGGGACATCATATTCCCTGGGTCTGGACTGTCTCAGTCTGAGTACTGCAGCACCCACTCTTAGCTTTCAACATCCCCATCCTGGGGCTTTCTGATCACCTGGGGCTTTTTCAGGGGATACCTCAACTTTTGATGTTGCTGGACATGGAGCCTTGAAGGCTACACATACCCAGCCTCTTGGTTCCATTGGGAGACTACTTCATACTGGTGCTAGCTTTGCTATTGGGGCTTCCTTTCCTATTACCTGTGGGTTTCTGGATGATTTTTTTTTTTTTTTTGTGGCTGAATAAGTAACTTACTGTACTTTTTCACTGGATTTTTTGATCATTTTTTGGTTTAGAGTGAGCTATAGGCCTTTGATAGAGGAAGTACATGGGATTTGGGTGGTCTGCCTTCTATTCAACAGAACTGTCTTGTCTGGAAAAGTCCTCAGAATTCAATTTTAAATTTATTCTTTTGTGTCACCCCTAAAAAGCTCAGATTCATAGATCTACTAAACACTCTCTCAGACACTTCCTGCCTAATCAAAAATCTCATTCAGCTTCAGGTCGTAGCTACCTCCTTTAGCACTTACTTCTCTCTGGAGAAATAAGGCTCTTTCCTATTTGGATCCCAGGGACATGCTTCTGGCTTCTGTTTGAAACCACATGAACATTGTGGTAACTTGTATACTACCTTGTTACTGGATGCCAGGAACTCTTGTTTTCTTGATTTCTCTTTCTTTTTCTTAGCTTCTTTTTGTTTTGTCTGTGACATGGACCTGACATGTCCATCATCACATATTAAATGTAATAATAACAATAATAACTCACATTTTTTGCTTTATAGTTATAAAGCAGTTTGCTCACTCACAACCCACCCAGTGAAGGGATCCTAGGAAAATGAGAAATAACATGGAGTTTGCTAGAAAATCAAGTAGTACATCCTTTCTGGTTGTCTTGCACTGATTGTTCGACTATGAAATCTAGATAACCGTGGGACATTTTACATGGGACTTTCCTAATTGGTGGGTATATATACTCCTTATCTGTGGTCCAGGATGAACTCCCACATATAAGGAGTATACCAGCTCATTTAAGATGTGTCTCTCCACATGAAGTATCTAAATGTGTATCTAGGAAGCTCAAAGGTAGGCCCTGATAGCTCTCTGTGGAATCTTTCCCACTCCTCTCCAAGGGAAGCTCTGATTCCTGCCTTGAGACAAAAAGGCCTTGAGGCTGGATAATCTGTTCTCTGTTCTCTGAAAAGGACATCTCTCTGGATGTAATTGGATTATTATCTCTTGACCCTCTAAAAATTGCTGGTCTAAAGACATGATTGATTCACAACAAAAAGCAGCTAGATTTTCTTGTCTGTATCCCTTTGTTGGGGGGAGGGTTGAGGTAGCCCTTAGCTTATAATTACCAGATCGATTCCTTTCCACCAAATACAAAAGTCATTACAAATAGTGAATGGTAAGTAAGCCTATTTATCGGAGAAAAAGATAAATAGAAATTGGAGTTGTATAGATTAGAATATACTAGAACAGGACTGGGGAACCTGCTGCCTCCAGGCCACATGTGGCCTTCTAGGTCCTTGAGTGTGATCTTTTGACTGAGTCCAAGTTTTACAGAACAAATCCTTTTATTAAGGGGATTTGTTCTGTGAAGTTTGGATTCAGTCAAAGGGCCACATGTGGCCTTGAGGCCGCAGGTTTCCCACCCCCGTACTAGAACATTCACAGAATAAATGAGGTTTTGTGCTGGGAACAGGATATCTCAGCTTAAAACAAAAGAGAGAGGTCTTGATTTCACCCAAGGGGAAATTCCCCAAAGTCTCTGGGAATCAGGGACATATTGAAGAGCTGGCTTCTCTCATATGCCGGTAACTTTCAAAATCTGTCTCTCTCTGTGTCTCTGGAGTTGTCCCGAAGAGGGTTTGGTACCATGTGAACTCTCTGTCTGAACAACAAAAAAAAGTGTTTTCTCTCTCCAGAGCTCTTTAACAATTCCACCCTCTCCAGGTATGCATAGTTGAGTTAGCATTCTTTCCACCAATTAGGAAGCCCATGCAAAACATCCTAGGCTTAACTGGAAAGCCAAAGTTACATATATATTTGTGGGAGAGTGTGTTCTAGGTTTACAGAATAAATGTTCTATTATGAAATTGTGGACTATATTATTTTGTTAAAGTTCTTTTCTTTGACCTAGTGGTGATCTCGTCTGTCTTGAGAAAAAAATAAACATATCCTTGGGGGCTCATGGGCTATCATTTTAAGTGGATGTGAGTACCTTAAATTTGAGGCATTATTTTGGGGACTCCACATATGAGAATAGGGACCCTAGGTGCTGCATATAGAGAGCATTTTATGAACATTAAGGCACTATGTAAATGCCATTTGTTATTTTTATTTGTATTTATAACACAACATTTTACAAATGAGGAAACTGAGTTCTAGCAAGTGTCTAGTACTTTTTCTGTTATATTAAACATCTGTAAAAATGACAATAACTCACATTTACATAGTACTTTATAGCCACCAAATGTTTATGTAAATCAGTGGAAATCTATTTTGCTTTCTCTGCCTCTTTGGATCTCTCAAGGGCCTGGAAGATTCAAAGAGAACAAGATGAGGTAGATTCTGAAACATTTCTATGACAAAGTGCTATCCTAAGGTGCTCTGCTAATTTTCCGTATGACAGAAGACAATATAAAAGGAGAATAGCAGTGAATTATGACCACCTTAGATGTCTCCTGGGCAGCAGTATGCTGGTAAATGTTTAACGAGTTCTCAGGGGGAAAATACTCTTAGAGCCCACTTTTAAGTTTAATCTTCATTATTAATGTTTTCTCTATCACTCTCTTTAGTCTAGACAATTAACAAAACAATAAATCAAGCCCTACTTTGTAGCATTTCTGATTTCCAAGGGGCAAATGCTTACACTGAAAATTTAACAATCTGCTCTTCTAAGCTGGTTCCAGCTCACCCCTGATGCTGGGAGATTTGAGAGACCTTGCATATTGTAGGAGGAAGAGATGCCTGTGGAAAGGAGAAAAGCTACCACCCTCAGCTAAAGTACTAAGCTGGCTGTAGTGAATCATGTTTAGTAATGGTTCTAATTGAGCTGGGAGACAATTTGTCCCTCTGTTCTTCTTCAAACTTGAGGAACATGGCCAGTGTCTTGCCTGTCCTCCATATTCTAGAAGCCAAGGAGTGGGGTGGCATAGAAAAACAGGTTGGAGGGGTGAAGGATTAAAAAAAAATTTGCAATGCTTGTCTCAATCTTAAATGGCTTCCAGCTGGGACAGGAGTAGGAAGGTGTGTCCATTTTACTTTAATGTATACAAAGAGTACAGTAGCTTGCCTGAATTTATTAGGTATAGAGAGAGAAACAGAGGAAATTATTTAAAAGGGTAAGGGTTGAGCCAATCTAATTGAAGCAATTAATATTTTTAGTATTTTTTGGTCTCTTATTCATTGAATTCTGAAAGTCTCATCATGTGAAAGGAGGGGAAGCCATTTTCTGCTGCTGAAAAGAACCACGAAACAAAGCAGTTAGGCACCATTGAAAAGAGTCGTTTGGGCTTTGCTTACCCTCTGGTGGTCAGAAAGAATACTGCAACCTGCTGAAAGTCCTGATGGACCTCACAGGGGTGGGGAACCTGCAGCCTCCAGGACACATGTGGTCCTCTAGGTCCTCAAATGCGGCCCTTTGACTGAATCCAAACTTCACAGAACAAATCCCCTTAATAAAAGGATTTGTTCTGTAAAACTTGGACTCAGTCAAAAGACCACACCCAAGGACCTAGAAGGCCACATGTGACCTGGAGGCTGCAGGTTCCCCATCCCTGTGAGGCCCTAGAGAGTGAGGAAACAGCTTAAGGATTCAACCCTCCCTCAGATATCACACTCTTGTACTCCAGACTTCTTTAAATAAATTTTAATCTATCATTCAATGAACAAGCATTTGTAAAGTGTCTCATATGTACCATCACTGTGATAGGTATTGGGGATGCAAATGCAAAAGTGAGACTATCCCTGCCCTCAAGAAATTTGTGTTCCATGTGACAGTTATTTCCTTCTACAGAGGGATTGACAAGATGAAAAAATACATTTTGCCATTTGGACCTCAGGAAAATAATCCATCTTTCTATCTCTCCCCACACAATCAGTATTGCTCTGAGGATGAATTCTCCCTAATTAATGCCTGAGACAGTGAAAGTATTAGAAATTGGTCTCATTTTTATGCAGAGGCCAGGAAATCTCCTGGAAGTTTTTTTTTTTTGATTTTTTTCTTCCCAACTTAAGGACTCACATTCTTGTTTTCTTCTAATCTTACCCTTCATCATAAACATGGGATTCTGCAAAAATTAAAAAAAAAATTAGATTTTGGTTGAGGTTTTCATATTATTAGCCACAGTTCTTCCCATCCATTCCCTAATGCCCCTCCTCATGTGGCAGTATCTGCAAACCTACCTTACCTGTGTTAGGTCAAATGGAGTTATATGAACCCAATGCCTGAGACAGTACTCAGCAGAATAGAATAATCCTTGTCTTTAATGCTCCTGGTGGAACCCATCAAGTGTTCAGTGATGTCTTACTTGTATGCTTCTCTAAAGATTGGGTTTTTTTCTGGGCTTAGAAGTGATAGAAGTCTATGGCTGGGGTTCATATAATTTGAGGGACTTCTGTAGTTGGGGACCACCACAGTGAACTAGACCACTATAATATAGGAGCTAATGAGAACCTTAATAAAAATGATTGTGAATTATAGATAGATTCATTCATATAACAGAATAGCTATTTATTTGTATGTGGATTTTTTTCTATCAGAATTACCTTTATTGTCCTTTCAGAACACCTATATGAAAATAATAGCTCATATCTAACTAATATTTATAGTTTACAATGCTCTTTCCTTACAACAACTCTGTGAGATGAATAGCACAGATTTTATCCTTATTTTTAGGAGGGAGAAATTAAGTGACTTGTTGTGTAACAGCAGCATCAGTTTTATGTAAGTTGGGAGGGTCCTTTTAAAGGAGAACCTATTTGGCTTCCTTGCAAACTGAGGCATAAAAGACACAGAAAATGGGGAAGTAGTATTAAAAATTTTAGTGGAATTCCCAATGTCATTCTGACCACAAATGGCTGGTTGATGTGATGAATACAGAGACATGCAGAGGGGAGTAGCTTTTTATCTAAGTTAATTTATCTAGGTTTAATTTTAAGAATTATGCTCTTTTTAATCATTCTAAGTAAAGTTATTTTTATTGCACATTGGAGGCAGAACTCTAATGTTAGCCCTTTCTAAGTTTAGGTTTGATGTTAAATCAAATTGAGGCATTCATAAGTCATTGGATATTTAACAGAGGAGATTTATGTTACCCTAATAGCAAGAATTTGCAACAAGGATACAGTTGCATTTAGTTTCATTGGACACAGTGCCCCTTATTTCCATCTGCAAATGTCTGGTTAGTAAGTCATCAGGGCATGGTGATTCATGTGACCTTAGGGACTCATCAAGTCTGAGAGGGCCAGACTACCCATGGATGGAACTTTTTAATTCTATAGACCAGGAAGCTGCATCAGAGAAACTGTGGCCAATCAGAGTGTGTAGGGGGAGGAATCTGAGTCAGGGAAGCTAGGGCAAAGAAGTTGTGTCAGAAAAATGTTGGTCCTATCACATACCACCCCTTGGTGTCAAGGTTCTAAGGATATGTTAGAGCAGGGCTTCTTAAACTTTTTCCACTTGAGACCCCTTTTCTTGTTTCAGTAGTGTTTGTCTAGCATGGCCTGAGGGCATACACAGTGCAAAGTGTGCATGCTTTGTGTTCAGAACCTAGGCTGCAGTGAAGTTGCGTGATACAACATGGGCAAGTGCTGCCAGAAACACCTCAGATTCATTACATGTTTGATTTTTAATTAATTTTTGTTTTTTGCATGTTTAGAAACCTTTTAATGTTGCCAAATTTTTCATGATCTCATATGGAGTTGTGACCCACAGTTTAAGAAGTGCTGTGTAGAGGACCTTCCATCTTGACATGGGTAGTACTGAGGGGAAAAAAAAAACCCAAACAAAACAAAAAGATGTGGAGGAATACAAAAGCCAAAAATCCTAAGTCTTTCCTTCCTCTTGGAAAGACTACGTCTCAAAGTCTCACAGTCTGATCTATGTGATGATGGGTAATGACACATCTTTGTAGTTCACAGTGGGTCTCTTAATCCAAGGTGGTGATAATGAACCCAATTAGCATTTAGGAACATCACAGTAACAACACAGATGATGATACCTCCATTAAAGTTAAAGATTTCTTCTCCTGATGAGAGGTGATAATGAGAAGGAGCAGCTCCAGGTACCTCTATAAGGACATCTCTGGCACAGTCATGTGATGAATGAAAACCCTGAGAGACAGAGTTTCTGGGTTACTAACAATCAATTTATTGATTAGACTAGCAAATAATAAATTGATGGCTAGTGGTCTCTCTAACCTAAACCATGGAGATCTCTGATGCGCAAGTATCTTTGGAAAAGGCGGTGCCCCGACAGGTGAAAATCAATTCTGATTAGTGAATTAATTGCTAAGGGGGTGGACATATTAATGAAGAGGTGGACTTTCTTCAGCTTCTCTTGCTGAGAACATGACTTGATCATGAGACTCAGCCACCTTCAGTAATCTGGAAAAAGGAATCCATCTCTACCTAGACCACTCTGGTGGGTTTTCTCCTTCAGAAGCTGGATCACTTTAAATTGTAATGGAGGGTTCCAAGGACAAGAACTTATATCCTGAGGGCAAGAACTTGTCTAGACTGGATTCTATTTGTGAGATCAACTAGAATAGTTGGGTGGGGTCCTGCCCAAGATCACAGAGCATGTACCTGAAGGATTTGGGCAATCTCATCTATCAGTAATGTCTTTCAGAGACTGGCTGAATGACCTACAATGGCTTGTTCCTGAATGAGGAAATAGAAAGGAAAAAACTTAATCCTAATTTAATAATTGGTTACTAATATAGTAGAAAAATAACCATTTCTCTCAGTCAATAATGCTTAATTCTGCATTAGGGTCATTTGTACCAGAGTCGCTAAGAGGTCACAAACCTCTTGCATGCAACTTATCCCAGGATCTAAATTAATACCAAGGCTCTCCCTGTACTTCTACCAACTCATATCCTGGCCCACCTGCCAAAACTTCCCTTTCCCTAAGAGTTACATCAGGAGAATGATATAAAATCTTTGCCCCCTTGAGGCTTTTGTGGAGAGGTTGCCCCCTTCTTCCACAGTGGCTAAATAAGGACTTTCCCTCATTCTTATCCAGTGATTCAGAATTACCACCAAGTCAATTAAGGGATCCCCCCCCTTTTTTGGATGCTTAATTTCCCTATACAATTTTATGAGCACCAACATGGTTTGGCCATCCATTACTTTCTTCTCAACCCTATGTTTCTGGAGCCATCCAGATAGCAGTGGGCCTGGGAATAATAGTTCTATTATGTCTTGATGATCTTAAGAAAAGAATGGAAAGAGAGGGGAAGAAGAAAACACTGGGAGGGAGGGGGAGTTTCATAGTAAGAGAAAGGAAAGTTAAAGGAAATTATCTATGGCCTCTATTATCAGGCCTCTATGACTTCTCCTGCCAATTTCCAGAGTGTCTTTTTGCACTGATAGCAGTATCTACCCAAGTAGCAACTGTCTTGACATCTTGCTCAAATTTCACCAATTGATCAGTCCTTACCTGCATGGCTGTGTGGTTGGGGATACCTATATAGAATTAAAGCCTGAAGCCATTCAATAGGGCTCCACCCCGAGAAGCCCCTGAGGGTGAGCACAGGGTGTGGCAGGCCTTGGGGGTAGGGTAGGATACAAATCCATACTATTAAAATCATTTCATTTAGGAACTCCTTACAGATCTTCCTCTTATAATCTGGTTGCATGGAAATTCGTCTTCATAAGGCCATGTGCAACCTCCCATCTCAGCCACCAGAAATGGGACAAGGACAGAGTATTTTCCCAATTTAGTTGGCTTTAAAAGTAGGCCCTCAAAGAGTTCTTCAGGCTATGGAAGTCCAAAGCAAAGAGCCTCTAGGCATTGGCTCCATTAGACCACACCTTCATGAGTGTTGCTTTAAGTACTCTGCAGGTTCTTTTTTTAACTTCTCCAGCAATCTTCTGTCCTCCTCTCAGAGTTGAGAGTCTGTCTGCCTAGTCCCTGCTCCCTCTGGGCAAAGAATGATAAAATAAGCCTGAAACTTTCTATACCCTGAGAGTGAGTTCCCCAGTCTCTGCCCTAAAGGCCATCTCACGTCTCAAGGCTTCTTTCTTAGCAGAAATCTGAACCTCTGAGTCAGAGTCCATAGGGTGGGACCCTCCTGGGTGGGACCCTCCCCTTCTCAGGAGAGATCTTTTCATTTGCACGGGCACCTACTCCATTAGCTGCTCCTCAGCTTTCTTTCTAAAAATTTTTTGTTTTAATCTGTCATAATCTATCTTTTCACACTACCACCCAAATCCTCACTTCCCCCTATTGAGAACACAAGAGAAACATAACCCATTATAAACATATGTAGTCAAACAACTTTCCACATTGGCCATGTCAAAAAAATTATCCAATTCTTTTTTCTGAGTTTTTCACCTCTTTACTTGGATGTGGGCAGAGCATTAATTCCCTGGAGTCCTGGCTGATAATTACACTGATAAAAGTGTAATAAGACAATAGCATTCCATAACATTTATATACCATATTTTATTTGTACATTCCTCAATTTATGGGCATTCCCTCTTAGAGTTCCATTCTTTTCCACCTCAAAAAGAGCAATATTTTTGTACATCTGTAGAGTTGTGTGTTTTTTTTATTTTATTTTAGGACTAATCTTTCCCTTAATGTACCCTCCCTCTATTTTCTCCCTTCTCTCTCACCTTTCACTCATATTTCTCAGTTGACTGAAATATATTTCTGTACTCAGCTGTGTGTGTATATTCTCATTCTTTTGACCATTTTAGATGAGGATGAGATTCAATTTTATGCAACTTCCCCAATTCTCTCCTTATTGTTTGTATAAATGTCTACTTGTGTATCCTGATTATGTGAGATAATTTCCTTTAACTTTTCTTTCTCTTACTATGAAACTCCCCTTCCCTCCCAGTGTTTTCTTCTTCCCCTCTCTTTCCATTCTTTTCTTAAGATCATCAAGACATAATAGAACTATTATTCCCAGGCCTTATCTAATCAGGGTTCCAGGAACCCTGATGATGATAGGATTTAGAGGGAACAGGGGTATAATCTCTCCATATTTGAATGTGTTTTATCCTTGTTTAGTCCATCATTGTTTATTCATGTTTACCTTTTTGTGTTTCTCTTAACTCCTGTGTTTGAACTTCAGAATTTCTCCATAGCTCTGCTGTTTTCATCAAGAATCCTTGGAAGTTTTCTGTTTCATTAAAGCTACATTTTTTCCTTTGTAGCATTGTACTGAGTTTTTCTAGGTAAGTTATTCTTGGCTGTACACCTTTGTCTTCTAGAATATATTCCAAACTCTCCACTCCTTTGTAGTAGTAGCCACTAAATCATGTGTGATACTGACTGTGTCTCCTTGGTATTTGACTTCTTTGTGGCTCCTTTCAGTATTTTTCCTTTGACCCAGAATTTCTAGATTTTGGTTATGACATACTTGGGAGTTTTCATTTTGGAGTTTCTTTCAGGTAGACTCATTCTATTTCTATTTTACCTTTTGGTTCTAAGAGATCTGGGAAGTTTTCTTTTAAGATTTCTTGGAATAATGATGTCTAGGCTCTTTTTGTGGTCATGGCATTCAAAGTGTCCAGTGATGCTTACATTCCCCACCCCGCCAAGCTGTTTTCCAGGTCATTTGTTTTTGCTATGAGATAGCTTATCATTTTCTTCTATTTTTCATCCTTTTAACTTTATTTTAACATTTTTTGTTGCCTCATAGAGTCATTGGCTTCTATTTGGTCTATTTGAATTTTCAGGGAGTTTGTAGCTTGAGCAAGATTTTGTATCTCTTGTGCCAAGCTCCCAATTCCAATTCTTTCTTCCATAGCCCTCATTTCTTTTCGCTTTTCCCTCCTCAAGCATTCTCATTCTATTTATAAAAACATGTTCAAACACTTTTAAAAATCCTTGCTTCATTTCTTCCAAGAATTCCAGTTGAGTTCATGCCCAAGCTATATTTTTCTCTGAGGCATTGCTTATAGATGTTTTGGAGTCATTCTCTTCTTCTACCTTTGTTATCTTGAGCATCCCTTTCACCATAACAACTCATTATGATGTGTCTCTTCTTTGTTTACTCTACTCCCTGATTTTGAACTTAATGTTAGGACTTGGCTCTGCCACTCTTCTGGAAAGAAAGTCTGGCTGGTTCTGTTACTGCTTTCTTGGGGTATTGAGTATTTTGTTATTGAAGGAATTCAGGGACAGACTGGGAACCTGTAAGATTTCAGTGCTTCCAAAGTGGTTTGATCTAGGACAAAGTCTGATTGCTGCCCCTCTTGTTTGAGCTGTGCAAGTTCCTGACCTGGGTTTGGTCTATGTTAGAGTAGACTACTGCTAGAGTCAGCCCATATCAAATAGCTGGAAAACTCTTGTTGGTTCAGAATGTCAGAACTTTGGCTCCCCTTTGGTTTGGAATTCCTGCCTTGGTTATTGCTCTGAAGACTGGGCTAGATACTAGAATTGATAACCTGCTAAGGGCCTAGTGTTTGAGCCATACCATTGCTATTCCTGGCTTCTGAACTTCTTCTTTTCTCCATTCACTGTCCAGAACTTCTCAACCTGGGAATGGAATGCCACTCCCCTGTCCAGGTCTCTTTCTCAGTCTAGTTCTATGACCAAGAATTGTTAATGGGCAACAAAGTTGACCATTCATACCTATCCCTGCCAAGGTGACCCAGTATGGGTTGGGGCTGCTCTGTTGTGTGTTTGGGATCTCCTTTCACCCTGGTACATAGGCTCTTTCCCTGGGCACTGCAATATTTCATGTAGTATACTCCTGGTCAGACTCTGTCCCTAGTGTTTTCAGGCCTCCATGTCTCCCTTTGTTGAACTGGGCTGAGCAAATGACTCACTGTGATTTTTTTTTTTCTGAATTTCCCTAGTAGGATTTGAACTGGTGCATTTTCTAGATTTGTTTGGATGAGTTTTTGGACTAGAACTCAGCCCCACTGCTTCCTACCACTCCATTATCTTAGCTCTACCTGGCTGTTTCTCAGCTTTCATTGTATGGACCCTGAAAGCCCTCTGTCTCTTGCTGCTGAATGCACTGGCTCAGTTTACTTTCAATCTAACTCTAATTTATGCAATGTACTCAATAACATCCAGGGAATGTTGGCTTTAGTACTTTCTTTACCCTCCTGGGCAGACTCTTCTGGCACGCAGAGTTAAATCATTTCCCTGATCAGGAGTCTGCTTCCAGTCCTACAGAGAGGACAATTATTTAGGTCTGTCTTTATCTCTGTAAAAAACGTTGTACAGTGGCATTCATATAGTTCCTATGTATGTGTGAATTAGTAGGTAGGCTGCCAAAGATTTTATTCATTATGTAATTATTTTGAATGGAATTTCTCTTTCTGTCTCTCCCTGCCTGGTTTTGTTGTTAATATGCAACTGTGTGAGGCCTGGGACAAGCTATAGCTCAAAGACACCTTAAATGAGCTCTATCATGTAGGAACTACGGTTCTGGAGTTTCCTGTTGATAAGAGTGAGTGTTTGAGGGTGAGTAGAGCCTTTGGCAAGTATCAAGATATGGCCAGATGCAATTATCATTAGATTTCTGTAGCCATAAGTTCCTCAAAATAGCTATTCACTTTGCTGCTTTTACAAAGTAGTTGCTTGACTATTTTGGGGTCTTAGTTGCTACTGAATGGATGAAGTAAAATTAGAGATTAGGCTAATCATTAATCATAGGCTAAACTGTCTCTGTTCTTTTTGAAGGATATTACACTAACCTGGCAGAGGAGAAGTCTGGCCTACCAGTGAAGTGGCCTAGGAGAGCAGCTAGTCCAGCCTCAAAACAGCCCACTGTAGCCAAGCAGCTGAGCAATTTCCCTAACACTGACACTTTTCCTGTATTCAATTAATGTTTAAAAATATATAAACCTACAGGTATTACAATTCCATAATGGTTCATTTCAAAGTTTTCTTTCTGAATATGAATATGCTAGGTAATAATAAACACATTGCAATACAAATTTAAAATCCATGTCCACAGTTAAATAACATCTATTATTTTAAAAAAATCAAGCAAAATAAAATCATTTATATACTACCATCTGCTTCTTGAATTCAATAAAGATAAGATCATTTATGCCCTGCTAAATGACAAAAGAGATATATCTCTATTCTATATTCATGCAGTAAACTATCTCACTCCAGTGATATGCTCATTATACATATATATATATATACACATACTTGAATATATACATATATATGTGTCTGCATGTAATTTCCTCATGAAATTTGCATGCCTGGAACTGATTTTCAGTTTTGATAATACTACCTCATTAGCCAGACCCCAGCCTCCTTAAGTCCCCACTATCACTATATTACTGTACATTACTGGAGCTTTTCTGAACCAGCTGCTGAAACACTGTTTGCTATTTTTCAATTTTGCTTTCTCTGGCCAATTAAAAGGTGTCTCTTTTTCAAAAGGTATTGTAACACCAATGACAGTGGCAACACTACTCTTTTGGTTAAGTCTGGTTGAAGTGTCTCTTCCAATTTTGGAACAGTCAAATTTACCCAAACCTTGGTGAATTCTAGCACTCTGATGGCCTTCACTAGTCTATTTAAGATAGCATTGTGCCATTAGTCAATTACCCCACTCCTTTGAGGGATGAAGTTGTAGACACATGTAAAAGTGTTCTCTCTCTCTTTCTCTCTCTCTCCTTGTCTGTTCTTCCCACCTTCTTCCTCTCCCCTCTCCCAGAACCATGCTAGCAAGTTGGGTCCCCAGAAAGGTGGCTATCCTGAGCTGTGTGATTCTCATTAACAAATCAGCAAGCTGTCTCAATTAACTCTTAAAGGCAAAGCAAGAATGAGAATTGCACAATATTTCATCCATAACTTTAGGGCATAATCGCTTCCAAATAGACTTCAAGAAGAAATGGCACAAATGTAAAGTACTATGGTAATGAGAAACACATGTAGCCAAAGCAACCTACAGTTTTGGAACTGTAAGCCTTTATGTCCTTTCTCTTTCTCAGGGATTTTCCCCATAGAAGTTCATTGATGAGTTTGACTCTTGACAAAGATTTAAAAATTAGAAATTTTTTTTCTAATTACACGTAAAAACATTTTTTAACATTAAAACAAATTTTGAGTTCCACATTCTTTCCCTCTGTTCTTCCCCTCCCCCCCATTGAGAAAGCAAGCAATTTAATATAGGTTATACGTGTGCAGTCATGCAAGCCATATTTCCATATTAGTCATGTTGTGAAAACAGACCAAAAGAAAAAAGCCCAAGGAAAATAAAGAGTTAAAAAAAGTATGCTTCCATCCACACTCAGACTCCATCAGTTCTTTTTCTGGACATGGATAGCATTTTTCATCTTATGTCCTTTGGAACCGTCAAGACCGAGTTTTAGTGACTTCAGAGTCCTCAGGCCTGGACCCCCACTCTGGGTGCTGCAGAATTATGCTGGCCACTTGCCTGCTGCCTGCTCCTCAGGGCTTCCTAGATCCTTACCCTCACAAGATAAAGAGAGAAACATGCTGCTGCATACAGACTCCTGGGTCCATAGGTCTGACTAAATGGTCTGAAGTCTCGAGAAAATAGAATTAGATAATTAAAGGCTCTCTACTTGGAGTCAGGACTTCTGTTTTCAACTAGGCCTATGCCTGCCCCATCCTTTAAAAACCTTACTTGAACGGCAGCTAGGTGGCGCAGTGGATAGAGCACCGGCCCTGAAGTTAGGAGGACCTGAGTTCAATTCTGGCCTCAGACCAAACACTTGACATTTACTAGCTGTGTGACCCTGGGCAAGTCATTTAACCCCAATTGCCCAAAAAACAAACAAAAAACCCCAAACCTTACTTGATCTTTTTGTCCACACTAGCTATCTTCCTACACTTCTTTGAAAAACCCATCTATACTTGATGTGTCCACTTTCACTCTCTTCTAAACCTTCCCTCAAATCTCCCTCTTTGGTCTCCTTTCCTCAAGCCTCTCTTCACTAAAATCCATCCTGTACACATTTCCTTAAGTGCTGTAGGTCTGTTCAAGTTACATCTCTCCCCTGCTCAATATTAGGGAGTCCTCCAGTGGCTCCCTATTACCTGGAGAGCAGGTAGCAGGAAGTGGCCAGCATGGTTCTTAGCACTCAGACTGGTCTCTTTCTCCCACCCCCACTATGGAAGAATGGTTCCTTAGAGGGTGCTTATTATGTACTCTCAGGGGTACCTAAGCTTCACTCTGAGGGGCTGGGGACAGTGATTGTCTAATTCTTAGCTCACAAGCCCCTACTGGTGTCCTTCTTCCGAAGATTACCAGTTGATATCAAGTAGTTGCTTAATTGGGGCAGCTAGGTGTGTAGAACACTGGGCCTGAGTTCAAATCCAGCTGCAGATACTTACTAGCTGTGTGACCGTGGGCAAGTCACTTAACTCTGTTTGCCTCACATTCCTTATCTGTAAAATGAGCTGGAAAAGGAAATGGCAAACCACTTCAGTATCTCTTCCAAGAAAACCCCAAATGGGATCATGAAGAGACATGTACAACTGAAACAACTGAACAACAACGACAAAGTTGCTTAATTGCTTTTAGTAAAGGGTATTTACTAAGGTAGAAAAGTTAGTACAAAACATTTCCCCTTGTCCCTCAAAAAGACCTCCCTTAATAGTCTATAACATACTCTCACATCTGTGTAGAGTCCTGGAGAAAGTGGACTCAAGCTTAGAGAACACAGAAGTCCTTTTACTACAGTTTTCAAGATGTTCCTATTTCCTACTGGGTGTGGTGTAGCTTTTTTGCTAGGCTTCTTGTGAACCCTTCAATTAGTCTTTCTTATAATATTTCATCTATTCTTATCTCTTTATGAAGACATTGCCTCCAGCTACTGCTTGCTTAGAAATACTACTAAGATTTTGATGAAAAAATCCAAATCCCAAGATGGCGGGGTAAAAAGGTAGTCGCTCTCACCCTCTTCTATCAACCTCTGAAAACCCAGAAAATATCACCCCAGGAAAAACCCTGGAACAGCTGAACCAGAAGAAGCAGCAGTGCAGTAGCCCAGGTAGCTTGAGGGATTAACAGGAAAGGCCCTGAGGGAAGGGGAACAGTATAGAATGGGAGGCTTCCCAGCAAGCTAGCAGAAAGCCCCACTTTAGCACACCAGGAGGAGATCCTGAAACCCAAGAGGTAGAGCAGGCAAACACCAACACCTGAACCTCTGAGTGCCTCAGTGAGGGTGGGGGAACCAGTGGAAATCAGCTCAGAAAACCACCAGATGTCTCAGCATTCTACAGCAAATGGGTCTCCCAGTGCCTTAGCAAACATAAGGGAAGCAGCACTACAAGGGGCCCCAGGCAGATAAACATCCTGCAACATCCATCTGAAAGGAGTGGAAGAAAGCAAGAGGAAAGGAAAAACAGGCAACCTAGAGTTGCCTGAGAGTTCCAGCCTTGCTGATTCCAGCCCAATACCAGGTAAGCTACCAGAATCCTGCAGCCTCCAATTGCCAACATCGGAGGCCCCACCACACAAAGCCAGTGACCAAGACCTAGGCTCCCAACACAAGAAGCTTGGGGAATAGGAAGAGCAAGGAACAGTTTACTTATCAGATTTATGGAGAACAGAAGAATTCATGACCAAACAGGAGGTAAAGAACATTACAAAAAGCAAAATAGATAATTTTGATTACATTAAATTGAAAAGTTTTTGTACAAACAAAGCTAATGCAACTAAGATTAGAAGGAAGGTAGAAACTTGGGAAAGAATTTTTACAACCAGTGCCTCTGATAAGGGCCTCATTTCTAAAACATATAGAGAATTAAGTCAAATTTATAAGAATACAAGTCATTCCCCAATTGATAAATGGTCAAAGGATATAAGCAGGCAGTTCTGAGATGAAGAAATTAAAGCCATCTATAGTTATATGAAAAAATGCTCTAAATCACTATTGATTAGAGAAATGCAAATCAAAACAACTTTGAGGTACCACATCACACCTATCAGATTGGCCAAGATGACAAAACAAGAAAATGATGAACAGGCTGATTTCAGAAAAACCTGGAAAGATTTGTATGGTTTCATGCTGAGTGAAGTGAGCAGAACCAAGAGAACATTGTACACAATAACAGCCACATTGAGAGATGACTAATATTGATAAAATAAACCCTTCCCAGCAATACAAGGATCTAAGACATCTCCAAAGGCCTTGTGATGGAAAATGCTATCCCCATCCAAAGAAAGAACTATGGAATTTGAATGCAGATCAAAGCATACTATTTGTTATTTTTTTTTCTCTTTTGTTGAGTTTTGTTTCCTCTTTCTGGTGGTTCCTCCTATTGGTTCTAATTCTTCCCTGCAACATGACTAATGTGAAAATATGTTTAATAGGAATGTTTATGTGTAGCCTATATCAGATTGCGTGCCGTCTTGGGAAGGGTGGTGGGGACGAAGGGGCAGAAAAATTTTAAACTCAGAAGCCTATGGAAGTGATTGTTGATAAATCAAAATACATTAATAAAAAAAAAGAAAAGAAAAAAAAGAAAAAATCCAAATCCTTCAGTCTGTAGAAGTTCAAAATGAGGGTGGAGGAGATAAGGCCAAAAGCTGAAGTGTTCTTCCCCCTCTCCAAAGTGGTTCATTTTTAGGGTCTGTTCTTTTTCCTTTCCACTATCAGATGTTTGAATATCTGGGTACTAACCTAGCTTGATATTTTATAGATTACCCAAAGACCTTGTGATGTGACCAATTTTCCTTAATCAATCTGAACAGGTATCTTGTCACATCTAGATGAAATATCTTTGATTTGATATTTGTTCTCATTTGGTTAAGGTATCAGGGTATCATACCTTATTATTAAAGTGGAATGGGGGTGATGATTAACTTAATCAACTGGCCCTGTTTAGCTTTAATAGCAGTGAGAGAAGTGATTATTTTTCTACTACATTAATAGCCAATTATTAAATTAGGGTTGAGGTTTTTCCTTTCTATTTTCTTATTTAGGGACCAGCCTTTGTAGGCTAGTCAGTCAGTCTCTGAAGGACATTGCTGATAGATGAGATTGCCCAAATCCTCTGGGTACATGCTCTGTGATCTTGGGTGGATCCCACCCCACTAGAAGACCTTGCTTCTGTTTAGAATGTAAACAGAATGTAATTTAGGTGAATTCTTGCCCTTCCAGGAAATAAGCCCATGTCATTTACCCCTCCATTGTAGTTTAGGGTAACTCAACTTATGAAGGGTAAAACCAACCAGAGTGGTCTGTGTAGGGATGGATTCCCTTGTCCAGATTTCTGGAGGTGGCTGAGTCTCACAATCAAGTCATGATCTCAGTAGAACATTTTGGGTAAAGCCTATGAACTCATTTTCAGGATAATGTTTTTAAATGCTTGAAATAAAATACATAGGATCACAAAGGAAACCAATTATATTGTAATACAATAATCCAGGGCTGTTAGGTACAGTGAATAGAGCACCAGGCCTGGAGTCAGGAAGACCTGAGTTAAAATCCTGCCTAAGACATTTACTAGCTGTGTGACCCTGGGCAAGTCACTTAACCCTTTTTGCTTCAGTTTCTTCAAGTCATATTCTCAACAGGAGGAGCTGAAGACTTTTAGCCAACCTCCTCATTAATATGTCTACACCCTTATTAATTATTCACCAATCAGGGTTGATTTTTACCTGTCAGGGGCACCTCTTTTTCCAAAAGATATTTAAGCATTCAGGGATCTCCATGGTTTTGTCTTTGCTTACCAAGAGAGAACATTGACCATCAATTTATTGATTATCAGCTAGCCTAATTATTAAATTGAAACTCTGTCTCTCAGGATTTTCATTTGTCTTAGCAGAGTGAATAGCAGCTTGCTTAGGCCTTTAGCATTTATTGCTTGCAATTACCAGTTGGTAATTTTTTTACTTTTACTTTTTACTTCATCTATGTCCTAAAAAAGCACATGGGATACTTTAAGAGCTTCCTATTTCCCACTTAAGTAACTGATTATCCTTTTGTTATCATAATGATTTAACAGAATTTACTGTATATCATCCAATAGCATTTACAATATTAATATTCACCATTGCCTTTTAGTGATTGACTCACTTGTATAGATTCCAATTATTGAGAGATTTCTCTGAAGGATTTTTCCAAATCATTTCTAAATTTCAAAGATTTAGCACAGAAGTCTTCAACATTTTTCAATGTGGGTCAAATGATCAAAAATCCACATTTGTGCAGGATAAGGGATTTTAAAAAATAATCACTAATTGAACCAAGTCTGCTAGCATGACAGTTATATCCAGTTACATAATGATGGCAGGTAATTGGTTTCTACTGGTCTAATCAGTTCATGCATGCTGGCTACTTAGGCAAGAAATGTTTTTATTAAAAATCTTAAATGTACCACACCTGTCACAATAAAAATCTGTGATAAAGAGAAACTGAGGTACAGAGTTCCAACCATGATCAATTTATTAACAAAACTAGCAATTGCTAATAAATGGGATCCAAGGTTCCTCAGTATCCAGGGATGCATCTGACAGTCAAGGCAGCTCTTTTATAGTCAGTATAGAGGAACTGAATACCCTACACAATCTTGAACAACATAGATATATCTCATTTCTATTTGTCAGCCCTAAGGTAACTAACTACAAATTATATCAGACAGTCACCAGGTAGACAAACATCCTCTGGGAAATCCTGTGGGCTGGCAATTTCTGAGGGAGAACAGGACACTTGTGGTTTACATGCTAGCAACTTCTAATAGAATTACAATATAATTTAAGATATTGTGGCTGGAAACTCTTGAGGAGGAAAACTTAGTGGGTGGAGGGTAGTTTGTCTTGGAAAAAAGGGGATTGATCACTGTAGGCTTAAGAAATTCAAAAGGAGTTCAAGTTCACATATTAAGAGAGAGAGAGGGAGAGTAACCAACACATAGCAACTTCATCATTAATACATAGTAAATTGATTAGGCCTTAATAAAATAATAACAAAATAAAGTGGGGCATCAATTTTCTATTTCACACCCCATGGTTAAGACACAGGTTGTACCTGTAGGACTTAGTAATATTTTCACCAGCAGCTAATAATAATAATAATAGCATTAACATTAATACTTTATAAATATTATTTCATTTGATCCTCACAACCCTAGGAGGTAGATGCTATTATTATCCCCATTTTACAGATGAAGAGACTGAAGCAGACAGAAGTTAAGTGACTTGCTCAGGGTCACACAGTTGGTAAATTAGGCAAGATTCCAAATCAGATATTCCTAACTCTATGTTCAGGACTTTATCAACCAGTGCCACCTAACTGCTAATATTTAATACCTGAAAAAATCCATCAGCAGGAATTTGAGTGACTATTAAATATAATCTGGTGTGCTGTTAATTCCTCTCCCACTTAAAAAAAATTATTACTTGTCTTAGAGCCTTGTTCGATGGTAGTTTGTGAATCAGCTGCTGCCATAGCCAGAGAGAAACTTCCTAGAAGTTGGAGTGGGAATTTTCTAGCCCGTGGAGCAGCCACTAAAGCCTCTTTTTTCCTTTAGGAAGTGGGAACAAAAGTAGTAGAGCTGGATTAGACTAGGAGCCATAGTAGTCAGTCAACTGAGAGCCAGGGTGAGGAGAAAAAAAAAATTCTAGGTGAGACAAAACAATCAGAGAAAACTTCCGTGGTTGGTGAAAAGGCCCCAGCCAACCCCTGACATTTCTGCCTGGGCTTTTCCAACACCTTCCTTATTCCCTTTGAGGACCTCAAGACTGGGTGGTGCAGAAGGGTTACCTAATTATTATCCTCAAAGGAGGCAGAGGATCAGTGGGAGGGAGATCAGAAATAATTTGGTGAAGAACCCCCCAAGAATGGGGCATTTGAGAGTTTCTTTGCAGTTTTTCTATGTTTAGTGAACATGTGGCCAAAGAAAAATTGTTTGCCTGTGTATTATCAGCTTAGATAAGTGTTCTTAGCCTTTTTTTGTATGCGTGTGTTATGGATCTTTTGGACATTTTTGGTGAAGCCTATGAACTCATTTTCAGGATAATGTTTTTAAATGTTTGAAATAAAATACATAGGATCACAAAGGAAACCAATTATATTGTAATACAATAATCTAGGGCTGCTACATGCAGTGGATAGAGCACCAGGCCTGGAATCAGGAAGACCTGAGTTAAAATTCTGCCTAAGACATTTACTAGCTGTGTGACCTTGGGCAAGTCACTTAACTGGTTTGCCTCAGTTTCTTCATCTGTAAAATGAGCTGGAGAAGGAAATGGCAAACCACTCTAGTATCTTTGCCAAAAACCTCAAATGAGGTCACAAAGAATTGGACATGACTGAAATGACTGAACCGCAATAATCAAAATATTAAAAAAAAAAAAGTTCATGGGCCCAAAGTAAAGAACTTCTGGTTTAGAGGTTTGAGGCTGAGCTATGGGATTTCTTAGTCAGTGGGAATGGGGGCTTTCTCTAGAGCTCTGAGTTATTTTATTTTTACCACCCTGAGGAATGCTTTTAAAAAATTATTATTATGCCCTAGATTCCTTCAGAGCCCAGGTGATATGGGGTTTGTTTCCTGTCAATTCATTTTGAAACACAGGCTTGGTTGTGTAGGACACAGGGGCCATCTTGTGTGCAGGAGGCAAAGGGGCCTTGTTGGAATCACTGGACTGGTGGCTGGAATATACTGTCACATAGTGGTTAACATCATAAACTACATCCCCTTTCTGGTTAATGGTAAATGAGGACCTGGTCTTCCTGCAGGTCTAGGGAAATCAGGACACAAGCCAATATGGGCTGCTTTTACTTGAGCAGTGCCCCAAGTGTGACCTGTGATGCTTAGCAAGTATACCACTGTCAAATAAATGTTTATTACAGTGGAGTGTGTTATAGTAGGTTAGAATGACAGTGTCCAGAAGACCTGTGTTCAAATACACCTTGATCATTACTAGCTGTGTGACCTTGGCTAGCTAAATCACCCAATTTCTTTTAGCCTCAGTGTCTTCATCTGTAAAATATGGGTAATTACATCTGTAGTATCCACCTCACAGGGTTATTAAGAATCTTAACTTAGATAATGTAGGTATTAGCATTTTGTAAATCACCAAGTGCTATATAAATGTCAATTATTATTATTAGGCCTTGTGAGAGAGAAGATATGACAATTGTCCTCAATAAATTTAAAATATTTAACAGTTCACATTTTTGTTGTACTTTATGGTTTTACAAGTGTTATCCCCACAATACCTCTGTGAGGTAAACAGCAGACATATAATATCATAATAACCATTTGGTTATTCAGTCCCCAAGTACCAGAACTCATTCTTTATCCTGCCCCTCCTCCACTTCCTAACTTTCCTGTTTTTGTTGGGGACTGTGGTATGATTAAATAAGTTAGTTCTTTCCCTAAAAGGCAGAGAAACCAATCTCTAACACTTGATTGGCCCAGAAGGTAAGGTTAAATTACTGCTGAAGTGACTTCCTGAGTACTTACTGGCATAAAATGGTCTGCCCACTCAGACTCAGTGACCTTTAGACTTGGAGGATGTCCTGGTGCTCAGAGTTACTACACCATGTTCTGCTGACCCTAGGCATCAAATGAGGAGGAGGGGCAGGGCATGTCTACCCCAGAGAAGTGCTGTGTCCTTATTAAGTATCCTTTCCATACCATGACTAAGTAATTCTCCTTTTCTTAACTGTTTAATGATCTTTTCATGTTCCATTTAGTTTTAATTTCAGTTTTGAGCTCCAGTTCTGCTTGAGCCAGGCCATTACAAAGGTACAACCATTCCTTCAATTACTTGGGTTCAAAATCTCAGGGTTATCCTTGGCTCTCTATTCTTTATTCTCTCAGAATCAATCAATTGCCACTGATTGTTGATTCATCCTTTTACATCTGTTCCATCTCTCACATTTGTTTTCTTCTCTATATCCACACAGTCTACATCTACCCTGTATCAGGCACTCATCATCACTGGCCTGGATTATTGCAATAGCTTCTTAATTGGTTTCCATGCTTCAAATTCTCTTTTCTCTCCAGTAGATCTTCTAAAGTGATGTTCGTAAACCATAGGTCTGATCATTACCCCTGTAGTGCCCCCTAGTGGCCTTAGGGCACTCAATCAACATTTGAGTAAAGCACATCCTGTCCAATCTTTTACTTGCCCCTTGAAGCATGACCAGATATCTTTTACCTATCTTAAGTTGTATATAACTCATTCCTGGATTAAGCCCCTGAGATTGGCTGCTAAGTAACTGGGCAACTAAGTGGCTCAGTGGATAGAGCAGAGTCAGGAAGACCTGTGTTCAAATCCTGTCCACTTATTTGCTGTGTGACCCTGGGCAAGTCACTTAACCTTGTTTGCCTCAGTTCCTCATCTGTAAATGAGCTGGAGAAGGAAATGGCAAACCATTCTAGTATCTTTGCCTAAAAAACCCTAAATAGGGTCACAAAGAGTTGGATACCACTGAACAACAACAGAGCAGTTGGGCATCTTCCAGCTACCAGACCTCCAGGTACTTCAGCACAGCCCAGGGCAAACAGGCATCTTCCGGGGCTAGACCTCCACGTGTTTCAGTGTAGCCCCAGCGAAATGCAGAAAAACCCTACCTAATCTCAGCACATGCCAGACACCACCACTAAGACCCCAACTCAGCACCAGGTAACCTGCCAGACCCTTATAGCCTCTAGCTGCCAGCACCTGAGGCCCCAGCACACAAAGCCAGTGACCAGGCCTCTGGCCCCTAGCACAAGAAGCTTGTTACAGTGCCCCTGTGCTCCAGCAGGAAAGCTTAACTTTAAAAACCAGGAAATAGACAAAAACAAAACAAAATAAAACAAAACAAAACAAAAGAAAAACATGAGCAAGAAACAACAATGAAATTTGACTACAGAGAGCTCTATGGTGACAGAGAAGATCAAAACACAAATTCAGAAGAGGACAACATTTTCAATATACCTACATCCAAAACCTCAAAGGGAAATAAGAATTGGTCTCAAGACTAAAAAGCCTTCTTGGAAGAGCTCAAGAAAGATTTTAAAAGTCAAATAAGAGAGGCAGAAAAAAGATTGGGGAAAGAAATGAGAGGTATGCAGGAAAGAGTCAACAGCTTAGAAAAGGAAGGACAAAAATTGACTGAAGAAAACAACTACTTAAAAAGTAGACTTGACCAAATGGAGAAGGAGGTACAAAAGCTAACTAAAGAAACTAATTCCTTAAAAATTAGAATTGAGCAAGGGGAAGCTAATGACTCTATGAGACATCAAGAATCTGTCAAACAAAATCAAAAGAATGAAAAAATACCTAATTGGAAAAACAACTGATCTGGAAAATAGATTCAGGAGAGATAATTTTTTTATTTTTATTTTGGTGAGGCAATTGGGGTTAAGTGACTTGCTTAGGGTCTAACAGCTAGTAAGTGTCAAGTGTCTGAAGCCAGGTTTGAACTCAGGTCCTCTTGACTTCAAGGCCAGAGCTCTATCCACTATGCCACCTAGCTGCCCTCAGAAGAGATAATTTAAGAATTATTGGACTACCTGAAAGTCATGATCAAAAAAAAAAAAAAAGAGCCTGGACAGTATCTTTCAAGAAATTATCAAGGAAAACAGCCCTAATATCCTAGAGCCAGAGGGCAAAATAGTCATTGAAAGAATCCACTGATCACCTCCTAAAAAAGATCCCAATATGTAAACTCTAAGAAAGCCAAATTCCAGAATTATAAGGTCAAGGAGAAAATACTGCAATCAGCCAGAAAGAAACAATTTAAATATTGTGGAACCACAGTCAGGATTATGTAGGACTTAGCAGCTTCTACATCAAAAAATCAGAAGGCTTGGAATATGATATTCGGGAAGGCAAAGGAGCTTGGATTATGACCTAGAATCAACTACACAGCAAAATTGAGCATAATCTTTCAGGGGAAAAGATGAGCATTCAATTAAATAGGGGACTTCCAATCATTCCTGATGAAAAAACCATAGCTGAACAGAAAATTCATCAAATACAGGATTCAAGAGAAGCAAAAAAAGGTAAACAGGAAAATAAAAAAAAAAGCCCAACATATTATTCAATAAGGCTCAATTGTTTACGTACCTACATAGGAAGATGATACTTGTAACTCTTGAGAACTGTATTTTTATTATGGCATTTAGAAGGGGTATACATAGACAGAGGGTGTGGGTATAAGTTGACTTTAATGTGATGATAAAAATAATTAATTAATTAAGGGGTGAAAAAAAAGGATTGTATTGGGAGAAGAGGAAAGGGAGAGACAGAATAGGGTAAATTATAGTACATGAAGAGGCACAAAGACCTATTACAGTAGAGGGAAAGAAGGAGAGGGGAGCATTGCTTGAACCTTACTCTCATCAGATTTTGGCTCAAAGAGGGAATAACATACACAATCAGTTGGTCATAGAAATCTATCTTGCTCTGTAGGGAAGTAAGAGGAGAAAGGGGAAACAAAAGGGAAGGGGGCTGATAGAAGAGAGGACAGAATGGGGGAAGCAGTGGTCAGAAGCAAAACACTGGTGAGAAGGGAAAGGGTGATGGGAGATAGATAAGTATAAATGGGTGGGGGGAATAGGATAGAGAGAAAGACACAGTTAGTGATCATAACTGTGAATGTGAATAGGATGAACTCTCCCATAAAATGGAAGTGGATAGCAGAGTGGATTAAAAACCATAATCCTATAATATGTTGTTCACAAGAAACTCATCTGAAGCAAAGAGTAAAGGTAAAAGGCAGGAGCAGAATATATTATGCTTCCACTGAAGTAAAAAAAGCAGAGGTAGCAATCCTGATCTCAGACAAAGCAAAAGCAAAAATAGATCTAATTAAATGAAATAAAGAAGGAAACTACATCTTGCTAAAAAGGTACCATAGACAATGAAGTAATATCAATACTAAACATATATGCATCAAATGGTATAGCATCCAAATTCTCAAAGGAGAAGTTAAGTAAGTTACAGGAAGAAATAGACAGCAAAACTATGCTAGTGGGGGGACCTCAACCTCTCCCTCTCAGAACTACATAAGTCTAACCACAAAATAAACAAGAAAGAATTTAAGGAGGTGAATAGAATTTTAGAAAAGTTAGATGTTATAGACCTCTGGAGAAAATTGAATGGGGATAGAAAGGAATCTACCTTTTTATTTATTTATTTTTATTGAATTAATTTATTTTGATTTGTCAACAATCACTTCTATAAGCTTTTGAGTCTTAAATTTTTCTCACCCTCCCTCCCCAAGAGGGCATACAATCTGATATAGGCTATACATATACATTCCTATTAAACATATTTTCCCATTGTTCATGTTGTAAGTAAGAATTAGAACCAATAGGAGGAACCACCAGAAAGAGGAAACAAAACACAACAGAAGAAAAAAAAATAGCAAAGAGTATGCTTCGATCTGCATTCAAACTCCATAGTTCTTTCTTTGGATATAGATAGCATTTTCCATCATGAAACCTTTGGAGATGTCTTAGATCCTTGTACTGCTGAAGAGGGTTAAGTCTATCAATATTAGTCATCACACAACATGGCTGTTACTGTGCACAACATTCTCCCGGTTCTGTTCGCTTCACTCAGCATCAGACCATACAAGTTTTTCCAGGTTTTTCTGAAGTCTGCCTGTTCATAATTTCTTTTTTTTAAATTTCTTTTTGTTTATTTCATTAAATATTTCCCAATCACATGAAAAAAATTGTTAACATTCACATCAACAAAAACTGCTGGGAAAACTAGAAAGCTGTCTAGAAGAAATGAGGCATAGACCCACATCTCACACCATATACCAAGATAAGGTCAAAAGGGGTACATGGTTTAGACATAAAGGGTGATATTATAAGCAAATTAGAGGAGCATGGAAAAAGTTACCTGTCAGATCTATGGATAAGGGGAGAGTTTATCACTAAGAAAGAGGTAGAGAGGATTGTGGGAGGTAAAATGGATAATTTTGATTACATTAAATTAAAAAGGTTTTGCACAAACCAAGCCAATGAGGCCAAAATTAGAAGGAAAGCAGGAAGCTGGTAAAAAAAATGTTACCGCAAGTTTTCTGATAAATGACTCATTTCTCAAATATATAAAAAACTAAGCCAAATTTACAAAAATAAGAGCCATTCTCCAACTGGCAGTTTTCAGAACTATCAATAGTCACTTTAAAAAATGCTTTAAATAGCTAATAATTAGCAAAGTACAAATTAAAACAACTCTGCAGTACCACCTCGCTTCTATCAGATTGGCCAACATGACAGAAATGGAAAATGACAAATGCTGGAGGTCAGGTGGAAAAATAGATATTCTTTCTCTTTTGATCACCACCTCCCTCAGTCCCTCCTCCCTTCTATTAGCCCTTTTCTTCCCCTTAACCCTTACTTCTTCTTCCCTCCCTTCTATTCCCCCTCCCTTTTCTTTCCCCTTTTCCCTCCTACTGCCTATAGGGCAAGTTAGATTTCTATACCTAACTGATTATGTTATTCCCTTCTTGAGCCAAATCTGATGAGAGTAAGGTTCAAACAATGCTCATCTACCTCCCTTCTTTCCCTCTGCTGTAATAGGTTTTTGTGCCTTTTTCTGTAATGTAATTTACCCTTGTCTGCCTCCTCTTTTCCTTTTCACTCAGTACATTTTCTTAGTTAGATCAGATTAATCCACTTACTTGGATCCATTTAACCCACTTGATTAGATTTTTTTTTATCATTACATCAAAGTCAACTTATACCCACTCCCTTTATGTATACCCCTTTAACATGGTGTAATAACAATACAGTTTTCAAGAGTTACAAGTGTCGGCTCAGACTCTTAAAATCTAGCCAACAGCTAAACTAATGTTCAGGCTCTTGAAGAGTCTGCCCAATAGGATGGATGTTCTAATAAACCTTGTCTTTGGCTGAAAGAAGAGTTGGGTCAAATTATTTTGGGCAGGACCTGTGTTGTGATTTTGGGGCCCCAGCACCCCTGAACCCCTAAACCACATCGTTTTGGTGGCCTATATAGGGAAAACTGCCTAACCCCAAGTTCTTCTCCAGCCAAGACTGGAAGGTATGTAAGCCTCCTCCCTCCCCTCTCTTGCTCTGCAGTTGGGGTCGCTTTCCAAGCACCAAGGCTTGGAGGTGCTTTTTGGGCAGACAGTTATGAGGCTGTCTCCCATGCGGCCTGATGTTCTCAGTCTCTCGGTCCACTGGGTCAGTTCAAGGCCATGGACCTGGGTACACCTTCCACAGCATAGAGGACAAGGAGGAACACCCTATCCGGAAGTGTATCTGTTAATTCCCTCAGCACTAGGGAATTGGGGAAAACTGCAGTTGCTTTTTGGTTCCCTGAAGCTTACTTACTCCCTTCCCTCTACACTTCTGAATCCTCCTTCGTGGAGGTTACAAGGAAAGTTAGAACAGCTAAAAATATATTGGCTGATTTTGGAGGTTTTGTGATTGATCATTAAGGAGTTTTGAAACTCCTCCTTACAATCCTGGTCACTCCTTTCTCCCATTCCCTTCCCTTGAGTCAAGAGAGTATGTTAACCCCACATATAGGAGAAGAGAGTTTCACCCTTTACCCCTCACTTTTGATTTTGACCACCTGGGAAAGGAAGGAGGGGTGAGGGGCAGCAGCTATAGCGTGGGCTCCATTGGCAATGGCCTTGGGCTCTGGGACAACCTTTGCCTGGAAGCATCACCCAGTTTCAGCACATCCTGCTCAAGGTAAAGAAGCTGGCCTCTGAACTTGGGTAAATATGCTCTTTTAAATTTGTAGTTTTAACTGTTAATAATGAGATGTTGATTCTCTGTGTAATTTGGAAGTGCATTTATCAAAACTGAAGTCACCTGATTGGTAATGGGTTTGTTTCAAGTTTCAAATTGGTGAACTTTCTGTATCAGTTATGTCAAGCAACTTTTCATAATTTGGTTACTGCTAAAATAACTTACTATTGTTTATTGTTTTAATGTGTAAACTAGCCAGAAAGCTTGTTTGGGTTACATATGGCTTGCTGAGAATTTGCAAGTGTTTAGAAATCTCTAATGATTGGCTTTTTACATTGGCATAAATTTAAGTTTGAGATGTAAATCCTGGAAAAGTTTTTCCTAAGCTGTGATTAGTAAAACTTGCTGTTTGAGGTAAAAGCTCATAGGATTTGATTTTGAGTTGTCTGATGGGTCATAATCCATTGATAATCAATAATCCATCATCTGAGAGAAATGCCCACAAGTTACTCAGAGAAGGTGATACTGGTGGGAAGTCAGCATTGGGAAGAGCTGAGAGGACAATTTTAGCTTCAGTCTAAGATGGGATCCTCCTGGCTCAGTTTCCCCATTATGTACCTTTGAAAGGGAATGTTACCCACCTGGCTATTCCTGAGTCTGGCAATGAGGTAGATTTGATACTGCATGGTTGTAAAACTGAATTATCTGAACCAAACAGAACTAAGGATGTTTTATCCTCTCAAAGTTGGCCCTAAATCTAGTCTCTGCTTATATCTGGGCCCTTCAGTTTTTTCTGTCAGATTTATGTCTTCCAGACTATGGGTCATTCACCTACAGTTGGTAGCAAACAGCAGGTAACAGCCAATGTCCCCCCATCATTCCCTGGATGCAGCCTGTGCTTGGTTCCAGTCAACCTCCTCTTTGGGGTCCCCTCAAGGCAGGGACAGCTCTACGCCCCTTGCCAGCAGGAAGCAGTTTCACAAGCCGAGACCTTCTCCCCTTACCCCCAAAGAATTTGGGTTCCTTATTTTTTTGAGGGGGGAATGATGGGGTTGGGATCTGGGCCCCAGAAGGGAAAAACCCTGGACTTTCCTACATGACCAAATCTCTGGCCTTGGCCTGAGGCTATAATCCCATCAACTGTCCTTTCATTGTGGCTACACCCAATCTCCCCTCCCTTCTCTTACCTCCCTATGGCTCCTGGCCATTTCCCACCCTTAATCCTAGGTAGGATCCTAATGTTCAGACTCCTTAAGAGTCTGCCCAATATGATGGATATTCTAATAAACCTTGTCTTTGACTGAAAAAAAAAGAGTTACAAGTGTCATCTTCCTTTGTAGGGATGTAAACAGTTTGCCCTCATTAATAACATGTTGTTTTTTTCTGTCCCATTTACCTTTTTGTGTCTCTCTTCTGTCTTTTTATCAGGAAGGTTTGGAAGTATCCTATTTCATTGAATATCCATCTTCTCCTCTGAAAGATCATGCTCATTTTTGCTGGGTAGTTGATCCTTGGTTGTAATCCAAGCTCCTTTGTCCTATGGTCTTTTAATGTAGAAGCTGCAAGGTCCTGTGTAATCCTGACTGTGGTTCCACGATATTTAAATTGTTTCTTTCTGGCTGCTTGTAGTATTTTCTCTTTGACCTGGTAATTTTGGAATTTGGCTCCTATATTACTTGGTGTTTTCAATTTGGTATCTCTTTCAGGAGGTGATCGGTAGATTCTTTCTATGGCTATTTTACCCTCTGGTTGTAGGACCTCAGGGCAATTTTCCTTTATGATTTCCTGAAAGATACTGTCCAAGCTCTTTTTTTCATCATGATTTTCAGGTAGACCAATAATTTTAAAATTGTCTCTCCTGGATTGATTTTCCAGGTTAGTTGTTTTACCAATGGGGTATTTTACATTTTCATCTATTTTTCCATTCTTTTGTTTGTTTGACTGATTCCTGCTCTCTCATAGAGTCATTAGCTTCCATTTGCCCAATTCTAATTTTTAACAAATTAAACAAATTGTTTTCTTCTATTAGATTTTGCACCTCCTTCCCCATTTGGCCAATTATATTTTTTAGGGATTTGTTTTCTTCAGTGTACTTTTTTTTTCCAGTAGGCCAATTGTATTTTTTAAGGACTTGTTTTCTACAGTTAATTTTTGTCCTCCCTTTTCCAATCTACTGACTCTCTCTTGCATACCTCTCATTTCTTTTCCCATTTTTTCTTCTACCTCTCTTATTTGACTTTTAAAATCCTTCTTGAGTTCTTCTAAGAAAGCTTTTTGGGCTTCAGACCAGTTCATACTGCCTTTTGAGGTTCCAGATGTGGGTTTGTTGACAATGTTGTCCTCTTCAGAATTTCTGCCTTGATTGTCACTGTTCCCATAATAAGAATCTGTTGTATGTTTGTTTTTGCTCATGGTATTTGCTTATTTCTTGTACTTTAAAGAGATTGAGCTCTCCTGCTGGGGAGCAGAGGGCACTGACCAAAGCTTCTTGTATTGGGAGCATAGGGCCTGGTCACTGGCTTTGTGTGCTGGGGCCTCTACAGTTGGAGGCTGTAGGTTTCTGGCAGCTTACCTGGTGTTGGGCTGGAATCAGCAAGGCCGGAACTCTAGGAGTAAGATTGGGTAGTGTGGCCCCAGGAGATTTCTTGCTCACCTGGGCTTTTCCTTCCTTTTACTTTCTTCAGCTCCTTTCAGATGTTTGCAGGATGTTTATCCACCTGGGGCACCTTGGAGCACTGCTTCCCTTAGTTTTGCTGAGTCACTGGGAGACCCGGGTTGCTGTAGAATGCTGAGACACATGGTGGTTTTCCAAGATGGTTTCCACCGGTTTTCCTGCCCTCATTGAGGCACTAGGGGGTCCAGGTGTTGGTGTTTGCCTCCTTCACCACCTAGGTTTCAAGATTTCCTCCCCTTTAGCTTGCTGGACACCTCCCATTCTGTACTGCTCTCCTTCCCCCAGGGCAAGAGGGGCCTTTCCCGTTAATCCTTCAAGCTACCTGGGCTACTGGACTGCTGCACCCTGTCTTTCATCTGGTTCAGCTGTTCCAGGGATTTTCCTGGGGTGATATTCTCTGGGCTTTCAGAGGTTAGTAAGGGAAGATAAGAACAACTTACTTCTTACTCTACCATTTTGACTCCTGGAAGTGGAAGTCTACCTTTTTCTCAATAGTAAATGGAATCTACACAAAAATTGACCATGTACCAGGGCATAAAAACCTCACAATCCAATGAAGAATGGTAGAAATATTAAATACATCCTTTCCAGATCATGATGCAATAAAAATCACATGCAATAAAAAGCCATGGAAAGATAGACTAAAAATTGACTGGAACTAAATAATACAATCTTAAAGAATGAGTGGGTCAAACAACAAATCATAGAAGCAATCAATAACTTCATCAAAGAGAATAACAATAATGAGACAACATACCAAAACTTATGAGATACAGTCAAAGTAAAGTAGCTCTTGGGGGAAATTTTATCTCTCTTAATGCTTATGTGAATAAAACAGAGAAAGAAGACATCAATGAATTGGACATGCAATTAAAAAAGCTAGAAAAAGAACAAATTAAAAATTCCTAATTAAATACCAAATTAGAAATTCTGAAAATCAAAGGAGAGATTAATAAAATTGATACTTAAAAAAACTATTGAACTAATAAAACTGAGAGCTGGTTTTATTGAAAAAAAAAAAAACCCAATAAAACAGATAAACATTTGGTTAATTTGATTAAAAAGAGGAAAGAAGAAAACCAAATTGCCAGTATCAAAAATGAAAAGGGTAAATTCATCCCCAATGAAGAGGAAATTAAAACAAAAAAATTAGGAGCTATTTTGCCCAACTGTATGCCAATAAATCTGACAATCTAAGTGAAATGGATGAATATCTACAAAAATATAAGTTGCCCACATTGACAGAAGAGGAAATAAAATACTTAAATATCCACATTTCAGAAAAAGAAGTTGAACAAGCCATAAATGAACTCCCTAAGAAAAAATCTTCAGTGCCAGATGGATTTACAAGTGAATTCTACCGAACATTTAAAGAACACTAAATTCCAATACTATTTAAACTACTTGGGAAAATAGGCAACAAAGGAGTCCTACCAAATTCTTTTTGTGATACAAATATTGTGCTGATACCTAAACCAGGAAGAAAATTATAGATCAATTTCCCTAGTGATTATTTATGCAAAAATTTTAAATAAAATATTAGCAAAGAGATTATAGCAACTTATCATGAAGATAATACATTATGATCAGGTAGGATTTATATCAGGAATTCAGGGTTGGTTCAATATTAGGAAAACTATCAGCATAATTGATCATATCAATAACAAAATTAACAGAAATCATATGATTAGCTCAGTAGATGTAGAAAAAGCTTTTGACCAAACACAACACCTATTCCTGTTAAAAACACTATGGAGCATAGGAATAAGTGGAGTTTTCCTTAAAATATTAAATTATATCTATCTAAAACCATCAGCAAGCATTATATGTAATGGGGATAAGCTAGAAGCATTAGCAATAAGATCAAGGGTGAAACAAGGATGTCTGTTATCACCCCTGTTATTCAATATTGTACTAGAAATGTTAGCTTTACATACTATTTTTCCTTTTTATTTCTTTCTTTCTTGTGGTTTTACTCTTTGGTTCTAATTCTTCTTTACAATATGACTAATGTGGAAATATGTTTAATATGATTGTACACGTTTGGCCCATATCAGATTGCATGCTGTCTTGGAGAGGTTGAAGGGGAAGGAAGGGGAGAAAATTTAAAACTCAAAATCTTGTAAAGGTGAATGTTGAAAACTAAAAATAAATAAATAAACATTTAAAAAGAGAAAAAGTAATGTTAGCTTTAGCAATAAAAGAAGAAAATGAAATTGAAGGAATTAGAATAGGCAATGAAGAAATAAAGCTATCACTTTTTGCAGATGATATGATGGTATAATTAGAGGATCCTAGAGAATCAACTAAAAAACTACTTGAAATAATTAACAACTTTAGCAAAGTTGTAGGATATAAAATAAGCCCACATAAATCATCAGCATTTCTACATATTACTAACAAAACCCAGCAGAAAGGGGTAGAAGGAGAAATTCCATTTGAATATCTGTAGACAGTATAAAATATCTGGGCGTCTACCTGCCAAGACAAACCAAGGAACTATATGAGCGCAATTACAAAACACTTTTCACACAAATAAAGTCAGATCTAAATGATTGGAAAAATACCAGTTGCTCATGAGTAGACCAAGCTAATATAATGAAATGACAATTCTGCTTAAATTAATTTACTTGTTCAGTGTCATACCAGTCAAACTACCAAAAATTATTTTATAGTGCTAGAAAAAAATAATAACAAAATTCATCTAGAAGAACAAAAGGTCAAGAATATCAAGGGAATTAGTGAAAAGAAATGCAAATGAAGGTGGCCTAGCCATTCCAGATCTAAAACTATATTATAAAGTGGCAACAATCAAAACTATTTGGTACTGACTAAGAAATAGAGTGGTAGATCAATGGAATAGGTTAGGTACCCAAGACATAGTAGTTAATGACTATAGTAATCTACTGTTTGATAAACCCAAAGACTCTAGCTTTTGGGGTTAAAACTCACTATTTGACAAAAACTGCTGGGAAAACTGGAAAATGGTATGGCAGAAGATAGGTATAGACCAAAATCTTACACCATATACCAAGATAAGGTCAAAATGGGTACATGATTTAGACATAAAGGGTAATACCAGAAGCAAATTAGGAGAGCAAGAAATAGTTTACCTGTCATATCTATAGAAAAGGGAAGAATTTTTGACCAAATAAGAGATAGAGAACATTATGAAATGCAAAATGGATAATTTTGATTACATTAAATTAAAAAGTTTTTGCACAATGCCAATACAACCAAGATTAGAAGGGAAGCAGAAAGCTGGAAAGCAATTTTTACAGCCAGTGTCTTTGATATTGGCCTCATTTCTAAAATATATAGAGAACTGGGTCAAGTTTATAAGAATACAAGTCATTCCCCAATTGATAAATGGTCAAAGGATATGAACAGGCAATTTTCAGATGAAGAAATTAAAGCTATCTATAGTCATATGAAGAAGTGCTCTAAATCACTACTGACTAGGGAAATGCCAATTAAAACAACTCTGAGGTACCACGTCACACCTATCAGATTGACTAATATGACAGAAAAGGAAAATGATAAATATTGGAGAAGATGTGGGAAAAATGGAACACTAATGCATTGTTGGTGGAGTTGTGAACTGATCCAACCATTCTGGAGAACAATTTGGAACTTTGCCCAGAGGGCTACAAAACTGTGCATCCCCTTTGATCCAGCAATACTTCTACTAGGTCTGTGTCCCAAAGAGATCATAAAAAATAGGAAAGGACCCACATGTACAAAAATATTTATAGCAGCTCTTTTTTGTGGTTGGCAAAGGATTAGAAGTTGAGAGGATGCCCATCAAATGGGGAATGGCTGAACAAGTTGTGGTATATGAATGTAATGGAATACTATTGTTCTATATGAAATGATGAGCAGGCAGACTTCAGAAAAACCTGGACTTACATGAACTGATGCTGAATGAAGTGAGAAGAACCAAGAAAATACTATACACAGTTAAAAGCCACATTGTGTGATGAACAACTTTGATAGACTTAACTCTTCTCAGCAATACAAGGATCTAAGACAATTCCAAAAGGCTCACACTGGAAAATACTATGCCCGTCCAGAAAAAGAACTATGGAGTCTGAATGCAGATTGAAGCATACTATTTTCTCTTTTTTTTTTCTTCCTCATGGTTTTTCCCTTTTGTTCTGATTCTTCTTTCACAACATGATTAATGTGGAAATATGTTTAATATGATTGTACTTGTATAGCCTATATCAGATTGCATGCCACCTTGGGGAGTGGGGAGGGAAGGGAGGGAGAAAAAAATTTGGATCTCAAAATCTTATAAAAGCGAATACTGGAAACTATCTTTGCATGTGATTAGAAAACATAAAAGGCTATTAAGTGGAAAAAAATTTTTTTAAATGTGTAAAAAACCCCAACAAAGTTGCTGATGATCTTGAATGGCTTTTTCTCTGTCCTCATCCTTCTTGACTTCTCTGCAGCCTTTGACACTGTTGGTCACTCTCTTCTCCTTAACTCCCTTTATCTCTAGGTTTTTGGGCCATTTCTCTGTCCTGGTTCTTCTCTTACTTGTCTTACCATTCCTTCTCAATCTCCTTTGCTGGATCTTCACCCAAGTCATATTCACTAACTTGAGGTGCCTCCCAGGGCTCCATTCTGGGCCCTCTTCTCTTTTGCTTATATATTATTTTGTTCTTGGTGATGTCATCTACTCCCATCAACTCAAATATCACCTCTTTGCTGATGATTCCCAGAACTATTTATATTTTATATCATTACGTATTATTTTCTAGTAGAACAATATTATTTATTGAACTATGTAGATTCTTGGTCATAGACCTTTTCATGATAATGAATAGCAATTTTCTCATAGATTCCTAGGAAAATACAGTTATTCCTTCTATATCACAACTTTCCCCATTGTGGTTTCGATATATCATTGGTCAGTATGAGAAATTAAAGGGGAATTTTTTGAGAGTTTTGTGGAAGCCACAGATGACACATGGCCAGTGGGTGATACAGAACTTATGACCAAATATTTAACCCAAATTTTACAATAAGGTACTGTAAACATCCCTTAAAGGAAAAAGAAAAAATTCAGACCTATTCTCTGTTACAAAGGGAGGGCCAAAAAATTTTACATGGATTTTCCACATCGAGAGGGTGCCACACCCCTAACCCCTATGATGTGGAAGGATAACTGTAATTATCCAATGATAAAAATTCTGTTTCCATTTGTTATTAAAGCCTAATTGTTCAATAATGATAATTCAATTTTGTTTTGTTTTCTATTCTTTCTTTTTCTTTCTTTCTTTCTTTCTTTTTTTTTTTTAATAAATACAAGTACCAGAATCTTCGCCAGTAAATAGTACTTTTCCTTTATCCTGAGACACCCCCACTATGGCCACAAATAAGTTATGATTTAACTTTAGATGGGCCAAATGAAAAGGATTTTTTTTTTTACCACCTCTGTAAGCTATCGTACTGGAAGACCTTTTACTATTTTCACTATATAGGTTTTTTTTTTTTTAACTACTGCAATAACAGGAAAATGACTTGGTCCTTCCTCTGCACTTTTCTTTTACACAGATGAAATTGGTAAGTGGTCATTAAAATTCCATCTACATAATTTTGGTAGCTTTTATTTTAAGAACAAGAACAGCAAGGAAAATTGAAGTGTATTTGATAGTCTTCTTGCTATAGGTTCCCAATAGATAGCAATATCTGTCCATGCAGATTACTCCTTAAGTAATCAGTAAGCCAGACAGGGCTCCAGTTGCTCATGGTTATAATTATTGCCCTTCACTTGTAATCATTTCCCACCACTGGCTTCTATTTGCGTGTAGGCACTGCTCTTCATGGAACTCCAATGTCCCCAGTCTCCCCTGCCCACTTGACTCCTCTTTTTGTGATCTGTCAGTCTCTATAGCTGAGAAAATGCTACTTCCCAGGATACTCCACTGCCTATAGGGGTCATAGTGAATGGATTTTTGGATATGACTGTAGTCTTTTTTAATTTTTGGTAAGATTTTTTTAATGAATATTTCTTTGTGATATTGATCTATAATTCTTTTTCTCTGTATAAGGTGTTTGTTGCCCATGTAAGATGTGTACATCTACACAGAATGTTTAAATGCATATAGACATTTCAGTCAAGGAGAGGCACTAATCGAGATCTCTGGTATCTTACCTGTTCTTAGCCAAGTAAGTCTGTGATTTCTGCCTTGAGGGGAGCAGGAGAAGGGGTCACTAGGCTCGTTGCTGTGCTCTTCTCTGAGAGGGATACCAGAATTGTATCTATCTTCTTTCATCAATTGATCAATCAATAAATATTTATTAAGTTCCTGCTATGTGCCAGGCATTGTGCTAAGTACTGGGGAATACAAAAATAGGAAAAGACAGTCCCTTCCCTCAAGAAGCTTACAACCTAGTGGAAGAGATAATATTCAAACAAATATGTTCAAAGCAAGCTATATATAGAATAAAGAAGAAAGAGAAGAGGGAAAGCATTGGGATTAAGAAGGGTTGGGGAATGCTTCATGTAGAAGGTGGGATTTTAGTTGGGACTTAAAGAAAACCAGGGAGGTTGGTAGTCAGATCAGGGGAAGGAGAGCATTCCAGGGATGGAGGACAGCCAGAGAAAATGCCAGGAGTAGAGACATGGAGTGTCCTGTTTGTGAGACAGCTGGGAGGCCAGCGTCACTGGATTGAAGAGTATGTTTGAGGGAATAAAGTGTGAGAAGACTGGAAAGGTAGGAGGGGGATAGGTTATAAAGAGCTTTGAATGTCAAACAGAACATTTTGTACTTGCTCCTGGAGACAATAGGGAGTCACTGAAGTTTACTGCACGGGGGGTGACATGATCAGACCTGCATTTTAGGAAAATCACTTTAGTGGCTAAATGGAGTATGGATTAGAGTTTGGAGAGACCTGAGGCAGCAGACCAACTAGTTGGCTATTGCAATAATCTAGGTGTGAGGTGATGAAGGTCTGTAAGAGAGTGGTGGCAGTGTCAGAGGAGAGAAGGGGGCATATTCAAGGGCTGTTACAAAGATGAAATTCAGCCTTGGCAACAGCTTGGATTTGAAGAAAGAGAGATAGTGAGGAATCCAGGATGACTCTTAGGTTGTGGGCTTAAGAGACTGGGAGGATGGTTTTGCCTTCTATAGTTATAAGGAATGTAGGAGGGTGGGGGGAGGATTTAGGGGGAAAGATAATGAGTTCTGTTTTGGACATATTGAATTTAAGGTGTCTACTGGACATCCAGTTCAAGATGTCTAAAAGGCAGACAGAGTTGAGAGATTGGAGGTCAGGAGAGAGACTGGGGCAGAAAAGGTAGATTTGAGAATCATTAGCATAAAGATGGTAATTAAATCCATGGGAACCAATGAGATTACCAAGTGAAGTAGTGTAGAGGGAGAAGAGAAGAAGGCCCAGGGAAGAACTCTGAGGGTACTTGAACCCACTTGGTTTAGAATTAAAAAACCTCTTTCCTTGCTGCTAATTCTCGGTGTTGGTGGTGAGATGAGTGGGGGGAGGGTACTTCAAGCTTCCACTCACTGGCTTGGCCCCTTTCTGCCAAATACTGTTTATACCAAAGATCATCACAAATTGTAAATAGTTGGAACAAGCATTAATATGTGCAAGACACTATGATAAGTAATTTACAAATATTAACTAATTTGATCCTCACAATAACCCTGGGAGGTAAGTGCTATTATTATTCCCATTTTATAATTGAGAAAAGTGAGGCAAAGAGCTTAAATAACTTGCCAGGGTCACACAGCTAGTAAGTGTCTGAGGCTGGGTTGGAACTCTGGTTTTCCTGACTCCAGGTCAAGGCTCTATCCACTCACTGCACAGCCTATCTGTCTGCAATAGTAAGTAAATTTCCTATCTGAGCAGATAGCAAATAGAAATATGATTAAGTTCTACAGATTAACATATTAGAAAATAAGAAAGAGTTAACAAATCTCTTCAGAGAGTAGTGAGATGATATCTTACTCAACCAAGAAAGTGGACCCAGTCTCATCCAACTGGAAATTCCTTGAAGTCTCTAGGCAGGCAAGCTTTAAGTCAGGGTCATGGTGAGGAGTTGGTTTCCCCTACAGGTCTGCAAAAGAGTCTTATTCTTTCTCCTTCCTGGAGTCAGTCTCCAAGAGATTTTGGCACTAAATGAGTACTCTTTCAAAGAAGGAATGAAGAAGGATGGCTTCTCTCTAAACTCCTCCCCTCACATAGGCACACAGTGTTACCTTAGTATTATTTCCATCAATAAAGTCTTATACAAATTTCACGAGACTTGACTGGAAACCTAGGTTACATCAGCTTTAGTCCTCCTTGGTTTATATATTTTATCCATATTTGCTTGATGAAAATAATTGGGTAAAGTGCTCTCTGCCCACCCCCTGTTAATGATTGAGAGTAATTTTTTTTTTAGTAGAGCTATTCATTGCTCTTTAAAGTCTAAATCTTAAGTTTTCTTCTCCTCCACTCCCACATTGGCAGTTCATTTGTGACATTCAGTTTCTTTTTCTGAGGAGGGATTGTTTCTATTTTTCTGTTTCTAAGATTTCTATTTCTCACTTTGTTAATATTATTCTTTATATATTCGAAGGTAATTATCCATTTCCTTTTGATTCTAAGTTTTCTGGCATATCGTTGTGTACATATATTTTTAGAGTTCTTTTTATTTCTTTGTTTTGTGAATTACCACCATAAAAATTAATCTTATTGATTTTGGCTCATTATCTCTCTTTAAAATAAATCAAGGTAGATAATGGCTTATTTATTCTGTTAGTCTTGTGAAAGATTAATGGTTTTTTGTTTAACATTTCTATGATGTTTCAGTTTTCAATTTTTTTCTCTTTTATATCTACATTTCATGGTTTCTTTTCTGTTTGGGTCAGATAATTTTTTTATTTTATAGTTTTCAAAATTGTATTCTCCATTAATCTTTTATGTTTCTATTTTAACAAATATATATGTATATGTATATGTGTATGTAGATATATATTCCCCTCCACCCCCAGCAGGATTTTTTTCAGTTTCATTCTAAAAATTTTTAATGTGTTGTTTCATTATTTTCATTTTCTTTTACATGGCTTATTATTTTTCCTATAATTTTTTGACACTGTATGTCTTTACCTATTCTCTATGTATGTGCATATGTTTTGTGTTCCTTGTATTTATTACTACTTTTATTGTTTGATGATATTTAAAGAATGTTTGCTATTTTTGCCTTCTTACATTTATTTGTGATTTCTTTGTGCCCAGAACATGGTCTACTTTTATAAGGCACTATGTGATTCTGAAAAATATGTATATTACCTAATTTTCCCATTGAGAAGATGCCATACCTTTTAAATATGTATATTTTCAGCTGTGTTCAGTTCTCTTTTAAGAAAATATATTTATGTTCAATTTGTACAGATGTTAAAGTATTAAATATTCTTATAATCAGTGTGCTACTTATCTATGTATAAGCAGGAGGTGACACTAGTGAACAAGGCAGGCTATTAACATGCTGGATAGTAATTCACTTCCTTCCTACTTTGTGGATGTATGGTTTCCTTTTAAAAACATAGCCACAATGATCAGTCACCAGTGGTTTGAAAGGAAAAAGTAAAAATTGGCCATGCTTTTGTTGCAGTCTGAGAGGTTGAGATCCCTCAAAGACTGGAGTACAGGATGGGGTCGTCTGGATAGAATTCACAGACTCAAGCATTCTTTAAGTCAAGTTGGCAAAAAGTTTATTGTTACACTTTTCAGCGGGCAAGCATTCTTAAGGAACCTGTGAGAGACAGAAGATAGAGATAGGGTTTATATGGAAAAGGGCATGGGAAAGGAATGCCAGTGATACTGATTAGGTAATCTAAAGGCCCAGGTGTCTTTGGAAGCTATGGATGGGAAAGTGTAGGGAGTATACCAGACAGTGAGGGAGATGTCAGAGGCATGGATCTTGGGAATCTGGCAGGAGGAAGGGTCCTTGGGCCAGCCAGGGACAAAGTTCCTTGGGCCAGACAAGACACCCCTCTCTCTTTGTCTTGATTAAAGAATGCTCTGCAACAAGGGAAAGCTTTCTCACAAGATAGGAGCTTACTAAGGAATTGGGAGGTTTCCAGAGACATGATCTGAGGTCTGGGGCCTGAGCAACCCAGCAATCTTTCACCCAGCTTTGTGTAGCTGCACCAGGGAGAGACATAAGGGTCTTGCTGGGGCCCATTCATGAGAAATTGCTAGGCACAATGTCCTTGGGCTGGGGAGAAATTGTCAGAGACAGTGTTTCTGAGACTAGGGAGAAATTGGGGTCCAAGTACAAGCACAAGTACCCAAACACAAGCACCCAAACACCCCATCACTTTGTCCATTTGTAGCCTGGAATTTATTATCATCAACTTAAGGTTCTGGAGGAATCTTACCCTTAAATTTCCCTATTTCCTGAAGTCATCATTCTTATGCCAGGCTTCCAGGTTTGTCACACAATATTCATCTTTGACTCCTCACTCTTTTATCCTACATATCCAGTCAGTTGCCAAAACCTGCCTTTTCTGCTTCCACATCTCTCATATATGACCCTTTCTCTCTACTCACCTTTTTCTCTACTCACAAGCTATAATCTTAATTCAGTCCCTGATCACCTTTTGCCTAGATTGTTGGAAAATTCTTCTAATTATTCTATCTGCCTCATATCTATCCCCAATGTACTTCATCCTCTGAAGTGATATTTTCTTAAGTATAGATCTGACTATAATCAATCAATAAATCTTCCTCAATCAATAAACTCGAAGGGCTCCCTAATTTCTCTAGGATAAAATATAATTGCCTCTGTTTACTTTTAAAACCCTTTACAAACTGGTTCCAACCTATCTTTCCAACCTTATTTGATATTATGCCCCCTCTTGCATTCTACAAGCTAAACTGGGTACTTTGTTTCTCATAAGTAGGCTAGGAGTATTGAGTAATCAACCTCTACCAATGAGGAGAGTTTTGTACAAATTTGCTTTTAGCCACTAGTTACACTCATTAAAGAGTTTTAAATGTGGCCACAGTTTGTACTTTGGGAGTGGAGTAGGGAAGGGAAGGGAAGGAGAAACAGTGTGACTACCTTACATTCCATTAAGGAAATGGATAGAGGTAGAGTTGAGAAGGCTAGGTCAGGCATGGTGGGAAGTATTTTTTTTGGGGGTGGGGGTGGATAAATGTCTAAGTCATCCTCATTAAGTTCATTGGGAATTACATGTCTGTAGGCTGTTCTCCCTTTAACCACAGCATTCCAAGCTGTTACATTAAAAAAAAAAAACAAACAAACAGCATTAGTGACTCCATTTTGCCTTTATTCACCATTTTGTGAAATTAAGTTTCAGCTGCTTGTAAGTCATCTGATTTTGGAGAAGTCACAAGATTACTCCCCCTCGCAAAGGTCACCTGACTTAAGGAATGTCACAAAATTGCCTTTCTCTCTCTTACTTCAGTGTCTCCTGATCCTCTCCATCAATAAGAAACCAGGTGTCTCAATCCCTATAATCCTGCCTTTCCTGTTTTTTGCTCCCTCCAAATTGTATATTTATTGTTTAGAAACCAACAATCATTGTCCTTGACTGCCAAGAACATTGATCCTGGTTTGTTTCTGCAACTGCATGCATAAATTGTTTGTCTGGATGTAACTACTTGTTTTCTTTATTCCACTATAACAGTTACGGTGATCAATGAAATGACTGAGACTGCAAGTCTCTGTGTGACTACCAGACCATCACTGAAGGCACACCCTACAGTGTTCTGATAAGATTTCTACTGATAACACTTCCTTTGTGAAGGACTGGCCATCCCCTGACCTCCACATCCTCCTGAATCATATTTAGATAGATCTCATTAAAGATGAGTGGTCCTCTGACAAGGGTACTATGGGGACTGGCACTAGTAAGATGATGAACACCCACTTGGGGAGGTTCTTATTGGTGTGGGAACAGGGAAAACTTCCCATTCAGAAGGGAATGACTAAGAATAGAGTTCTTGAATCATGCAAAGATTTATTTAAGATATATAAGAATTTTTATGTTTGGCCTAAAGAAGGGACTTTCAATTACTGAAAATTAAAGGCTTTAAGATTATTTTTACAAAATATATGAAATTTTTTTTTATTCTATGTGTCTGTCTTATTGTGTTGTCTGTGTCTTGGTACATCAAATCAACTTCTTCTTTTGGCCTGATCAACCAAAGAAAAAAGAGTATAATAAGTGAAAACTTCTCCTGAGTTTTCAGAACAACTCTCTCTCTCTCTCTCTCTTTCTCCCTCCCTCTCTCCCTTCCTGGGGTTACAGCTGAAAAACCTGATATGTGCCTTTTATCTGCCCTCTTAATGTATCTGGATAAGTTTAGATTAGGTTGAGAAAACAAAAGGAATTGATTTGGCTCTTTGGGTGATTTAAAAGGAAATAAAGAAAAATTATGGGGAGCTGGGAGTACCACTACAAATTTTTTGAACATGAACTGATTAAAAACAGTGGGCCCTTAAGAAAACTGATATTTTAAATATTGCCATTAGTGATTGTGAATCCAGATTTGATTTGGTCAAACTTTGTTCTTAAATTAAATGATAATATGGTCTCATTTATAGTAAGATATGTTCTCCTTACCAGGGTAATTATGATAAATTAGAACCTAATGCAAGATACAATTGATATTGGCAGTAAAGAAACACACTCAAAAAACCAGATGGGATCAGAAAACTTGAGATAAAATCTAGTTTCAGAAATTTGCTAGCTGTATGATCTTCAGCAAGTCACTCTACCTGTTTACCCTAGTTTCCTCATCTGTAAAATGGGATAATGATGGCATCTATATCCCAGGGCTGTGGTGAGGATCAAATGATATAATAATTGTGAACTCTTAACACAGTACCTGGCATGTAGTAACTGTATAAACGTTAGCTATTATTATTGTCACTATCATTGAATGTAATTACTCCATACCGGATTACTCTTTACTGGGTTTAGATGTGATTAGATAGAATGTCCAAAGTGATGAAATGAATGATTTTCTTTTTTCTTTTTTTTTTTTGATAATTAATTAATTAATTTTTACTTTTCAACATTCACTTCCATAAGATTTTGAGTTTTAAATTTCTCCCTGTCCCACTTCTTTCCCTCTGCCCCCAAAAGAGCATACAATTTGATCAATAGACTCTACATATACATTCATGTTAAGCAAGGTCATTAGATCTCATTATTCCTAATGATAGCATGTGATAAAATTCTGAAATATTGAAGTTGAGAAAGTAGGACCTCTTCTAGTCAAAGTGGTGAAATTTATGAATTTGTTTATTGTAAAGAGTGAGTTTCATCTGAGATTATTTGATATCACTTATGAAAAATTATGAAATTGTACCTTACTTATCTGAGTCAACTATCATGTCTTCACTATATGTATGAAACTCCAGAATGTAATTATTCTTAAATTATAATAGAAGGACAGATAAGATATCCTTATATGTGCTCATTGTTAACTATATATATTGCAATATGAGAAGAATAGCCTAGCCCTAAGCTGTGATTAGTAAAATTTTGCTATTTGAGGTAAAATCTCATGGGACTGTAATCTGATATTGTCCTAAATTTTGATTGCAAGTATCGTGTCTGGATTGTCATGATGCCAATACCCACCATTCAAGGGGAATTCCAGGTGCTGTCCAAAGGATGTGTAGTCTGAGAACTGCTACAGGTAGATAGCTATCCCTGGCAAAAGTTGAGGGGACAACCGTGGTGTAGGCTAAGGTAGGATCCTCTTGACTCATTTCCCCATTGTTTTATTTTCCTTTCTGAATAGCACATTTTCCCATCTGGTTAATTCTGAGCCTGGCTATGATATCCTGTGAATAATGTGGAACTTCGCTGTGTGTTGGCTGTTAACTATGATTCTTGCCAGGAATCAAACAGAGCTAAGAAAGTTTTCTCCTATTATGGCTTATGTCAGGTCAGTTTGTGCCCTTGAAAGGACAATCCTGATATTCTTATAACTATGTCCCTAATTTTTTTTTCCTCCTTTCATACTGAAACAGTGGTAGTTTTATTGTTGCAACACTAAATCTAATAATTAATAAATAGTAAAATGTCTTGGAGTTACTGTAGTAAGATGCAAATACGATAGATCTTACAGTTTACAACCTGAATTTGTAGTCAATTCCATGTCCTATGTAAATATTCATGTATAAGATTGGGTCCTTGAAGTGCCTAATTCTTCAGAGTGATATAGGGATAATATCCTCAAAGTGGGGGAATAAGACAAAAATATAAAAGTTTTCTAAATGGAGTAGTAAATTTTGAGAAAGCAACAGGATTAGACTGTTTCGCTAAGACCTAGGATATCTATGTGTTTATGTATCTATCTACATATCTATCTATACACACATACATAAACACACACGTATGTACATAATGCATATAAGTGCATGTGTGTATAATGTTGTTCAGTTATTTCAGTTGTTCAACTCTTCATGACCTCATTTGCGGTTTTCTTGGCAAAGATACTGGAGTGGTTTCCCGTTTCCTTCTCTAGCTGATCTTATAGATGAGGAACTGAGGCTAATGTGGCAAGTCCTCAAAGAGATGAAAGTACCAGATCATCTTACTTGTTTCTTGTGCAACCTGTATACAGGCCAAGAAGTAACAGTTAGAACCACACATGGAACAATTGATTGATTTAAGATTGGAAAAGGAGGATGACAGAGTTCTATATTGTCACCTTATTTATTTAACTTATATGTAGAGTACATCATGCTAAATGCCAGGCTGGATGAATCAAAAGCTGAATTAAGATTGTTGGAAGAAATATCAACAATCTCAGATATGCATACCCTCTGATGATACCACTCTGATGGCAGAAAGTGAAAAGGAATTAAGAAACTTCTTGATGAGGGTGGAAGAGTGTAAAAGCTGGCTTAAAACTTAACATAAAAACAAACAAACAAACAAACGAACAAAAAACAACAAACCCTAAGATCTTGGCAACTGGTCTCATCACATCCTATCAAATATAGGGAGAAAAAATGGAAGCAGTGTCAGATTTTATATTCTTGGGCTCAAAGATCACTGCAGGTGGTGAGTATAGCCATGAAATTAAAAGATGCTTGCTTCTTGGAAGGAAAGCTATGGCAAATCTGGTCAGCATACTAAAGAGCAGAACCATCACCTTGCCAACAAAGGTTGTGGATTCAAAGCTATGGTTTTTCCAGTAACATATAGTAAGAGGAGAAGATTTTTGTAATGCTGAGTTTCAGATGCTTGTAAGTCAACTGATTTTGGAAAAGTCACAAGATTACTCCCCCTTCCAAAGGTCAACCAACTTAAGAAGTGTCATAAAACTACCCCTCTCCCTCGCACCTCAGTGTTTCTTAATCCTCTCCACCAATAAGAAACCAGGTATCTCAATCCCTATAATCTTCTTTTTCACTTCCTCCAAATTGTATATAAATTGTGTAGAAACCAATTGACATTGTCCTTTACCAAAAGCCTTGCTTCTGGTTTGTTTCTGCAACCACACACAATGCTAATGAAATAATTTGTTTTTATTCCACCATAACAAAGCTCATAGGTTACTCTGTAACACTTGGGTCATGGGGAATGGTGAGCTGGCTGGCACACAGCTCAATGCATAGTAGAAAAATTTAACTTGGTGATTCTGGTTGGCATGCTGTCTGGGTTTCAGTATTCCCCATTCTTTATATATGTGCAAGATCAAAATAGAATTGGCATTTTGCTTTGATTTATATAGTACTTTAAGGTTTGTATAGGATTTTGTATATGTTATCTTATTTTATCCTTAAAACAACCCTGGGGGGAGGTTTTATTATTATATCCATTTAGATTAGGAAATTGAGACTGCGAGAGGTCATGATTCATCTAGCAAGTAAGTGTCTCAGGCAAGATTTGAACTCGGGTCTTCCTGACTCCAAATCTAGCACTTTATTTACTGTGCTACCTAACATAGATATATATATCTATATCTATGTCCACATTTTTATCTATGTCTTTTTCTACCTCTACACCTACACCTATGCCTACACTCACACCCACATCTTTATCTGCAGCTATACCTGTGTCTACATCTATATCTACATTTCTGTCTCCCTATTCTCTTCCCTGTAACAAAGATTAGAAGAGAAAGAGAAATGAGTTCAGCAAAACTGACAGACATATTGACTGGGTCTGAGAGCATACGAAGCATTCTACAACCACAGTACTTCCACTCCCCAATGGAAAGAGGGTGGGATAGGGTTCATTTTCTCACCTTTTGTTCTAGGGTCAATTTTGGATATTCACAGTGTTCAGTTTTTCCCCCTCATTTTAAATTGTTGTCATTTTTTTTGATGTCCCATTAATTTCTGATTCTATTTTTCCTGTCTCCCCAAATCAGTGAATCATCTCTTGTGACAGTTTTATTTATTTATTTGTTTATTTGTTTATTTATTTTTTTGGTGAGGGCTATTGGGGTTAAGTGAGTTGCCCCGAGTCACACAGCTAGTGAGTGTTGTGTGTCTGAGGCTGGATTTGAACTCAGGTCCTCCTGACTTCAGGGCTGGTGTTCTATCCACTGTGCCACCTAGCTGCCCCCCCCTTTTTATAAAGAGAATGGAAGCAGTTTCACAAAACCAATCAATACATTGGTTATGTCTGAAAGTATAATCAATATTCCACACCTATATTATTGCCCCACCACTGTAAGAAAGAGAGGAAATGGCATATTTTTACTTCTTGTACAGGATCAAACTTTGTCTTTATAATTGCATCATTCAATTCCATTTTATTGTGTTTTTTTTTTTCTGATTGCATTGTTGCACTCATTGTGTATGCAGAACTCCTGGTTTTGCTTACTTTACTTTTTATTAGTCCATTTAAGTCTTCCCAAGTTTCCCTGAATTTTTCATATTCATTTATTTCTTATGCCACGGTGATTTCTCATTACATTTGTAACCTGAGGCTCAAATTACATTTGCATAAAATTCTCTTCATTGGTGGAGATTGATTGCTCAGTACTCCTTGACTGTGTGAGAGGTGGAGTTTGTGAGTCCTTGAGAAAGGACAGATTTTGTCTTCTAGCTTCCAGCTTTGAGAGAGAAGGCGCAAAGTTTCAGATTCTCTACAGAGAGAGAGACTGGGAAGAGGTTGACATGTAGAGGAGCTAGCACCTTGATCATGTCCTTATTGCCAGCTTATTTACTACATTAGAGACTTCAGGGCATTTCCCCTGGGATGAGATCTGAGATTCTCTCTCTCTCTTAGTTAAGCTTTCTCACTCCAGGTGGTTGGTGTGTTTGTGTGTGTGTGTGTGTGTGTGTGTGTGTGTGTGTGTGTGGACATGTGTATGCATATGTGAAACTCATTCACTCTAAGTATTGTTTGGTATTTCCTAATTGTATACCTCTTCTGATTTCTTTTTGTTGTTGTTGTTTTGGTTAAATGGACTTATTTGCTATTTGTTGTGTGTGGTATGTAACTTTATGTAACTGGCATTTGGCGGGAAGGGAGTCAAGCAGGGATGTATTGGAACTTAACAACTGGCTCTATGAAAAAAATGTATGCATGAAAAACTTTTAAGTTTAATTTACATTTTAAATTTTTCTCCATAACCTTCTTAAGTTTACACCATTAACAAAATGATAAAACCAAGTCATGATTTGGACATCTTTGGGGTCTATTTGTAGCAGCAGGACAAAAGATATGGAAATTTTAGTCACTTTTTTTTTAGGATCATTTCAACTTGTTTTCCAGAGTGACTGAATCAGTTCATAACTCACTGTAAGTGTATTAGTGTCCATTTATCTTCCTCACAGTCCTACTATCACTGACTATTAACATCTAATTTATTAATTTTGATTAATTATTAGTAATTTGGAACAGTCTCTCATGTTAATAGAAATCTTTTTCTTTTGAGATCTATTTTTCATATCTTTTGACACATATATTGGGGTGTGGCTTTTGGTTATGTATTTTTGTTAATTCCCTTTAGCATGTGTCCTAAAACTCTTAGTGCAGTTTTAAGCTATTAAAACTTGAAGCTTAAGCTATTAAAGATTAAAACTGCGCAAAGATGTTTTGCAACACTTCATATATCTTTGATTTCTGACTTTTCTCATAGCTATTTGATGGAAAGATTTCTTCTCCTAAATCATTAGTTTTCTTGTCTCTGTCTCTTGTCTCCACTTTGCTTTTTCAAGTGACTTCCCTTTGTGTTACCCATGTGTCCTTTCCTCCAACCAAAATATTAACTCATTTATGAAGGAATTTTTAATGTTAATTCATGGGATATTCATTCATTTCTTTCTTCTCCCCTTCCCCTAACACATATGCTGTTCTTTATTCTGTCACTTGACCAATGTGAGGGTTTTAAAAACATTATAATTTTGTCTTATTCTAGAGATATGAGAGAATTTATTCAATTGGTTAGTCTTTGCTAACTATATTCTTTGCCTTTTCTTATTTTTAGTCTTTGAAAGTTTTGCATATTGAATATCCTATTTACCTTTAGTTTCTTTTGGAGAAAAATTTCCAATGATTCCTCTTTGTTGAAAGTCATTTTCAATGGATGATTGGTCTTAACTCTGCTGGATGTTATTTTAGGAATTATCCAAATTGCTTTTGCTTTTTAAAATTAAAAATTATTTTTATTATGAATTTGACAATTATTAACAAATATACTCATTTCAGAACACAAAAAGCAAAACAGGATTCCATATGAAATGGCAAACTACTTGTTACATACTGTGAATGGAATTATGATTTTTATAATAATCAATATGGTATATGTAATGAATATACAAGAATTAAAATTAAGATAAAGTGCTTTATGGTTTGCAAAGTACTTTATGTAAGTTGATTCATTTGATTCTTACAATAATCCATTTGGATCTCTGCTTTTTTTCAGTGCATCTAGGAAATTCCATTGTATTATTTCTTCCTTTATGTTTTTATTAGTTTTTTCACCCAGGTTTTATAATTTATAATTTTTTGGGTAGAATAATCCTATAAGCCTTAAGTATCAGTGTTAAAGGGAATAGTGCTCCTCACAGTACTACTGAATGGATTTAACTGGTGTAAATGCTCCTACTTCTGGGAAGCAGTATCAAAGGATTTGTAATTCTCTTTATCTTGTTGCCTCTGAGCCCTCTGAGGTAGCATTTCTGGTAAAATACCTCAGTGTTAGATCAGTCTCTATCTCTGTCTAGGTCTCTTTGTCTCTCTCCACCTCCCCCTAGGGCTGTACAACCTTATCAATTGCTGAAGATTATAAAGACTTTTAAAGGCAAATTAAACATTTAAAACAAAAGAAGGTAAACAAATTTTCCTCATATCCCCAAGGAAAAGGCTTTAGGATCCTATTCAAGAGCTCCAAGGGCTAAAAGAAATACAGGATTAATACTTCATTTTCTGGAATCTCCAAGTATATATCATTATCTTTTGCTATAGCATTTTTGAATGTTTTATGCCTTTGATGGAAAGCTTCACTAGTATTTTGAAGTGACTTGATCCATCTGTCCCTACATTCTTCATTGCCAATCAGTCCAACTAATCTCACTTCCAGAGGTTTATATTTTTCTTTTACCAGTTGCTTGTGCTTAGGATTCTTCTCTCTCAACTCCACATAGATTCTTGTAGCTTTTCCAGCTCCATATTTCTTTTGTCCTTTCAGAATCTGGACTCCTCTTTGAATCTGCTTCCCAGACTCACTGAACTGACTTTTAAGTGTCCCCCAAGTCACAATTTATCATTCTTCATCCTATATTGTTACTTCATTTTCTTTCACTCAAGCAACTAATCTGAGTATCTTAAAGGGATACTCAGCATTTTACAGTCAGTTTAGCACCCTATTATCTGGCTTCTTTTCAGTGATTAGGAAAATGAAAGATCAACCCCCTTACCCTTTACCCCAGGTAAATATTTGCTATCACTAGGAAATCAACTGGGGTGTGAAGGAACATATTTTTACAGAATTTCAAATTCTGAATTGTTCTCTAATGACTACAATTCTAAATTATACACAAGGTATATTACATACATATCAATACAGGTAAATATGCATAAAAAGCAATGCAAAGTAATATCAGAAGGTATATATAATAACAACATGAATATAGCAATGAATATACAAATAGCAAAATTATGTACACTAAAAGGTTAATGTATCTGTAGTCACTATCGATCTGGCCTCATTCTCCCAGAGTAAGACACTTTCTATCTAACCCTTTGAGGAAGAGGAGAGAGTTCAGAACTGAAAATAAAATAAAATAGAATTTAAAAAAGTTTGCTTCATCAAACAGAACATTAGTCACTTAAAATATCTTGTATCCTAGAGAATAATTTATTAAACCATCCAATCCAGTCAAGGGTGGAGAAGACTAAGTCTTCTAATTTCCAATTCTGTCTTGTTATATCTCCTCTCTCCTAACTCCATTTTCCAGAAACTTAAAGTTTATTATGAACCTTTTTATATAGTTTCCTAACACAATGGTTGGAACTTGGAAAAAGAAGGGAAAGGCTTTCCTAGAAGTTTGACTAAGTACTAGTAAGGTTTCTTCAATTCAAGTACGTCCAGAAGGGCTTTTAGACTAGAGCATCCTCCTAATATTACTTTGTAATGTGTGGCTTAAAGAGGGAACTTGGGTGGTTTGATGGGTTCTCTGTATGCTTTAGCACACCATTAGTGGCTTTTGCACACTTAAGCAAGCCCCTTGTGCTTCATTCTTATGCCAGCCTAGAAAGCCTGGGAGCAATTTTATAATGAAAGAGTGATAGCCACCAGAGGAATATTACTTTTGTCAGTAGAGGACTCACTGATAGTAAGGCTCACTATTCTGTCCATAAGTCAGGGTCTATGGTTTTGAAGTCAGCTGCTACAGTTATGTTGCGAGACTATGTGTATGAAGCTCAATTTCAAATTTAGATGAGCAGTGATTGATTCACATATTTTGACAAATATCAGTTTGGATGCTGCCTGTGATGGAATGGCATTAGTCAACTCTTAGTTCAGTATGTATTGCCAACTGAGAAGGTCTGTTGCAGATGTAGATGCCCTATTTTCTAGATCATATGTATCCCAAATCATGGTAACAGAAGGGAGAGGGAGATTTCTGACAATCATGAAGCTGGACTATGAACACATGAAAGTGCAGCTATGTATGACTCTTCTACTGGAGAATACTACCAGTGGCTACAAATTTTATTATGTTGCACCAATCTTCCCTCTCTCCTTTCTCCATGGATGATTGATGGTAGGTGCAATTGTGTGATGAAATTCTATGAAACATGATACAATCTAAGAAACATAAGTCTTGTCCTCAGGGTCTCTAAGGTCCCTTATAGCTCTGAATCTTTAGTCCTATTGATGGGGTATGGGCCCAAGCCAAGATCTTTGCCCCCACCCCAAAAAGAATTTGGGTCTCATTTGTCTATGGGCCCCAGAAAACCCTTAAACTTTCCTTGAACTCATTTGCCTGTTCAAGGAAGTATAGCACTCCCCTGAAATCATTCTTATTCTTATTCTGATAGACCAGTTCTTCCTTATCCCTGGGCCCTTTTCCCTGGTTTTTTGATGCCCTAATTAAGCCTAGTCCTCTATTATCTATAGCCCTCATTATATTTCCCATCCTTGATCTTATCCAGACCCCCTATCTTCCAGTTCTTTGTTACCCCAATAAAGCCTAGCCCTTCATTGTCTATTCCTGGATGACCCCATTCAACCTCCCAGACACTCCCATAGGGATTCTCCCTAAACTCCTTTCCCAGTCACCCCAGCTTCAAGATCCTCCTCCAAGCCCTCCTCCAGTCACTCCAAATTACTTGGCCCCATCCTGGCCCCCATTTAGGGGCTGAGACTTCCTCATGCCCACTTGTCCTTATGAGCACCACTAATGTTCAGATTCCTTAAGAGTCTGGCATGTGTAGTTCATCTTTTATAAAACTTGTCTTTGGCTGAAAAAAGACTTGGGTCAAATTCATTTGGGCAGGACCCATGTGTCATGATTTTGGGGTCCCAGCACCCCAAACATCGAAACCTCAGCACTGTGATTAGAGTTTTAACTTAGTTTTACCTCTACCCCTTCCTTTGAGAGAAGATTACCTCCCAATTACACTGTTTATGTCCTGTATGTTGTTGTTGTTTGTCCTTCATTTTTGAAGAGGACCAGTAATATCCCAGGTGATGTTTTGAGTTGCCCATGAATTAGATTTTAAGTGAAACAGAGTTGTACAAAGTGATCAGCCTCACTCTCTCTTTCTGAGTCATAGAAGTCCAGTGGCAAGACAAAGACCTTGGCATCTTTGATGCTTGACTGAGCTTAGCTGCCTTTATGGCTGTTGGAACAAATGTTCCCATCTGCCTATTCCACTGGAGAAAGTCTTCACACACTTGGGGTAGACACTCACCTAACTCAATGACAGATTTGAGGAATATCAGTTACTTTCAGCCTGGTGTAGCCCATCTACTGAGATGGCTTATTGGAGTATGGCTGCTGCACATGTTATAGCTTCTTGGAGCCACAGGTGAGAGTTAGGTGAAAGGTGGACACCAAAGGTGGATGAGCAGCCCTGAAAAGGCTAATCAAGTCCTTATACCAGAGGTGCTAGTCCTTTCTGTCACCCCATAGACCCTTCAAGCTAATCTTAGGAACATGAAAAGCCTGGCACGGGCAATATTGGGAGGAGAAAAAAACCTTAAACTACCTCTGCATTTGGTCTACAGTAGGCAAGCTTGTTCCATGATGTATTTTACATATGACTTGTGTATTTAATGTACAGTGTGTTACTTTACTAGCCATTTACTATGCTTCTACATACGTTTATATGTCTGACCTTGAGAATGCAACTTCAATGTGAATGTTACATATCTGCATATATATCTACATATGCAATGATTACCTGTGACTATGTTCTGTTCTAATTGACAATTGTCATTATCACTCTTGTGTACTTACTAATCCAACCTATGTGCCAGTTGTGTTTTGCAGGGACTGAAAAAAATTGCTAGAGGAAGAGCATAGGAAAAGAAATAATGGTGGGAAAGTGGTACAAAGGTTACCATCTCTAACCTACTTGGGCGATCTGCAAGTGATTGGGGTAGTTGCCATGTGCAATTAGAAGTTGGGACATATATAACCAGCAAAAGAGACTCAAAAAAGTGTCCTAAAAAGTAGGAAGAGAACCAGAAAAGAGCAGTGTCATGGAAGTCAAGGAAGGAGAGATATCCAGGAAAAGAGGATGATGACAGTGTCAAAAACTATAGAGGGTTTGATGAGGAAGAAAACTTAAAAAGCCTTTTAGAAATTGCATTTAAAAAATTATTGGTTTGTTGGAGAGAGGAGTTTCATATACAGTATAATGAAAAGTATAGCATTCAGTATAGTGGGAAGCCTGATTGTAAGAGTTTATGAAATGAGTGGGTGATGAGAAGTTGTAGTCAGTGAAAGTAGATAATATTTTCTATGAGTTTGTTGGTTAAAGGATGGAAAAATATAGAATGATAGTTTGGGGGTTGGTGTAGGGTTTTTTTTGGGGGGGGATATGAGACACCCTAACATTTGAGTAGTATAAAGAGAGAAAGAGACTGAAAAAGAATGAGAGGGAGGGAATGGTTACTGGAACAAAATCCTGGTAGAGATGGAACGAGATGGGGTCAAGGACATCAATATCTTTCGCAAGGAAAAGGGTCAATTATTCCTTGAAGATTATAGCAAAGGAAAGGGACTAGTAAAAGTATGTGGGAGTTTTTTGGTTTGGGGTGAAGAGATTTCTCAAAAAAGTATGAGGTAAGGTGCTGCTGAGAGGGAAGGGAAGAAAGTATGGTGGGGAAAGCTTGAGGAAGGAAGATAAGGTTTAGTGAAGCTGCTACAGGGAACATGGAAAAGAATCAGGGTTAAATAAAAGGATTTTTGTCCAGTAGTCAGAAGATAATTAATTGGGATGAATTTGTCATGGAGCAAGTCCCTCAGTTTTGGGACTTTCTGGGAGTAACTCTTTGGGAGTAGGAGCAGAGAAGGATGGTCAAAGCATCCCAAGGTTAAATAATGGCAGCACATGAGTAGGTTAAAAGTAAGGGAGGAAGGGATGCAAATGTTAAAGATGGTTCCTTGTTGAACTGATTAACTCTAGGGTCAGCTTTGTGAAAAGAGGGAAGTGGGTGAGAGCAGGGCTGATGGATGGACTGTGAGAACAGGAATGAATAGAAGGAGGGGAAGTCATTGTGAGGATGAAGAATATATTAAAGGGGAGTAAGGCAGAGAAGTGGAAGTGGGTAGGAGATTATGATCAGAAATGAATTTCTGTGATACTTTCAGTCACTCAGGTTTGCAATGTTAGTGTCATCCACAACTCCTAATTTGCACTCACCCTACTCAATCTGAGGCTATCTCCAGTTGTCCTGATCTATATCTTGCCACTGGATCTAGATGGTTCAGGAGGAGAAAGTGAGGCTGGTGACTTTGCACAGCCCTCTCTCACTTAAATCCTTCCTTATCTTTTTAAATTAGATCTAGTTTGCTTTTGCTTTGTCTGAGATTAGGATTGCTACTCCTGCTTTTTTTTTTTAATTTCAGCTGAAGCATAATATATTGTGCTCCAGCCTTTTACCTTTACTCTGTGTGTATTCCTCTGCTTCAAATGTGTTTCTTGTAAGCAACACATTGCAAGATTATGGTTCTTAATCCACTCTGTTATGTTTCTATTTTATGGGAGAGTTCATCCCATTCACATTCACAGTTATGATTACTACCTGTGTCTTCCTCTCCACCCTATTCTCCCCACCCCCATTTATACTTTTCTTTCTCCTTTCTCTCTTTCCCTCCTCAGTAGAGTTTTGCTTTCAATCACTGCCTCCCTCAGTCTACTCTCCTTTCTATTAGCCCCCTCCCTTTTCTTCCCCTTTATCCTATCTACTTCTTTCTTCCCTTATATTCACCCCCTTCCTTTTCTTTTCACTTTCCCCTCCTACTTCCTATAGGATAAGTTAAATTTCTATGCCTAACTGATTATGTTATTCCCTCTTTGAACCAAATCTGATGGGAGTAAAGTTCAAACAATGCTCATCTCCCTCCTTTCTTTCCCTCTACTGTATTAGGTTTTTGTGCCTTTTCATGTGATATAATTTATCCTTGTCTGCCTCCTCCTTTCATCTTCTCCCAGTACAATCCCTTTTCACCACTTAATTATATTTTTTACCGTCACATCAAAGTCAACTTATATTCATGCCCTCTGTTTAAGTATGCCCCCTTTTAAATGTCATAATAACATCACAGTTCTCAAGAGTTACAAGTGTCATCTTCCCTTGTAGGGATGTAAACAGTTTGCCCTTATTAATAATATATATATATATTTTCTTTCCTGTTTACCTTTTTATGCCTCTTTTGAGTCTTGTATTTGAAGGTCAAATTTTCTATTAAGCTCTGGTCTTTTCATCAGGAACGTTTGGAAGTCCCCTATTTCATTGAATGTCCATCTTCTTCCCTGAAAGATTATGCTAATTTTTGCTGGGTAGTTGATCCTTGGTTGTAATCCAAGCTCCTTTGCCCTATGGTCTTTTAATGTAGAAGCTGCAAGGTCCTGCATAATCCTGACTGTGATTCCATGATATTTAAATTGTTTCTTTCTGGCTGCTTGCAATATTTTCTCTTTGATCTGGTAATTTTGGAATTTGGCTACAATATTCCTTGGTGTTTTCAATTTGGAATCTCTTTCAGGAGGTGATCAGTGGATTCTTTTGATGAGTAATTTACCCTCTGGTTCTAGGACCTCAGGGTAGTTTTCTTTTTTCATCATGGTTTTCAGGTAGACCAATAATTTTTAAATTGTCTCTCCTGGATCTATTTTCCAGGTCAGTTGTTTTACCAATGAGATATTTTATGTTTTCTTCTATTTTTTTTTCATTCTTTTGTTTCTGTTTGACTGATTCTTGTTCTCTCATAGAGTCATTAGCTTCTACTTGTCCCATTCTAATTTTTAATAAGTTGTTTTCTTCTATTAGATTTTGTACCTCCTTTTCCATTTGACCCATTTTACTTTTTCTTTAATTTTTTTTTTTTTGGCGAGATAATCAGGGTTAAGTGACTTGCCCAGGGTCATACAGCGAGTGAGTATCATGTGTCTGAGACTGGATTTGAACTCAGGTCCTCTTGACTCCAGGGCCAGTGCTCTATCCACTGTGCCATCTAGCTGCCTTGGCCCATTTTACTTTTTAAGGAGTTCTTCTCTTCATTGAATTTTTGTGCCTTCTTTTCCATTTGGCCAATTCTACTTTTTAAGAACTTGTTTTCTACAGTTAATTTTTGTCCCTCCTTTTCCAAGCTTTTGATTCTTTCTTGCATACCTCTCATTTCTTTTCCCAATTTTTCTTCTACCTCTTTTATTTGACTTTTAAAATCCTTCTTGAGCTATTCTAAGAAGACCTTTTGGGCTTGAAACCAGTTCATATTTACCTTTGAGGTTTCAGATGTGGGTATATTGACAACATTGTCCTCTTCTGAATTTGTGTCTTGATCTTCCCTTTAAATAAGAATCTACGATCATTTTCTGTTTCTGCTTTTTGTTCATGGTGCTTGTCTATTTCCTAACTTAAAAAAAAAATGTTGAGTTCTCCTGCTGAAGTGAAGGGAGCACTTACCCAAGCTTCTTTTCCTGCACTCAGGGGTCCTGGTGTTGGCACTTGCCTGCTCCACCAACCTGGGTCTCAGGATCTCTCCCTGGTATACTGAGGTAGGGCTTGCCCCTGGCTTGCTGGGACACCTCCAGTCCTATACTCTAGTCCTCCCCCAAAGCGAGAGGGGCCTTTCCTGTTAATCCCCTAAGCTTCCTGGACTACAAGATTGCTGTGCCCTGTCTTTTTTGCTGGCTCAGGGTTTTTCCTGAGTTGATATTTTCTGGGCTTTTAGAGGTCAATAAGGGAGGGTGAGAGCAATTTACTTCTTACTCCGCCATCTTGGCTCAGAAGTGGAACTCAAAAAAAAAGTACCTTAAATCCTTAAATTTAAATTTAAACTTAAATCCAATTCACTTGCAAGTCATGAAATCACCTTCATGTCATGGTCTTCTTCAAGAATGAAGAACAAACAATAACTTGTGAGTAGTCTAAGCTGCCCTGCTGGCTCAGTGCAGTTCCAGTTGGGCAATGCAGCTCTTTCTTTCCTTCCTTCCTTCTTTCCTTCTTTCCTTCCTTCCTCCTTCCCTCTCTTCCCCCTCTCTTTCCTTTTCTTCTTTTCCCTCCCCCCTCCCCTCCTTCCTCTCCCTCAGTCCACATAGGTGCTTTACCCAAAGGAATATAAATTTTGATGGCTGAAACCTAGCAAGATATCTTGGGGTTTATGGGCTAGATTTCTTTCTTAAAGACCATGCCTTAAACCCAATTCCCTCTGGCTTTCATTGATTGTCTAACAATGAGCCCCAGCCCAAGCCTCACTGAGTGGTCATTGTTTGGGTCTTGATGGCTCAGAGTGAATGTAAATAGCAATTTTTTCTATTTTGGCCAAGAACACTGAAGGTCTTCCCTTCTCAGATCAATTTTGTTTTTGATTAGGTAAAAGAGGCCATTCCTTGGCTCATTTCTTACCTAGCTTTAATCACTGAACCTCCTCAGTCAAAGTGAGAATTCAGAAAGACTTTAACTAAAAAGGCCTAGGTCTCCCACTTCATCCCGGCCATTTTCAGTTGTCTTGATCTATATCTTGCCACTGGACCCAGATGGCTGTGGAGGAGAAAGTGAGGCTGGTGAGTTTGCATTGCCCTCTCTCACTTAAATCCAATTCACTTGCAAGTCATACAATTACCTTCCTGATGTCATGGTCTTCTTTGAGAACAAAGGACATAAAACTTATCCAATCTATTAATGTTTATTGACCAACTATTACCAAATCTTGTCATTTCTTTCTTTATAACATCCCTCCTATATCTCCTCTTTTCTCCTCTCACACAGCTGCCACCCTCATCATTTCATTTCTGAACTTTTTCTATAGCCTACTGGTTGGTCCTCCCTCCAAGTCTCTTTTTACTCCAGTAGATCCTCCACTCAGCTGCCTAATGTGATCTTGAAGCATACCATTCACAACTTGACTCCTTTCTATCTTTCTAGTCTTACACTTTTCTCCCCTCCACAGAATCCATGATCCATTGATATTTTGTTTCTCTGGAACAACACTTGCTGTTTCTCTGGAACAACACTCCATCTCCAGATTGCTTTTTTACTGGCTGTCCCTCATGCCTGGAATCTGCTTCTTCCTCATCTCTGCCTCCTGGCTTCCTTCAAGGCTAAACTGAGACCTCACCCTTTGGAAGAAGACTCTCTTCCTCCTCCTCCCCTTCCTTCTCTATAAGATTGCCTCCTAGTTACACTGTTTATATACTGTATTGTTTGTATATTATCCTATGTTGTTTGCATATATGAGAATACATCTGCATATATTAGAATGCCTTGAGGGCAGAGAATATGTTTTTGCCTTTCTTTGTGCAACCAGCAATTAGCAAGATGCCTGGCACCTTACAGGGGCTTAATGCTTGTTGATGATGATCATGATGATAATTTCAGAGTTCATGATCCTTCAGGTAGACTATGGTGAGAGGGGGTGTTGAATTCTTGTGTGATCATTCCTATGGGTAGCTGAGGTAGATTGAAGATGGGGGTCTTAGGAGTTGAAGAAATTAATGAAATGGGAGGTCAGATTGTTTAAAAGGGCATCAGTGTAATGGGTGTTAGATTGAATTCTTCAAAGTGCAGCAATTTATTTTGTCATCATCGTGTCAACATCATTGGTGGCTTTTCCCTCACATTTATGTTACGTTGGGCATTATCATCTTTATATTATTGCTAATGTAATAGGTATCAGGGCATACTTCATAGATAATTTTAATTCAAACTTCCTTAGTTATTAATGAAGTTGAACATTTGTCTTTTATTTATATTTTCTCTTATATGTAAACTGTTTATATGGTTTCTCCATTGAAAACTGGAGATCTTAATATCAGTTCCCAATAAATTCTGGAAATTAAAGTTTTATGGATTAAGCCTTGCTTTCTAAAGGTTATTTCCTTTAAAAAAATGTGTTTATTCTAACTTGGAACTGCTTTGTCTATCTGTAGTATAGAATTTGAACATAGGACTTGCTAGAATTATGACCGTCTTTTACAATGCTGCCATCTCCTGGTTCTTATTGGGAATTAGCACATAACAAAGGGAAATTTAAAAAAAAAGGCTTCATATGTACTGAGTTAAAAAAAATCTTTTTTTTATTATGTATTAAAATATCAACAAACACGAACATTTCAACATATGAAGAATAGAAAAAGAGTATTATACAGGAAACTATTATAAGTTATTATACAAATGTAATATACAAATTATTACATACAATTTTAAAAAGTATATATTAAATTTATTGCAATAGTAACAAAACAGCGACTTGTCTGTGACCCCTTCTGAACTTCTCTTCTGTTTTCTAAATATTTTAAAGTGTTAATTGACATTCTTTTCCCCCTTTTCTTCTCTTTTTGGGCATCATACAACCATGCAACACTGTTCTCTCCCATTTAAGTTATCTCTTGTAATAATAAGTATAGTCAAGCAAAACAAATTCACATATTAGCTGTGTCTGAAACTGTACATCTCATCTCGTACCTTTAGTGTATTACGTCTCTGTTCCAAGAGAAGTATCCTTCATCGTCAGTCTTCTAGCACTAAGATTGGTGACAGTATTGATCAGAATTCTTTAGTATTTCAAAGTTGTTTTCCTTGATATTTCCTGTAGCCAATGTAAAAATTTTTCTCATTCTATTCACTTCATTCTGCATTGGGTCATACAAGTTATTCCATATTCATGAATCCATTTTCTTCATTATTTCTAATGGTGCAGTAATAGTCTATTCATATATCGTAATTTGTTCAGCCATTTCCCAATTGACGGATGTCTACTTTGTTTCTAGTTTTTGCTACAACAAAAAGTGCTGCTATCATTATTTTTGTACATGATTATAATAGCTAGCATTGTTATGGCATTTTAAGGCTTACAAATCACTTTATATATATAATCTCATTTGATTCCTACAACAAACTTATGAGGTAGGTGACATTACCTCTATTTTTATAGATGAGTGAATTGAAGCTGAAGGAAGTTAAGTAACTTGAGTATGCCCACATAGCTATTAAATGTCTGAGGCAAGATATGAACTTAGGTCTTTTTGACTCTAAATGCAACACACTATCCACTGTACCAACTATTTGCCTCAACATATGGAGCCTTTCCCTCTATCTTTGACCTATTTGGCATATATGCCTCGTAGTGGTATTTTTGTGTCAAAGGATATGCTTAATTTAATGTTTTTTGGGCATAATTCCAAATTATTTTCCAGAATAACTTCACCAACAGGGCAAGAGTATACCTGTTCTCATAAACCCCTTTTAAAAAATTAACTTTTTTTTGGTCATCTTGGTCAATTAGATGGATGTAAAGTTGTTGAAATGTTCATTTCTTTTATTCTTAGTGATTTGTATATGGTAGTTGAGAGTTTGCATTTCTTCTTTTGAGGACTACCTATTAATATTCTTTTACCATTTATCTTTTGGGAATGGCTCTCATTCATATATATACATATACATATATATATACATACACACACATGTATGTGTATTATATGTGTGTTGTTTGTACAAATTACAATGAGGGATATGAGACCTTTACCAGATAAATTTGTAGTAAAGATTTTCCCTAGTTAACTGTTTCCTCTATTATTCTAATGGCATTTATTTTGTTTGTGTCAAAGCTTTTCAATTTTATGTAAAATTAGCATTTTATTTTTTCTGATCATCTCTATCTCCTATTTGGTCGAGAATTCTCCCCTAGCCTTAGTTTTGAAAGGCATCTCCTTCCTTTTGCTTCCAATTTGTTTATACTATGACCTCTTCTATTTAGATCATGTATCCATTTGACACTTATTGTGGTATATGGTGTGTAATGTTGGTCTAAACCCAATTTCCACCAGACTATTTTTCAGTTTTCCCAGCAATTTTTGTTGAGTATGGAGTCCTTATCCAAAGGTTTATTAGATACTAAGTTACTATGCTAGATTTGTTTACTTGATCTGTTTCGTTGAGTAACTTTTCTATTTATTTTTTAGCCAGTACAGCAGTGCTTCCATGATTACATTCTGTGGTACAGAGAGGTAGCCGCTTGATGCCAGAAGTAGCTTCAAGTAGTGGGATCCTTGACAGCAGAAAAGAGAGCGGCTATGAACTCAAAAAAGAGAGCTAGCCCTGGAAAATCAGAATCAAGCTGTGGAGATGGGCAGATGCCGAGGCCCCAGCTGTGTGATCTGCCCTGTAGAGATGCTACACTTGGGGGGATTTTTGTGAGGATACCACTAGAAGGGAAAGGACATTGGGGCTCTGCCGTTGAGAATTATGTTGGCCGGATATGTTTCCTCCATGTGAATCTCACTACCATTATACTCTAAGTTTGAGCCCATTCTTTCCACAGATGCTGTGTATAATTGGGGGAGGGTTCACCCCAAGTTCATGGGCAGGGATTGGAATGTTATTGCTCTTGTTTATACTATGTCATCTTAGTAGAGACTTCTGCTAAGAAGCTAATTGTGTCTGCCATCAATCCATCTAGAAACTACAGGTAGCAGCTGCCTGCTGAAGATCTAAATCTTAAGTGTGAGTGCAAATTGGGGGCCTAGCCCTGGGGGGTGGGGAGAGTGGAAGGGGGTGGGGACCTTCTTTCTCTACTTTTGCCAAACAATTTCTGCAATTTCAAAGTTAACTATTCTTTGAATGTTTGATAGAATTCACTAATAAATTCATCTGGTGGTGTGGTTGATTTTTTTCAGGACTTCATTTATGGACTCTTCTCAGTAGTCTCTCTGTGTGGGCTCAGCATTTGGGGAAGGAAAGGTACTTGGAGCAACTACCCTATGGATATGCAAAAGACACTTAGACAGGGACCAATCTGGGTAACTTTCCCTATTGTCCCTCCTGAATGTGTTGAGGTTGGTGACAGGACCAATTGTGTGATTTCCCTGAGAGCCCTTATCGCTTTTGACCCTGAGAAGCACTGTTTGAGAGAGGTCTTTTGTTGTTGAGTTGTTTCAGTCATGTCCAATTCTCCATGACCCTATCTGGAATTTCCTTGGCAAAGATAATGGAGTGGTTTGCCATTTCCTTCTCTAGCTCATTTTACAGATAAGAAACTGAGGCAAACAGGGTTGAGTGACTTGCCCAGTGTCACACAGCTAGTTAGTGTCTAAGACTGTATTTGAACTCAGGTCCTCCTAACTCCAGGGGTAGCCCTTTATCCACTGTGCCACCTAGCTGCCCCAGAGAGGTCTTTAGCCTTAATTTAATTATTACATGTATCACTCTTATTTCTATTTTAAAACCAAGAAATTGTTTTTATAATGATATTTTCTTTTTTTTACTTTATTTTTTTCTTTTTTCTTTGCTTTCTTTTTTTTTGGTGAGGCAGTGGGGGTTAAGTGACTTGCCCAGGATCACACAGCTAGTAACTGTCAAGTGTCTGAGGCTAGATTTGAACTCAGGTCCTCCTGACTCCAAGGCCAGAGTTCTATCTACTATGCCACCTAGCTGCCCCATAATGATACTTTCTTGAAAAATATCTGGTATTAGGTTTCCCCTATACTTTTGATACTATATAAATGATATTAAAAAAAATTACTAAAGATTACTGTCATCTCCTCCATACCTATGAGAGCTACCACCCAACCAATGGTACTTTGGTTTCCACATTTCCATGACTTCAGTTGCATGTTGGAAAAAGATAATGGCCTCCCAAACTCTATTCAGTCCCTGAAGTATAGCTCCCAATGACCAACAGTAGAACAACCCATAAATGTTATGAATTTAAATTGTACTTCCTCAGAAGCACAGTTGACAAAGTTATCCAGATATTTATTAAATTGATTCCCTACAGTGGATGTTCCAGGAAACAAGTATGTGATAAATGTCTAAATTTTCTGCTTCTGGCTGGTCTATGAGAGTCTTAATGTATCATCCATTCGAATTAAATTTATTGAGTGAACCCCCAAATTACCCTGGTTGAATGTTTGAAAAAAAAGAGAAGGTACACTTTCTTTCTAGTTGAATGGCCCAATATGCTTAGTTGTTCTGGAGAAAGAGTGCTTGACGCCATACTACTATGGCCCCACCACAGTAAATTTGATCTGTATAAATATTTCTCTGTGACAATTTGGAATACCTCTAATGTAGCTGCCCTCATTAAATTTGTACTTGCCTCTTGGCTCCCTCTGGAATTTTGCCACTGGAGACTGCAAGCTTATTTACCATTTGGAGCCTCTAAAACCTTACACCGGCAACAACCTACAAATTGAGGGCCTTGGGAATTGGAGAACTATGGGAATAAAAGATATATGCTATCACATTCTCATTTGTTTTGCATTTTTACTTAAAATTTGGAATGCCTGTCTTCCTTCCTCATGAATTTGAATATGTCCCTTCCAGGGCTTTCCTCCTACGTCCTTTGGAGAAATGGTTCTGATACTCTGCCTGATATTTTTTCAAATTCTCTATTAAAATTAATGTAACAAATGAACAATGACAAAAAATAAATGCCTTGGATTGAAATAATCAAATTAATAACTAGGCAGTTCTGTGTTTGGCTCCCTTGTTTCTTCATAGTTTTTCTGCTTAGATTTTAAGCATTATTATGCCTCTGTAGAAACATACTCAGATTTGACAAAGATGGTTTTTTTTTTTGGTTCCCCTTCTTCTCAATGGTTTTTTGAGTTCCAACCCATTCTTACTTGACCCACATTTGGGAGCTAAATTTCCAGATTATAGCATGGTCAAATGATCCAGGAAACCATCCATCACCCAATACTATCTCAGTTCAGTTTGCCCCTTGCACTTCTGGCACCAAACTACACAAACTCCTAACCTCTCCCCTTTAGCACTAAGTGTTGCTATTGTGTGAGTGGGGAGAGGAGTTTATTTTTAACTGTGACCAGGACACTGAAAGCAGTTGCACCTCACAGTCCTTCCCTTCAAGAGAAGTGGGGAGGAGCATCCCTCTACTGGTTTTTGCTTTAAGGCAGCAGCTGGTGAGGAAGAACCTTGGACATCCTCATTTTAGGTGGGAAGGAGGGATTTTTCAGAATTGGAATTTACGTGGTTAGCTAGCTATATTAACCTGATTAACTCAATATTAGTTGCAAGGGTGAGGTTGATTGAGTAGGTCAATCAAATTACCCCACTCATCTGAAGTAAGTAATAAAATACCACACCTTGGTACCTTTACCCTCTCTGGTACCTTAATCCAATGGGAATGTATAGGTTGAATTAAATCAATCAAAGGCATTTCAACTAAGTGTGAACAGGCCTTGATCAATTTATATATCACTGATTAGCCTTTAGATGAAATGCAAGTGATAATGTTCACAGGAGGAATGTTGGATTGACTAAAGTCACACCTGTGGGTCTTCTATAAAATAAAATAGTAGAGAGAAAAAGAGATAGAAAAAGAGAAAGAGAGAGAGAGAGAAGAAACAAGAAGGGAGGAGAGGTCTGTTTAACCCTCCTGAGAAAATGTTGTTTGTGTGTATGTTGGGGAGGGTTAAGGAGGGCAAAGATTATATTGGCTTTGGTCTTGGTTTCCGCCTTCATTCCCAGCATTGACCAGAAGAGGCGTTTGTGAACTTGAGTTCAGAAGACTGTCCATATTCCCATCATAATCTTAGCAGCATCCCTGGACTAGCATACACCAGTCTGTGCATTGGGAACCTTAGAATGACTAGACACAGATTTACAAAGAAACTCCATCATGCCTAGGGGGCACATCTTGAGAGCCTTGTGAAGGGAGAAAAGGACTTTCAGTAACCAGGAGCTGAGTTACTCTTTGCTACATGCATTCTATAAACCCATTTCCCCTCGCCCTGCCCCCCCCCACCTCCAGGATTTATGGGAAAGTGTCAGACTTTAAGAGGGAATGTTTTATATCCATTATTCTTACTATATCACCTTGGTAAAGATCTCTTTCTAAAAGCTATTTAACATTGGCTGAGTAAATGATTCTCAAATGATACTTTTGGGAGGGAAGCACGCTGGTGGGACTTCGGGAGCTATTGCATTATAAATGCAACAACTTGGGGCTATCTCTAGAGCCCTGAGCAGGTGTGGTAGCCAAACTCTGGGGACTCCACTGATCGGGGTGAGTGGGAGTTGAAATAGTTGCCTTAGACCATGTGTTACAATTAATGACTAACAATTATTATTTACTAGCTTGCCCTATCCCCCAGGATATATACAGGGATTTTGCAAAAACAATGAAGCATATTCAATCATATGACTCTTATAAAAAAAGATAGTAAAAAAGGTTTTTGTGCCATTATTCAATAGAATTAAAATTATTTAAAAATATTATTTACTTCACTTTTTCATTCTTTAAAAATTTTGATTTTTTTGGTTTCATGGTATATTAGTTCAGTGGTGTATATATTTAATTCATAAACAAATGTAATTTATTAATAAATGTGGGGGTACTCAGACTTTTTTACTGATGATGCGTGATCAAAAAAATTTGAAGACCATTGTTCGAGACTATAATGAAGCACAGAGCATGCAAATGGAGAGAATTGAGACTATTGAAGGTGATGTCCGCATTATTCCATGAGACATCTGATGGGTGCACCAAGACCCATGTGATTCAGTGAGACTATTCTACTCTCCATTGTGGGAGTATATATTGACCCTCAAATAGAAATTGACTGCATCCATTCTCCATCTTATACTTCTAAGCTATGAAAATATTCCTATTATCAAGGGGATAGATTGGGTCTATGAGTCTTTGGGAAACTGGATAGTTTACAAATGTATTGGCAAGAACACTGCTGTTGTGTCTATCTTTCAGCCTTGCCAATACTACATTCAAGCCACCTTCTACAACCCTAGATGTAGGTTTACTGCCCCTATTATCAATATTGCCATAATGTCTCTCCCTGGAACATGACATGGGACATGATTTCTTTCAAGATAACACTCTGGGCCTGGGTTCGATCTGTATCCAGGACCTATGAATCTGTCTATCAAACATAGTAAAGCAGTCAGTGAATTGAGGGTCATGGTGGGTAGAGAGTATGAGTATGACAAGTTCAAGTTGGCTAGCTTGATAACACTTGAATCCCCTTGATGCTGTTTTAGAGAAACATTGATGTTTTTGAGGCCAACTTCTTTTAAAAGAAAGGTAGCTAGGCAGTTCAGTGCCTGGTGTGCTGGGCCTGAGGTCAGGAAGATGCAATTTCCTGAGTTCAAATCTGACCTCAGACACTAACTGTGTGACCCTGGGCAAGTCACTTAATCTTGTTTGACTCAGTTTCCTCATCTGTAAACTGGCCCAGAGAAGGAAATGGCAAACCACTCAAGATTTTTTGCCAAGAAAACCCCAAATGGGGTCACAAAGAGTCAGATGTGACGGAACAACAATAACACCTCTTTTAACAACCCTACAATAAATTCTTGTGCCTCCTCCAATTAGATATAATTCCTGCCAGAAACTACATGCACCATGGACTCAAATGCCAATTACGTTGAATTTTATGACACTCTCCCTCCCACTATAGCTTTTTTTTTGTTGAGGCAATCAGGGTTAAATGACTTGCCCAGGGTCACACAGCTAGTAAGTGTCTGAGGCCAGATTTGGACTCAGATCCTCCTGACTCTAGGGCTGGTGCTCTATCCACTGTGCCACCTACCTGCCTTTACTATAGCTTTTTAAAGTAGAGAAGTCCTCTATAATTTTATATGTCAAATATCATACATCATTGTTTTATTTTGTAAACACTAATGTGTATTAGTGGTGTTTGGTTTGGAATGGGTACTAGAAAGGATGTTGTATGTTGACTACAAGTGAATGATGAGGCTGGAAGCTAGGAAGAGAAGAGCTAGAAGATTTTAGACTTTGTACGAGAAGAATGGGAGTGTTAAGTTGATAGTGGTGCCCCTACTCATTCATTCATTTTTGGTATACTTCAGGATTACAGTTTACCTGAAATGGTTAAGGGGATTTATGGGTTTAAATTATCTAGTTCTGACCAAACTAACCCTGACAAAGTAGAGAAGTGGCTTAGAAAACCTTTTTCAAAGAAATTACGTATTAAAGATCATACTAATAATGTGAACATAAGAGAAGGCAGAGGCAGGCTCTTTCTGACGTTTCCTGTTGTTCTACTTGTTTTTTTTTTTTTTTTTGAATCTTCTACCTATTAGACCACAGTTCTTGGTCATTATGGTCCTTTAATAACACCAAGTTATAATGCACTGATTGGCTCTTATAAAAAAAATCTGACCTTTACTTGAATCTGATGGCAGAGGTTCAGTGCTATTAGAACAATACTGCTCTTCTTTCTATCCCCCAACATTAAATTCCTGTGATTATTGAAGGAAAGACACTAAATGCTAGTGTCACTCAATGCAAAGCAATGGTGTTTGCAAGAGTTAGTCTTTTTTCAATTTGTCATATGGACTAATACTTAAGTGATTCTTTGTGCTAATATGTGATATTCTGGAGTGCCAGTAAAGAAGACTGAAAAGGGCTTTGGTATATGTGCTAACTCAGAGAACCCATAAAGCACTGTGCTGATTTTGCTAGTTTTCCACAGCACCCAGAGACTGATCAACTCTCAACTTCCCTGTGCTTTCCATGATCACCAAACTTGACAATATTGTATGTCTATGGCATTTGGGTTAGACTGTGTTAGGGCTGGCTAAACTGTGACTGACACAACATATTTCATAATGTCTGGTTTACAGCTGATATAACTATTTTCATTCTATCTATCCATCTATCTATCTGTTTGCTATTTTGTGTTTTTTTAACCATACTTTTGTGAATGTAAATGAATTGACACAAACACACTCATATGAACTTATACATAGCTATATTGATAAGTTCCTTCTCCCTAATTGATATTAAGTTGTTTTATTTTAGAATCTATGAATCATATGCAGATTCTTAAGGGAGCTTCCAGGTTACATGAAGAACAAGATGTTGGAATTGACATTTCTCCAGTCCCCACTAACTCTCAAACCCTCCCTTTTTTTCCTGGAAGAATTTATGTATCAGATGTAGAGCAACTTACATTTGAATCTACAAGACATTAGAGAACCCTGACTACACCAGAAAACTATATTCCTTAAAGTGTTCACCTATGCTATTCCTTCATTAATCCCTCTCCTATTTGCCAAACTTTTGCCACAAATTTGTGCCTGGGACTCACACTTTGATGCCCTTCTGCTTCAGGTGCTGTCAGTAAACCTCACTTTCTGCCCATTTACAAAGAATAGACATTGATTCTACCCAGCCTCTTGAGGAGGAGCAGGAGAAAAAAGTAGTACCTCTGATTGGGATGGCTCCAAGGTTAGAGATCCCCAAGGTTGAAAAGAATGCCTTGAACACCATTCCTGCCCTCACCCAACCCTGCAAAAAGTGGTAGCTACTGATGTGGCTTAGCCAGAGCAGATGAGATCCAATGGAAGAACTAGAGAAGGGAGGCAGCATGAGAGACTGCCTTGGGCCTGAAGAAAAGGGAACTGAAACCCTTCTGGGACCAATGCTTTCTCTAGAAGCTACCTAAGGCTAGGACTAGGTTGGTGAGCTCATGTGGGAGGAATGATGAAGCAACTTTGATGCCCCACTATCAAAGTGGGGGAAGAATGAGTGAAGAAGGAATATAAATGAAAAAGACTGAACATCAAAGAATTCAAGAAGAAGAAAATTTAAAAAAAAAAAACTCAAGCCATAAGTAGATAAATCAGAGAAGATCCTAAAACTAGAAAAAAAGATACATAATAAACCCTCAAATGAAATATAGAACTCATTTAATAAATACAATAAATACATATAATAAATAAATACAAGTCAAATGTTACAATACAAATACAATAAATAAATAAATACAAGGCAAAAGACAATGATACAATAATACCAGATGAAACACAAAACTCTATGGAATTCTAAGAGATCATGAAACAATAAGAAATACCACAATGCTTCAAAAGAGAAATGAAAGCATAAGGGAAGAAATTAAAAAGGAATAAATGTTAAAATTTATAGCTCTCAAAAGAGGAATAAAAACAAAATTATCTGATTAGAAAAAATTTTTATCCACAGTGGAAACTTTATCCAAAGAAACAAAAGACAGAATAATTGATTGAATAACTGATTTGAAGTACAAAAATACTCAAGTTAAGGAAATTTTAGCATAAGAGAAGCAAAAAGCAAAAATATCAAAAAAATTTGATCTCTATTCTATAGAGATTCTAAAAAGAAGCTGAAAAGTGAGGGTTGGTGGTGAAGAAGGTACCTAATATGGGGGGATGGTGGACTTCCAAAAAAATCCAAAAGGCATATAGCTCATTGAAAATGGGGAGAAAAACTATACTGAGACTCCCCTTTAAATAGAGCCCCTGGATTCCATGGCCCTGCCTTTTAGTCAGAGGGCCCAATCAGAAGGGCAGAGAGTGCTGATGTGATGTGAGTACCAGGTAGATTCACTCTTGCACTATATTCAATCTTGTAGTCATTGCTCTCAAAGGCAAGATTTCAGAGAAAACTTGTGGATCAAAGTTCTCTCAGAAGAACATGAAAAATTGAAAAACTTGAACACCTTAATACAGGAATAGTTCAAGAAAACAGCCTCGAACTTCTGAATATATGTGTGTGTATGTGTCTCTGTGTGTGTGTGTGTATGTATATATAAAACACCAATCAAAAGAATCCATAGATCTCCAGAAAATATATATATGTATATAAGCACCAATTAAAAGAATCCATAGACCTCCAGACAACAGGAAACTCAGGGGATTCACTATGGAGTGAGCTTCAGTCCTTTCCAAGTGCATCTCTGTTTACCAGGTAAGCAATGGATGTGGAAAAATATAGGAGGCCAATGGAAAGGTTTAGGGCACTTGCTTTTGATTTTCAATCCTCTTTGAAAACACACTATCCCAAGGTAACAGTGTTTGCACAGACTGGATAGACAGTTTGGGGGGATTGAAGAGTCAGTCATTCAACAAACATTTATTATGTACCTACTATGTGCCAGGCACTATGCTAAGTGCTGCAGATACAAATATAAATAAAAACAATGACAGTCCCTGCCCTTAAGCAGCTTACAATCTAATAGGGGAAGACACATACAAAAAGAAGCTGAAAAGTGAGGGTTGGGGCAGGGAAAAAAGGTTCCCAACAGGAGAGGATGATGGACTTCCAAAGAAATCAAAAAACAGTATAGCTCATAGGAAATGGAGAGAAAACTATACTGAGACATCTTTTTAGAAGCCTTGGAGCCCATGGCCCTGCCATCTTCAGCTAGAGGGTCCAATCAGAAGGGCAGAAGGTACTGACGAGATGTGAGTAACCAGCATATTCAGTCTTTCAGCATAGTGAAACTTCCCAGTGATGAATTTCCTGGGGAAGAAAAGCATGATGGAAGGTGTGTAGGAAACCTTTGGTCAGTGTAGTGGAATAATTCTAAGCTTGATACCCCAAGCCAACCCCCAATGCAAGAAGCTTAATTCTAAAGCCATGATGGCAGAGGCCCTAGATTGGATTGTAGTCTTTATAAAAATCAAGGGTTGGGAAAGGAATCCTAAAAAAATTCAAAGTTCAACCCATTTGTTTAAATTTTGGAGAATACATTGAAGGGGGGCAACAGAGATGATTAAAAACCATTATCTGGGTATACAAATTACAGGCCATCTTAAAGTCATCATGGACCATCAAAAATATTCAGCAGAAACAATCTTTATATGGCCTCTCATTGCATTATCAAGGCTGTTTTCTGATTTAAACTTATCCTTTGTTTATAATAATATTCTTCTGTCTGGTGAATTTTCAAAAGAACTGGTTGGCAACAATGGTCGGTAGTGTTTCTGTGAGAGTATAGCCAGCATGCCAGTGGTAGAAGAAAGCAAGTACCATCTGAAAAGATTCTTTCCTTTCAAAGTAGTGTGTGCATATGTAACAATATATTAATATACAATGTATATATGCATGTGCATTTGTGTGCATGTGTGTATATATGTACATGTATACATATATACAAACACACATGCACACAAATGCACGCACACACACCCATATATACACATCGTTAAAAACTAAGCAATATATACAATTGAACTTTAAGTACATTTATCATTTAATTAAGAGCTAGTCATTAGCTAATAGAAAAGGAGATACTTTATATTGTAACTATCTATTCATTTTCATCAATTGGTTAAGAGGCTAAAAATAAGAAATGAATTTCCATCTCTCAGAAAGAGAACTTCTAAAATTCTATCATTTTCTACCACATATTTGTGTGAACAACCATTTTCACCTTTTTCTTGTTTTAAATAAAAACACAGAAAAACTAATGTAGAACGAGATTTAAAAGGAGAGAAGGGAAAAAGCATTTACTAAGCACCTACTAAGTCAAGGCACTGTTCGAAGCACTTAACAAATATTATCTCATTTGATCCTCACCACAACCCTGAAAGGTAGGTACTATTTTACAATTGAGGAAACTGAGCCTAAGTGACTTTCCCAGATCACATAGCTAGTAAATATCTGGAGCTGGATTTGAACTCAGATTTTCCTGGCTTCAGGCCCAGACCCTTTATCCACTGTGCTACCCAGTTTTCTTACTGGTTTTGGCTCACTGGTGTTGAGCCAAGTATTGCAAACCTTTGTTAAATAAAAAAGTTCAACATAGAAATTAAATTTATTTATGCTTATTATGTTATGTCACAATCTCCTTAATTGTAACTTATTTAATTAAAATTGTCATTTATATTCAATAAGATTTGTAAAGTAAAGAAAATTTAATTTGAAGTCTTGTAGATAATAGTAAGCATATGAGGTCTTTCTGGATTATTTCTTTTAATTCTCACAAAATATCCCACATAAAAGATGTATAATTATTTTATAACTAGACCTTCATTATTCTATATTTAAGGATTTCACAATTAAAAGTAGAATAACATTTTACATTTTATAATTATATAATGTAAATTTTAATTTGTAGTTTTTTGGGGGGTAAAAGTTATCACTGTAGTTACTGAAGCACTTAATGAGTAAATCTAAAAGAATATTATGAACAATATATTAATTTGTCCTGTGGTTCACAACATATTTTTTCACTTAAAAGTGTTTGTGGCAAAAAAACAAAATGAAAATGAAAACATCAGGAACTCTGGTCTAGAACTGAGAAAAACCTTAAAGGCCTTCTAGTTATATCTCCTCATTTTGAAGATTAGGGAGGAGAGGGCCAGGAAAGTTAAACAACTCACCCAAGGTGATCCAGGTAGTAGATATCAAAAACAAGATTTGAACTCAGGGCCTGAGACTCCAGAGTCAATGCTCATTCCATTCTGATTCTCTGTACCACTTTTCCTGACATTCCTTAGTTGGGGGCAGAAGAAGAGTGGTCTTCCCAGGTTGCATTCCTGTTTGGAATTCCAAGGAAGAGAAAATATGGGGACAGAGGACAAATCATTTCACAGCTCACTTTTATTGACTTCACTGGGGATGAATCAGAAGAAATTCTTCTGTCCTCTCGGCAAGGAAGTAAGGTGCATATCTACCTCCATCTACCTACTGCCCTTTTTATAAAGGACCACCCTCTGTAATCTTACTAAATAGATTGGGGGAGTCATCAAATTGGTCAAGGGCTCTAGTCATCACTCAGCTCATACTCATGAACTAGAACCATAGAAGACAGTTTTTGTCATTCTGGGAGAAAAGTGTCCAGGAATCAGGAACACCTGAGAAGATTTCTGGAGGACTTCAACCAATATAGAAGTAACAGACAATCCTAATCTCTTCCTATGACCCTTATCTTGTGCCACTCTATACTTTTTAGGGGATTATTCTTTATTCGCTATGAAAAGATGTGCTTGTTCGGTTGCAGACCGTAGCTTTCTTCCTTTTTTTATTTTATCCCTTATTCATCGAGGTGTTTCAACTTCCTTCAAAGACTAATGATGAGGTCTAGAGATTTAGGGATACTGGAACCCCAAAATCATGACATGTGGGTCCTGCCCAAAAGAATTTGAACCAAAGCTTCTTTCAGCCAAAGACAAGGTTTATTAAAGATCCATCATATTGGCCAGACTTTTAAAGAATCTGAGCACCTGTGAGCTATTGGCTAGATAGTAAAAATCTGAGCAGTGTCTGGATTATAAGAATCTGAGCACCTTATGGACAGAAGATAGACCTTACATACAGAAAGACTGTAGGAGGAATCTAGGAGTGGCCAAGTAGTTTTGGAGCAGGGGGGGAGCGGTTGTGAGGTAATGGAATGCCAGGGACCTGGACCACGTGGCCAAGGGAGAATGGAGCCTAGCTAGGATTAAGGGTGGGAAGTGGCTGGAGGCCATTGGTAGATAAAACAATGGAGGGCTAGGCCAGGTTAAGGGTAACAGAGGATTGGGAGATTGGGCATAGCCACAATGAAAGGCTAGTTGATGGGATTATAGCCTCAGGAGAACACCAGAGATTTGGCCATGTGGGAAAGTCCAAGGTTTTTCCTTTCTGGAGTCCAGATCCCGACTCCATCACTGGCATTCAAGGGTTGGTATGCCAAATAAATGAGACATATTGAGGTAGGAGGTGGGAGGCTACTGAATTAGAATTCTTAGGGGACAGATGTTCTCTCTTTGCTCCCCTCAGTGAAAGTCCAATTTAGTTCTGCAATGATTTGTGCCTTATATCTTTGATCTGGGTGAATCTCTCCACAATTCATTCCTGGACAGAAAGATTCTTAAGAGACTCTCCTGAAATTTAGATTCTCTTGCTTCTTCTTTTTTTTTTTTTTTTAGGAATCCATTCTGTCTGTCCATGATAAAACCTAAGAATATATAAATGAAATTGTGAGGGATTGTCTGATGTTGGCTACTGCCACGTGAGGGTTGTGGCAAGATGGGGCAAGGACAAGATATTAGGAAGTAACCGGAGCTCACGCTCCCGAGGCAGGGGGCTGTGCCATGTGGAGTTGTGGTGATCTGGGGTAAGAACAGGATACGGGGAAGTAGCCGGAGCATGTGCTCCTGAGGCAGGGGGCTGTGCCACGTGGGAGTGGGACGGCAGAGAACAAGCTCCCTTTGTCTAGTCCTCCCCCTTTGTGCAGTGCTAACCCTTAGACGCCTCCTTCCGGTATCTAGGCCTAGCTTCCTTTGTCACGTCCTCTCCCTTGGTGCAGCGCTAACCCCAGACGTCTCCTTCCGGTATCTGATCCTACAATCAATCTAGTAGGTGGGCTGAGGAGTAGGGGCTAGGAAGGTACATAAGGGGCGGTAGGGATCGGAGCTTGCTCTCTTGCTCCTGCTCTTGCTTTCCTGCTTGGCCTTGCTGTGATGGTCCCCGAATAAAGTTTGAGTGCTTGCACCTCCTGATCGGCTCGTCTCTATGTTTATCCGGGTGGGCTCCGAAGACTGGTAAGTATGACCCTGGCAGCCTGCTCCTGTTAGGAGGAGAGTGCACGGCGCGACCGGCACATGAAATCTTACTCCATTGGTCCATTTTATGGATCAGTGAGTGTTCTAAACCACCCATTGTGGGAATATTTTGTTGGAAGACATCCTGCCTAAACTATGTTATGCAATTGAAGGGGCATCCAATGAATTTAGTCCATCTATCTTGGTCAAATGCAACAGATGAATGATAAGCTGGGTTGAGATTTAAGAAGTAGTAGGGTATCTGGCTGGATTTCTTTGGAAGAAATTGCACAGGGCTTTCAATGATGCCAAAATGCTCACTGCCACAGTAACCCATCTCTATTAGCACCAATATTTTCTCAGTGATGCCATATGGTTATGAATCATGGGACACCATGAGCTCAGAAGAATCAAAATTGCAAGTAACCCAAAGGACAATGGAAAGATGTACAGTGGGTGTAAGCAGCCAGCAGCATGTTGTGATCAGTGATTTGGTTGTGGAAACAGATGTACTGAGGACATGTATTGTTAGAGGAGGCAGACTGGTGTAGTGGAAAGAACACTGGCTCTGGAAACTAAAGGTCTGGGTTCATTCCAGTCCCCTCTTGATGCTTACTACCTGTGTGATCTTGGGTAAAACATTAAACCTTCCCAGGTCTCAGTTTCATCATCTGTAAAATGAGATGTTTGGGCCTGATGGCCTCTGAGGTCCCATCTAGGTCAAGATGTGTACTTTGCCAACACTATGATCTCTATTATCCTCATCCTAGGATAAAAAAGAAAAGAGAGATGAGTGGATACGAGTACGGAAGACCTCATGTGGATTTGGTGGCTGATGGAACTATGATAATGCATACTAACACTGAAGCTAACACGGCATCTGAAAGCACAGGGCCACATCCACTTTTCTCACCTCGGGAGGAAGGGTGGTGGGAGTTGAATATTGCATACACAATCAGAGGGGAGTGCAGTATGGTGTACTGGACAGAGGGCTGGATTTGGAGGACTGGAAATCCTGGGTTCGAATCCCATCTCAGTCATATACTAGCTGTGTCATGACCTGTGTCAAGTTATTATATCTTCTGGGATTTAATTTTCTCAAACGTAAAATGAGGAGTTTGATGGATGTCAAGATCCCTTCCACCTCCAGCTCTATGATCCTGTGTGCATTTATAAAAGAAGATCATGAGAGATCATGAGAGATCACATGCAAATAGCCTGAACTTTATGTTAAGCATGAATATATTTATCATTGTATTATTATTTAATATTAATATAAATATTAACATAACCCAGAAAATATTAAAAGAATCAGAGGAAGTCCTCTAGGGAATTGGGTGGACAATTTATAGAGTATTTATGGAAAGACATAGGAGAATTTCTCAGGTATTGAGGAAAATAAAAATTATACTGTATCATTTAATAACCGATTCTTCTCTGTAATTAATCCTATTCCTCATTTTTTCAAACCCCACTTCGCAATGTAGCTCAAAAGGCTGTATCTCCCAGAGCAAACTAAAGGTGGTTGAATAGTGTGATCATGCCTAGCCTCCAGGACTTTTGCTTGCTAACCAGTTTAACCTGGGAACCTTGTTCTGTTTACCAGTAAACAGAAACTTGTTTAAACTTGAAAAGACAACTCCTCAGTCCTTGCCTGTCCTTGTAAAAACTGGGAGTAATTTGATCTTCCCCAAGGGGATAACCAACCCTGGTGGTCCTGATTTGGGTGGTTCTGATTTTCAAGCCAAGATTACTAGAGGCAGTTGGGGTCCTTAAAAGCAATTAACATTCTATAATTGTCAGGGAGATGCATGATCAGACCCAACTGAAGGCCAACCCACTTTCCCTAGCTGCATTTATTCCTAAAGCTTTCTCACTACCCTGACACTCCACCCCACCCCCAACCCCTTTCAGGGCTCTATAAAAATGATCTTTTCTGTCCCTTAGTGGTTGCTGATCTGAGGAGGCCAGTCAGATCCACTTTGTTAATAGCTTTTTGTGTCACTGTTAATAAATGGTTATCTTGCCCTGGAGAAAAGTTCCTCAGTTTGCCTATGTTGCATTTTATTCTTCAAGAGAAGAAGAGTTATAGACTGTAGGGCTTACTCATACTAATAAACTTAGAGGTCCTCTTAATTATCAAATTATCCCATTGGATCAGGACTGATTAGCAGGCTTGTCAGAGTCCTAGCCTGGACTTACAGATAAGCAGAGAAAATTTCTCATTTTACAATTGCATTCCCCTAGCTAACCTGTTCTTCCTGTAGGCTAAGAAGTCCTTATGACACAGAAAGTAAAGTAACAAAATTTACCATTTTCTCTGCTAGGAGAGATTATTAGTTCTGCATATAGGGATAAGTGACTATTTGCTTGACTGCTGACGGCATTGACTGAAGAGTTACCTGAATATATCTGCTAATAAAACCAGGGAGCTGTAAGAAGATTGTAAGGAAAACAGTGTTGGGGGGTGTCTTTGAAACAGTTCTGCTTTATCTGTGGGTTCCCACTCTGCCTGTTTCCGCCTTCTCCCACTTCACCTACACTTCCAACTAAAGGCTCAACTGATATTCTCACAAATAAATACTCTGTGTAGAGTCAAGATGGAGAAGTGAAAAGACATATCAGAGTCTAGCTCACCCCTCTAAATCCCCTTGACAAAGATCTAGAGAATGTACCAGCTTGAATTCTTATTGGGAAAGCCAAGAAGTAGTCACAATGAGTCATTTTTTTTTTGCAGCCCAGGGTTCCTTAGGGAAACAGAGAGAAATCTTGAGACCCTGGGAAGCACTGGGCAGAAAGAGATCCTAGGGCATCTCTTTCTGAGTGTGTTCTGGGAGCAGGAACAGGTGCTATTTGGCAGCTCTGTCTCCCACCACCTAGTTCCAGGTCACAGGTTCTGAGTGGAGAGAAGCAGTTGTGAACATTGGCCTTAGCTGTGTACTTATCATGGAGCAAGTTCTGGGAAGCAAACAGTAGCTTTGTGGAAGGCTCTGATCCCAGGAGCAGAGTGCAGCATGCCAGACCAAAGGGGAGCTAGAAATTCAGTTAATCTGAACCTACAGAGCCTCCCAGTGGTCAACAGCGACTGAGTCCAGAAGCAATCTATTGAAACTCCCATCCCGAAACAAAACAATTTCTCAAAATCTGGATCAGGAACTTGTGGAACTCAGACCAGGAAGACGGTAAACAAACCTCCCCCGGGCTGAACCACTTTGGAAGCCTCCCAGCCAGAGTGGTGAAAGCACAAAAAGGATTTAAAATGACAAGAGTTCAGGATAGACACGGCTGAAAGAATGAGCAAACAAAAAAAAGAATCCAACTATTAAGAGCTATTATAGGGACAGAGAAGCTTAAGATACAAAAGCAGAAAAAGAGAATGACTAAAAACAAACAAACAAAAAGCCCCCAAAACCCTACAAGCAAAGCCTCAAAGAAGCAACTTGGACATAAGACTAGCAAGAATCCCTAGAAGAGTTAAAGCAAGAATTAAAGAAAGAGCTAATAAATAATTTTTAAAACCAAAATTTTAAAAACAGCAGTGGAGGAAAGACTAGGACAAGAGAAAAGAGCTAGAGACGAAAGATATGAAAAGAGAATTAACAGCTTGGAAAAACTGGTACAAAACCTTATTGAACAAAATAACTCCTTGAAAATTAGAATTGGCCTTATGGAAGGTAATGACTCCTTGAGACATCAATAAACAATAAAGTCAGAAGACTGAAAAAAATACCAGAAAATGTGAAATATCTCATACAAAAAACTATTGACTTAGGAAACAAATCAAAGAAAGATAGCTTAAGAATTAAATTGAAACCATAAACAAAAACACAAGAAAAAAAAAACAAGAAATTGTAAAAGAAAGCTGTCCAGATATCTTAGAATCAGAGAACCAAAAAAGTAATTGAATGACTTTCCTGGTCATTTCCTCAAAGAAACTTCAAAATTAAAACTCCTAGGAATATTGTAGCCAAAAGCCAGGGCTCCCAGGTCAAGGAAAAAATAATGCAAGCAGCCATAAAGAAAGAATTCAAACTCAGGAGTTGCAATCAGGATCATACAAGATTTAGTAGCTACCATTTTAAGAAGTGGAAAGTTTGGAATTTGATATTTCAGAAGACAAAGAATTTAGGCTTACAATTAAATCCAGAAAAACTGGGTATAATTGTATAGGGGAAAAAACGGATCTTTGGCAAAATAGGGCACATCCACACATTCCTGATAGGGGAAAAAAAAAAACCAGCTGAGTTGAAAATTTGAAATACAAATGCAAGGAGTCAGGAGAAACATAAATCATATGGGACTAAATAAGTTTAAACTGTTTCCATTGTTATATAGAAAAATGATACATGTAGCCCCTCAAAACTTTATCAGTAACAGCGGACATAGAGGAAATCTGATTAGACAACAGGCCTGCATATGATTATGTTATGTTTGGATGATCTCAAAAGAAGAATGGAATGTGCGGGAAAGAGGAATGCATTGGGAGAGGGAGGAAGGAAGAGGAGGAATTAGGGAAATTATCTCACATACATGGGGTACAAAAAGAGGAGTTTGTATAACAAGGAGGGGATAATAGTTGGGGGAGAGGATGACATTTAAACTTCATTGTCATCTGAGCTGGTTAAAGGAGGAAAGAATACACATTCACATATTTGGGTATAGAAATACTTTTTACCCAATGGGGAAATTGGAAAGAAATGGGTAAAAGGAAAAGGGAGGAATAAGACAGAGGATAGATTAAGGGAAACATTAGTCAGAAGCAAACAGGCTCAAAGAAAGAGCGGGGAAAAAAAGAAAAAGATAATATATAAGAGAATAGGATGGAGGGAATACATAGTTAGCAATCATAACTGTGAATGTGAATAAGATTAACTCCCGCAGAAACCAGAAGAAGATAGCAGAATGGAATAAAAACCAGAATCCAACAATATGTTGTTTAGAAGACACGCGCTAAAAACAATTGAAATACTCTTGGGTGATGATGAGATTACCCACCTAGCTAAGCAAGAAATATGAATGCCACAGTCATTGTTAAAAGTAACAAGTACTCCTGGGGAGACTTTTATGTATCTTTTAAACTAAGTCAAACAGCTTTGATCATTCATAAGATCACAGATTTAGAAGTGGAAAACAACTTAGAGGTCATTTAGTTTTTCCAGGTTCCAAAATTGAGGCCTAGAGAGATTAAATGACTTGCCTAAGATCCCTGAGAAGATTGAATTGATCCTGTATCATTTATTTATTGATATTAATTACAATTAATTGCTTTCTCTGAACTTATTTCAGAATTCAGCTGGCATGTAATGGATTAAGTTTAGAAAATCAGCTCTTCTGCTAATCACTGATCTAGTCTTGCCTCAAGGAATTTAACTGACCTTGGGGATGTGTGTGAATGCAAGGGAGTCAGGCCTGATGTCTTTATACCACCAAAGTATCCTTCAAGGATGTCTGGTTTGCTGTCCAAAAGACTGGACTGCTGTCTCACACCTGGACTCAAACAATGAACACTTCTTAGTCTAACGAGAGAAGAAGGGGTGTGTGTGTGTGTGTGTGTGTGTGTAGGGGTGTCATTACTAGCCTCCATTACCAAACTTCCAACCAATCAAGTTGTTTACTGAACCTCAGCTTTGTAACCAATCATATTGCCCTCAATCCCATGATGTTTTCTGCCCTGTTCTGTTCTTTACTCTGTACTTCTCAAAACCTGCATAAGGAGAACAATCCTTTTGCTCGGGGTCTTTGGCATAAATGGAGGCAAGTCACACATTTATTAACAGGCAGCATGCTCCTGCTAATAAATGTTATCTTGTGTGGAGATTTACCTCAGTTTACTCTTGTTACATTTAAATCATGACATCCCACAGATATTAAATGGTGAATCAGGATTCAAAATAAAATTCTGTGACAAGTTCAGCAATCTTTTCATTGAAACACGCTGCCTCTCTTGGGTGATTCGTTTAGCCAAGATCAGTCAAAAAGCATTTTTGACACCTACTACATCCAGGCAATGTGCTAAGTGCTGGAGATACAAAAACTGGCAAATGATAGTCCTTGCTCTTGAGAAGTTCATAATCTAATGGAGGAAAGAACATGTGAAAAAGCTACATACAGGATAAATTGTGGTGGTGGTTTGTCCTTTGTTCTCAGAGAGGATCATGAAATCAGGGAGATGACGACATGACTTGCAATTGACTTTGATTTGAGTGAGGGAGGGCTGTGCAAAGTCACCAGACTCACTTTCTGCTTGAGAGCCATCTGGGTCCAGTGGCCAGATATGGATCAGGACGACTGGAGGTAGCCCAGGATGCAATGGGAGACCTTGGCCCTTTTAAGCTAAGGTCTTTTCAGGTTCTCACTTTGAGTGAGGCAATGCCCATTCAGTGCTTAAGAAGTAAGTCAAGGGATGGTCCCTTTAATAAAAAAAAAAAAAATCACACTGGGAGGGGAAGACCCTTAGGGTTGCTGGACAAAAGAGAAACAGTTACTATTTACATTCACTCTGAACCAGAAGGGCCCAAAAAATAACCATTAAGTGGTGCTTGGGCAGGGACCTATTGTTGTCCAATCCATGAGATCCAGAGCGAATTGGGTTTCAGGCTTGGTCTTTGAGAAAGAAATCTAGTCAGTAAACCCCAAGTTAACTTGACAGCTTTTGGCCATCAAAAGTTACCTTCCTTTGGGCAGAATACCCTCAGGTAAGGGGAGGGAAGAGGAGAGGAGAAGGGCTTGATTTTTTTTAGAGGGGTTATCCTTTGACTCACTTCTTAAAGAGGGTCTATTCACTGAATGGGCATTGCCTCACCAAAGTGAGAACCTGAAAAGACCTTAGCTTAAAAGGGCCAAGGTCTCCCATTGCATCCTGGGCTACCTCCAGTCATCCTGATCCATATCTGGCCACTGGACCCAGATGGCTCTCAAGCAGAAAGTGAGTCTGGTGACTTTGCACAGCCCTCCCTCACTCAAATCAAAGTCAATTGAAAGTCATGTCATCATCTCCCTGATGTCATGGTCCTCTTTGAGAACAAAGGACAAACCCCAACCTGTGAGTAATCCAAGCTGCCTGAACGAAGACCCTGCTGGCCAGTTCCAGTGGGACAACTCAGCTCGTTCGCTCCTCTTCTCTACAGGATAAATAGGAAATAATCAATAGAGGAAAGGCACTGGAATTAAGAATGATTGGGAAGGCTTTCTGTAGAAGGTGGGATTTTAGCTGGAGCATACAGGAAGACAGGGAAGTCAGGAGATGGAGATGAAAAGGGAGAGCATTTCCAGGAATGGAGGATAGCCAGAGAAAATGCCAGAAACCAAGACATGGAGTGTTTTGTTTTGGGAACAGTAAAGAGGCCAGTGTCACTGGTTCACAGTATGTGTAGGTGGGTGTAAAGTACAAGAAAACTGAAAAGGTTGGGAAGGAGGGTTGCCAGGTTATAAATGACCTTGAATATCAAACATTGGATTTTTGTATTTAATCCTGGAGGTGATATGGAGTCATTGGAGTTTGTGTTTGAGAAGTGATATGGTCAAACTCTTGGGTTCCTCAGGCCTTTGGAGAATCTACTCTTTTCTACCTTCAGATGAAGTAGATTATCTGCACCTGGACTGTGCTTGACATAATTGCTGAATTCTGTTGCACTCAACTATATCCACAGGATTAGAGCCAACATTATGAATAGGCTGCTTGTATGATGTGACACTTGAGGAGTGTCAGGAAGATCACATGACTTCTGAACATCTTTCCAACTGGCCTTTCCCAGGTACCTGAAATTCTTACAGAACTCACTTCTGGGTAAATCATATTTTAGAATGCAAGCCTCTTTTAGAGAATTGGTTATACATATAACTCCACTGGGAGCCATGAATATTTTAGTTTAGTTTAACAGATCAGCTAATCAGTCACCTAGCAGTATCTGGAAGGGATTGGGACACAGGACGAATCAATTTTCTATGGGAATCAAGAAAAATGTGGAACATGGAGTGACAGTGGGAAAATAGGACTTGGATGGAGGTTTATAGTAGTAGACACTGAGAAACCAGTGGTTTCTCAGTTGCATGAAGGTTGCATGAAGTCACTGGGCACTGTTGAGGTAGGAGAAGAAACAAAAAAAAGGATGGAGGTGCCCCAAAGAGTAATTTAGTTGCTGCACAGTTTTGCCTACACTGGTCCATCACAGGAAAATAAAAACTATCTCCCTAAGGATTTCTATATCATTTTGGCACAAGGAAGCTGAGGCAGTAGAAGAAAATGGGTAACAAAAGGACAGTCTTTAGACTTGAGAACATGCTCTGCACTGCAATCCTTGTCCCAAGATTATAGATCATAGAGTCATTGATACAGAAGGACCTTAGCAGTTATTGAATCCAATCCTTATTTTGCAGATAGGGGAGCTGAGGCCTAGAGAGATTAATTGATTTGCCCACGGTCACATATGTAATGCAGTAGAGCTGGAATTTGAAGCTAGGTCCTTTGACTCCAAATCTAGTATTCTTTCTATTGCACCATGATGCCTGACTAACTGTAAGGGACTAAAATGCCCAGCACATCAGTGCAGGGAAATCAAAGTTAGGAGCCTTAAAGGAAGCAAATGCTTTTCATCTAACATTTCAGACATTAATTGTTTTGGTAGCATAGCATCTTAGAACTAAGTGATTATAAAGGAGAACCAATCCACTGTTAGTTTTAATAATTACTACCCTGCTAGGACTGTCAGGTCTACTTTGGTCAGATAGAGGGAAACCTTCAGAGGAGGATGGGTACATATATTCCGAATACAAAGGAAGAAGAGAAGACGGAAATGAAGAGGGAAAGGTAAAGGGCAGAAGCAAGGAAGAAAAAAAGGTACCATGTTATCCCAAGTGACTGAGCCTTCAATCGCTACTTAGCTTCAAAACCTTGGCACACAGATGCTTTGACTGAGAGTGAGACCTAATATATTCCAGCACCTCATTGCTCTGTCTATTCATAAGAGTCAGAATTCTAGGCTGTGTATCACTGTTTGCGGCTTTCTGCTCTCTTGAACCATGGGTTCAAAATAGTTACATTTAAATCCCTGGGATGGGGAGGAAAAAGTTGGTAAGGGGTGTATAGAAGGGGTATAGAAATATAGAAAAGGTCAGAAGAGCCCTAAGAGGCAATTATGTCCAAGGGTAAGGAGTAAATAAATAAGGTTGGTTTGTCATAGAATTTAATGAGAATATTATCTTTACTTTCCTGATTCCCCCAATGGCTACTTTCATTCCCATACTTATATTTAATTGCTTTGTGTGTATTTGTTTTATTAACTTTTAATTTATGCTGTATATATTTTTATATGGACTTGTCTTCCTCATAGGAATATAAGCTCTTTTCAAGTAAGAATTGTTTCGTTCTTGTACTTGTGTCCTAATAAATATTTGTTGAATTACATTTATCATGTGTATGAATACACTTTGTTTCATGGATTTCTTTTTTTTTTTTGTCTTTTTTTTGGGGGGGGCTAGGCAATGGGGTTAAGTGACTTGCCCAAGGTCACACAGCTAGTAAGTATTAAGTGTCTGAGGCCGGATTTGAACTCAGGTCCTCCTGACTCCAGGGCCGGTGCTCTATCCACTGCGCCACCTAGCTGCCCCATGTTTCATGGGTTTCAAGAAGTGGCAGTAAAGTTATCCAGGAATTATATGATTGGAAAAGGAGATGGGCAAGTCACAATGTGAGAGCATAGGATAATAGTACAGACTTGATTAGTCCTTGGGGCAAAAGGATGCTCCCTTGACATAACCTCCTATTAGTCTCTGGCTACGTTGGTATTGCTTCCTGGTCACCTACGGGTGCAAAAAAAGCCACCCACATATGGCCAGGTCCCTTTAGACTTGACGAATATCCCCAAATCTCACAATTCATTACACGCTGTCTTGTTGACTAGACCTTTTCCATATGGAGAAGAGTGGGTCCTTGACTACTGAAATTTGATAGTAATGTATCCCTCTTATATATCTTTTCAACCTCAAGATTAAATAAGCCTCCTTTCATTAATTGTTTAATGACCTAAGAGTGCTTCATTTTATCCCAATATAGAACATAAATTAGCAAATTACTGACATCAGGGCTTCTCCTAAAAGAGTGGGAGAGAGAAAAGAGAAAGGTAGAAGAGAGAAAGAAGGGATATGTTTAGTGGTGAGTCAAACCCTTTCAAGAAATCTTTTTTTTTTTAGTGCTTTCTCCATTAAGAAAAAAAGATCAAGAAAAAAGCATCACTTCTTAAGCCTTTCAATCCTTCTTAATCTCTAGAGAGGTAATATTGGAAACTGTGGAGGTAGCCTTGAAGTGTCATCTGAGATGCAATTCAACTCCTGCCCCAGACTTTTTTTCTTCCAATACCACTACAAAGTATTCATCTTTCTCATTTGATTGTCATAACTGTCCAGGAGGGGAGAATTACAATATGCTAATAGGTTGTTGATAGAGCATGGCACAATGACAAGCGTACCAGAACTGGTACTAATGATAAGTGCCTGGGAGTTAACGGGATATGGATTGGAGTCCCAATTCTGTTAGCTGGATGAGATACTTTTCTCCCTTGCTCCCTCCCTCTCTCCCTCTCTCCCTTCTTCCTTCCTTCCTTGCTCTCTCTTCTTAGTCAGAATTACATTCAAATTAGCAGCAGTGTCCCTTATAACCTTAGCATGCCTCCAAATGTGAGGTAGCAAGAAAGGTGATTTTTTTGGGGATATTCATTAAAAATCAACTTGTTACCTTTTACCCCAAACCTTTCCCTCTACAGTACTTCCCTATTTCAGTCAAATACATTACTATTCTTTAATCTCCAAGTTCTCTAAACTTGTGGTTATTCCCTACTCTTCTCAAGCTCATTATATATTACATACTTTCCCACACTCTATAGTCCAGACAAAAATGGCCTCTTTTCCTCAAGAATAACACTCCATCTCCTATCTGCAAAACTTTTCTCCATCCTCTATGTCTGGAGTGCACTCCCTTTCCTAGATTATCTCACTTCATTCAAAGAATCCACTCAGATATCACCTTTTACATGAAGCCTTTCTGCTCCCCCTCAATTACTAGTATGTTCGCTCAATAACTACCTTGAATTCAATTATCTTAAATTTAGGCACCCTGAGGGAGAGAGAGGAGGCAGCATATACCAAGCAAGTCAAGTCACCACCATCATCTTAACCACCATCTCTCCTCAGACCCTGAGGAGGTAACCCAGGACCTTTCTTGAACTTAAGATCACTGAGACTAGTGACATTAAAATAATGACATTAAAGGAAAGGCATTAGAGTGTGCTTTTCCATTGAACCCTAAGGACCATGGACAGCCTGCAGCTTCTCCCTCTAATTGGATGGCACCTTCCAGAACTTCCATTTAAGGAAGGTGCCTAGGCCAGCCATGGCTCTTCTCTGCAGGCTGCACTCTCTGCCATGTTCTCCACTCCCACGTGATACTTTTCTCTCTCTCTTTCTGCCACCACCCCCTCCCCAGCTTTCTTTTATATGTTTCCCCCCTTCCCATTAGAATGTAAGTTCCTCAAGGGCAGGGACTGCCTTTCTTTTTACTTGTATTTGTATTCCCAGGACCTAGCCCAGAGCCTGTCATATAGTAAGTGCTTAATAAATGTTTGTTGACCGACAGACTTTTCCTATCTGATTTGTAGCTGAAACCTATATGTATTTTTTCCTTCATTAGAATGGGGGTTCCTTGAAAGCAAATATTTTCTTACTTTTCTATTTGTATATCCAATGCTTAGCACAGTGCTTTGTACATAGTAAGCAATTAATAAATGCTTCATTCATTCATTTTATATTTATTCTATATAAACTTATTTGTATTTGGCAGTTGTGGATGGGTGGGGATAAGAAGGTATTTTCTAAGCTGAAAAGCTGTTTACTCCACCTTTCTAATACCCACCCATGTATAACCATTAGGTATGTTTTTAATCATTGCCCTTTCTCAACTCAGGGTTATGTGTGTGTGAGTGTGAGTGTGTGTTCTTTAAACCTGCCAAGGGAAGATCAAGGGAAAATCAAAAGCACCGAAGGCATCCATGTCAAAGGGAGGTGACCACAGCTCTTTCTTTCCCCCAACATGGGCTGCATCAGGGTAGTTATTGGTTCAGATGCATTGAGTTGCTTTCTACTTCGGGAGTTATAAAACATGTAGTAATAATATCTCTTTTTAATATAGTGCAGAACCCTTATATATTGCTGGGGAATACCTCCTAGCTTTATTAACACCTATTAATTGCTCCCTCTGGTTCAACACTATCCATCTGCCTCCTACTCAGCTGCATACAACCCCAAAGGGCATATACAGAAATTAATGCAGCAAGGAATAATCACAGGGTCTTACAAAAAATGTGGCAAGACAGAAAACAAACAAACTCTTAATGGACAAGGATTGGGAAATAAGGATTCTCTGTCCCTAGGAAGGAAGGAAGAGGGAATGGCTCCAATGTCCTGCTATGTTTGTCCATTTATACATCTACCCTGATAAGATGTAAGCTCCTTGAGAAGAGGAACTGTTTAATTTTTGCTTTTGTACTCTAGCACTTAGCCCAATGCCTGGCATGTAGTAGGTGCTTAATAAGTGCTCATTGCTTAATGAATTGATTAGGAAATTGGTGATGATCCCAAGCTGTTTCCTGATACAAAAACCCAACCATTCAAAAACCATATTCTCTCTGTGATCTATATGGCTGTGCATCATAGAATATCACTATTTCTGAAGGATCAAAATTGCAAGTCATCCAAAGGGCAAAGAAGTGATGCATGATCGAGGAAAGAGGGCTGAAACTTACGATGTGTATGAGATGGGGCGTAAAATATATTGCATAGGAAATATATTGCAAAAGGTTATTTATATAATGAAAACAAGGGAGAGAAAGGTATAGATAGCCTGAGTATTGCCCTGGTACCCACTGAATATTAAAGACTTAAAGGAAGACCTTCATTCCATTGGCTTGACCCTCTTTGGGGATTTATAGGAAGATGTGCATAAAAACTGCACAGGATAAAAATGTGTAGATGGGTTACTATCTGCCCTGGTAGAAGGAATATCAATATCAATAAGATCACTGAGCCATTAAAATATTGAAGGACGGCTTGCTCATGGTTGTATAGCTAATAAATGACAGAGTTGATATATTAGGAATTCAAATCCACATTTTTGTCTCACATGACATAGTAGACCTTTCACTTCAACAAACATTTATTATAAGCTGAATCAAGTGGGGCTATTAAAGCCCTACCTTCACGTTAGTGTCTGGACTCATTGGAACACTTAATGATCTTGAGTTTCAAACTTAGTTCTGTGGAAGAGTGTGAGGGCTTTGCTAATAGGTCCAAGTCAAAGAGGAAGCATCTGCTTTAGGTCCTGGCACTCTTCCTTTTCCTTAGTCTGATCTGTTCCTTTTTTCAACAGATGTCTGTGTATTGCAGACTCAGGATGAGTAATGATACCAGGTTTTTTTTTTTTTTTTTTTCATCTTTGTACTTTTTATTAGCACTTAAAAAAAGTAAAAAAAAAAACCTGCCTTATTTCATGTATCTATGTATGACATCCATTTGGTGTACTTATTCTGAGGCCTGCATTTCAATTCAACAAGCATTTATTAAGCACCTACTATGTATGAGACACTGAGTATATGAAATTAAAAACCAAATCATTCCTGCCCTCAAGGAGCATATATTCTGGTTAGAAGCAGGGAATAAAATTTGTACACAAATAAGTGTAATAAGATTGGGTGGAATTCACCAATTGATTTCTTCTTAGCCCAGTATTACAGGTAGGTAATAGAGTGTTAAAGTCTTATTGTCTGTATTCTATCATCCCTTTAACAGACATTCTCTGTTATTCTCTGAGCAAAACTGATGGAATTAGAGGGCAGCTTGTCTTTGGCTGGCCAAGGATCACTCATGCCCCTGATAACCCTTTAAAAAGTAGCACCTACTTTCTAGGGAACTTGTAAAGAATTAAGGCAAGAGATAACTTTATTTTATTTTTTTTTATTTTTCTTTTTTTTAGGCAGTTGGGTTAAGTGATTTGCCCAGGGTCACACAGCTAGTAAGTGTCAAGTGTTTGGTCTGAGGCCAGATTTGAACTCAGGTCCTCCTGACTTCAGGGCCGGTGCTCTATCCACTGCGCCACCCAGCTGCCCCAGGAGATAACTTTATAGAGTGTGATATCCATGTGTTCATTGTTGTTGTTGTTTGTTCTTTGCTCTCCAAGAGGACGATGCCATTGGGAAGGTGATGCCATGACTTGCAAGTGAATTGGATTTAAGTAAGGCAGGGCTGTGCAAAGTCATCAGCCTCACTTTCTCCTCCGGAGCCATCTGGGAGATCTAGATCAGGATGACGAGAGATGACTCTGGATGCATTTTTTGGGAGTTGTACTGTGGAGAAGAATAGACCCAGGAATCCCAGCCCAGGGACCTGCTGTGCAGGTTCTAGGTGAGTAGAACGAGAACATCATGAGAAGGAAAAGGACATGGGACTCTGAAGTGCCAGAGGTGTCAGTTGTATTGGCCACATGTGCTCCCTAGATGTTTGCTTCTCTGCTAGTGTAATTTAGGTATTTGTCCACTTTCCGCAGTGATTTTCTATGTAGTTACAGGGCACTGCACTTTGGAGGGGAATATTTTATAACCATTATTATGACAATGACATCTTAGTAAATGCCTTTATTTTGGGCTAATTGTGTCTTCTAACTATGACAAGTAGGTATATGGCAGGAGATTGTGGAGGCAGAATTTGAGTTGAGGGGGAGTGAGGTAAAGCTACAAATGTAACTAAAAGGCACATAAAAAGCAACACAGAATAGCTTCGCGAGAGAGAGAGAGAATGTTAATAACTTGTTGGGATAAAGAAAGGTCTCACATAAGACCTAGCAGCCAAGTTGTACTCTGAAGGAAAGTGGGGGATCTCTGAGGGAGAGGGGAGAAGGGTATATATTATAGACATGGGGGAACCACTTGCATGAAGGTATAGAGATGAGGAATGGAAGAACCTGTATGAGGAACAGCTAGCAGACCAGTTTCACTGAAATAGAGAATACGAGAAGGGTAGAAATATAAATAAGACTAGAAAGGTAAGGGTAGTTATATGAAGTAAAACTAGCAAGGTAAGTGGGAAGCCGGATTTTGGCGATGCCAGGCTAAAGACTTTCATTTTATCCTAGAGGCAGGCAATAAAGAGTCGCTGAATAGTTTAAGGAATGACCCAGTCAGGCCTTTGTTTCCAGAATACCAATTTAACATCTATGTGGAAAATGGATAGGAGAGGGGAGAGATGGGAGGCAGAAAGACAGATTAGTAGGCTAATTTAGCAGTTCAGGTAAGAAGTGATTGGGAGAGAAGAAAATGAGGATGAAAGTTGTCGTGGAGATAAAATCATCAAGACCTAGTACTTGAATTATATGGAAATTGAGGGAGAGGGAAGAGTAAAGGTACAAGACTGAGAAACTTGGTGCCCAGAAGGAAAAGGGCACTATAAAATGGTGGGAATTTTGGAGAAATGATGAGTTTGGGGCCATGTGTTGGTTAGTATAACTAACTGTTAAAAATATATTGCTAATAGGTCCTCCACAAAAGTCCTGCTATCATGAGATTAATGATGGCTATGATGACCTGATTCATAGTGGGTGGCTCAGAGTAGCTGAGTGCTATGTCAGAGGTGCACAAACTCTGCTTGGTTTTACTACACAAGAAAAACTTCAAGTAGAGTCCTATGTGTAGACAGTACCTGATAATACTATAACCAGCCCAGAGAAGTAAGGAGAGGCTTAACCAGAAAGTTAGTTGCTAGATGTTGGTTATTTTTGGTTCTGGTATTGCATGAAATAGATAAAATACAAATCAGCTTTCACTCTTGGATAGCTCCCTTTCACTTCCAAAGAGATGGTGGCAGAAGGGCAGAAAAGGGGAAAGATTGTGCTAAGAATCATAAATTATACAAAATTCTAGATTATCTATGAACATTGATTTTATTATTGCTAGAATCACTGTCTCGTGGCAATTATCCCTATGTATATGATTCTTAGATCTTAGCTATGAACACCTCTAGTCTCTCATAGACTATGGTTCTCCCATTACCGCCTACCAACTGGTCATAGAGGAAGCCAGGTAATGTAGTGAATAGAGTGCTGGGCCTGGCATCAGGAAAATCTGAGTTAAAATTTGGCCTCAGATACTTACTAGCTGTGTGACCCTGGGCAAGTCACTTAACTCCTATCTTTCTCAGTTTTTTCATCTGTAAAATAGGGATAAGACTTGCACCTACCAGCCAGGACTGATGAGGATAAAAAAAAGAAATATTTGTAAAGCACTTTGCACATTTTAAAATGCTGTGTAACTGCTAACTATCATCATGATCATCATTGCCATCATTGTTATTTCCAACTGGATGTACTATAATCATTTCTAAATCAATGTTCCCCAAAGGGAACTCATCTTTCCCTGTCATTTATGAAGAGGGCAGTGCCATCTGTCCAGTCACTCATGTTCACACCCTTTAATTCTTCTCACTGTCTTATCCCTAATATCTAATTAGTTGTCATGTGTTGTTGATTCTACCTCTACAACATCTCTTGCACCATTTTCCTTTTCTATATTCACACAGCCACCATTTTAGTTTAGGCCCTAATCACTAGTCATCTCTTGCCTGTACTATTGCAATAATCTCCTGGTGGATTTCCTTGACACCAGTCTTCCCTCAACCCCCTTTAATTCATCCTCCGCACAGCTACTAAATTGATATTCCTTCAGCCCAGGCTTAACCATGGCACTCTCTTACTCCATAAGCTCCAGTGGCTTATGAGTTCCAGTTGTTAATGTTCACTCCCTCTTGAAATTACCTTCTATTCACTTATCTGAACATGTTGTAATTGACCTTTTCCATTCTGTCTTCTGACTTCATTTTTTGATTATCAAATCTGATGACCATTTTTTCAATCCTTATTCTTTATCTCTCAGCAGTATTTAACATTCTCTGCCTAGGTATTTGGCATTGTTCTCTCTTGGTGGTCTCCATATCTGTGTGACCACTCCTTCTCATCTTCCTTTTCTGTATCATTATCTTGTCTTGTTTCGTATTGTCTCCTTATGCTTTCTTCTCTTGGTGACCTCATCAGCTTAAATGGGTTTGAGTATCATTTTTATGCTGACTTAGATCTCTCTCTCTCTCTGTCTCTCTCTCCTCCCCTTCCTAGCCTCTCTTCTGAGCTACAATTCCACATTACAAACTGTTCATTGCATATTAAAACTCGATGATGCATAAGTACCTCAAACTCGACATATCTGAAACAGAAATCATTATCTCTGCCCCCCCATTCATCCCTCTTTCAAACTTTTCTGTTTCCATCATCTTTGTAATCACTCAGATTCACAATTTCAGTTCTATCCCTGTCACTTATTTAATCCATTACTAAACCTTGTCTTTTATCCCTTCATACACTCTCTTATGCCTGCTCCACTCTCTCTACTCAGTGTGTCTGAAATTCATCACAACTTATCAAAGCTGCCAGGGATTGTAGGAACATAGCACCACAGATCTAAGGCAGGAAGGGACCTCAGATATCATTTATTCCAACCCCTTCATTTTACCGATGAGGAAACTGAGGTCCAAGTTCAGAAATGTTAATGTTAAGAAAAATCTAGTTCAATTCATTTTATTTTTACAGATAAAGAATTAGTAGTAGATCTGGATCTGTAACTAGATCTTCTAATTGCATACAGTTTATGACCTCACACATCCTGTTTCAAGATGACTTTAGAGTGGGTTATTGGAAAAACACGACTCTGTGATCTGGGACAACAGCATATAAACAATTCTTGCTGAATTGCAGGAGACCTTTGCATCCATCAGCCCAAGAGCCTGACAATACATTTATCTCTGAGCAGTTTGAAATGCACCAGGGACTCTGGATTATCTTAATCAGGAGACAATGCAAACCTCAGAGGATTGGTTATTACATGAGAAGTACCTCCAAGATGAACTTGGTTCTTAGTACAGCTGTTTTAAACAATTTCAGTTTCCAGGAGAGTGTGGAGGTGGATAGATGGCAGCTAGCACTAGCCTTATCCAGTCGGATGCTCTAATTATTGAACAATGATTGGTTTACTCGCTTGAGTTGCACTGCTGTGAGATTAGTCACTGAGGCTTAACCACATAAGATCTTTTGACTTAGTCGGAACCTAAAGTGAAACATAAAGAATCAAAACCTTGATTCAAAGACATCAAAAAAGATGATGTTTGTAAAGTGCTTAGCACAGTGCCCTGCACATAGTAGCTGCTTAATAAATGCTTGTTCCACCCAGATCGCAACAAAGTCATACTTCCCTAGAGGGTGTACGATTGTATGTGCTCAACTCTTACACAGAATAACTGACAATCTCATCATCACCTCCAAAGATACCAAATCATCTTAAGTATTCAGAGATGTGTCTTAAATTTCTGTGTGTATATACAGAGAGTTCCCTGGAAGGCTCTAAGGAAAAAATCCTAGGATACCTGCTATGAATGACTTAGATGATTTTTAGCTGTCACTAAATTAAGTATGTTAAGTATGGTGTAGGTGGGAGGCAGGGGATGTATACTGGAAAAAGCACTGAATTTGAAGTCAGAACTTAGTTCAAATCTTGGCTTTGACCTTATTGTGTGATTATGGGCAAGTCACTTAACCTCTCTAGGCCTCAGCTTCCTTATCTATAAAATGAAGGGTTTGGATAAAGTACCCTTCCAGCTCTAAGTCCTTTAAACACAAATTGATGTAGCATTATTTCCAGCAGCCACAAGGTGGAACTATTGCATCGAAAATTCACGTAAAGGTTTAAGAGCGTCTTCTGTTCTTTCTACAAGCTACAAAGGCAGATACTGGATGGGGAGGGCTGTACGGAAATTACTTCCCGATAACAACTCTATGATCCTAAAGCGTAAAAGAAAGACGCCTCTGGTGATATGTGTCATTCAAGAGTTGGAGATTAAGTAAATGGTGCGGAGAGAGAGATGGAGAGATGAAAAAGGTTCAGTAAGCATTAAATCAATGAATTCACCTTTCTCAAGTACATTTCTGTGAGTGGAAGCATGACTATCATTGCAGCAGCTGGGTCTATATTTTGCTACTTATGTCAGCTAGATGGCATAATGGATAGAATGCTGGATTTGGAGTCAGGAAGATCTGAGTTCGAATCCTGTCTCATTTACTTATGAGCTGTGTGACCTTGGGCAAGTCACTTTAACCTCTGTCTCAGTTGCCTCATTTGTAAAATGGAGATAATAATAAAAGCAGGGTTCAAATGAGAATCAAATGAGAAATATATGTAAACGTTTTTGCAAATTTTGAAGTGTTATGTAAATGATAACTATTATTTCCTAAAAGGCTGCCCCCAATATGGGTGTGGCCTGGAATGGAGGGGAGCTAGACAGGGCTGATTAACACTTTCAAATTGTTCCTTATGGGAATTCTGAACTATTCTTTCCAGTTTCTCTTAGAGTGCCCATCAGGGCAGAGTTATAACTAAGGAAGGCTGACGCATGGGAAAAATTCAGTTGCAGGGAGGGGTGGGCAGGATGACATTGAGACCTTATTAAAATAGTCCAGGTGAGAGGTGATGAGAGCCTGAAGTAGGTTGGTGAAGTAGGTAGGTCTATGAGTAGAGAGAAGGGAACAGATATGCAAGAGTAGTGGATAATGTCAGGGAGTTTTGAGATAAAAAGAAGGAAAGAAGAGAGAACTCATGGCAAATGGCCTCAATTTTCTTGGAATATAAACTGGTGAGAGTTGAGATTATAGGGGAGGGGAAGATATGAAGGCTTGGGATAGCTATTGTGGGGAGTAAGATAGGGAATCAATTAAGGATGTTCAACATCTCTAGTATAAAGGAAGGAGCTGGGGAGGGGAGGAAGACAGCTGAACTCCTTGAGAAAGGAGAGAGAATGCCTTGGGGGCAGCCCCCTATGTAATTTGAATAAGGAGGAAATTTTAATTTGAGTGAACTTAAAAGGAGAAGAAGTTGCTAGGTAATGGTGGTAAAAGTCTGGAAGAGGCAGTGGAGGGCAAGGAGAAAAGTCACAGAGGTAATAATTGACAGAGATGGATTTTGACACAGGGCCTCTGACTTCAAATTGAGTTCTTTTTTCAGTTATGTGATGTAGCCTCTCAGTTCATTCATTTATTTATTTTCTCTTAGTTCATTTAAATTCAACAAGTATTATCCAATCATCTACTATGTGGAAGGGGAAGCTAAGTGGTGCAGTCCATCGAATTAGACTTACCTGCATGAGTTCAAATCTGGCCTCAGACACTTCCTAGCTGTGTGACTCTGGCTAAGTCACTTAACCTTGTTTGCCTCAGTTCCTCATCTGTAAGATGAGTTGGAGAAGGAAATGACAAAGCACTCCAATATCTTTACCGAGAAAACCCCAAATGGGCTTATGAAGAATTGGACATGATTGAAATAACAACAAAATTTATGTGGAAGGCACTATCCTAGGTGCTAGCAATACAACAGGCAACAAAAAGTCAATCATTTTTGCTCACAAGGAATTTACATTCCCCTGAGGTGGGTGGGGGTGGGCACAAATGAGGCAAATACAAATTATATACAGAGTAAGTCAAAGTGATTTCGGGAGGGACTGAGCATTAGCCACCTGGAGGATCAAGAGGGGCCTTGTGTAAGTGGCAGCATCTTTGCTGTCTTTAATTTTTTTTTTAACAAGTTTTGGCCAGTTTTATTAAAGAATACTTTTGTACAGTTTATTTTTCACTGGCCTGTTCTGGCATGCTTCTAATTAAATCAGACTCACCTGGATTAATGATAGCCAGTATAGATACTCCAGTTCTTCAATTAAATGTTGTTGCTAATGTAGTGACCTATATCAGTTCTGGTCAACATAGCACAATACTTGATCTGATTTCTGTGATACAGGACAGTTGTTGATGATCAGTTTGACTCTGCCCTGTCTGATTATTTTTGGGATGTTTGTAGCCTAGCATTTATTTCCTGCTTTTCATTACCAGCTGGAGCTTAGAATTGATGGACTCTATCTTACCCTGTCTTAAATTTTTTGCCTGTAATCCAACTGGAATTTAACCATGGCACTTTTTAAAAACCATATTGTTAAACATTTTATTCCAGATAACATTTATTTAATGAAAATTATTTATTTAATAAGCATTATTTTTTGGCTAGGGGCCTGATCTTGGAGTCAGGAAGACCTGGGTTCACATCCTCCCTCACAAAATAGCTGTGACCACTGGCAAATCACCTACCCTTCAGTACTATGAATTGTAAACAAATTGCCAATCTGTATCAATGGAAGGAGTTTTCATGTGAGAATTCCCTGCAGAGAGAAATGGACCAAAAATAATTAAATAAAATAGAAAATATGGTACATACAAATGCAAAAAGTTTTATGGGTTTATTTTGTCTCCTGCCATATCACTGAACTCATCCACTCACTGACTGAATTTTTGTTGTTGTTGTTGAGATGATTTTTTTTTTTAAGGTATAATATTCTGTCATCTGAAAATAATGGTATTTTGACCTCTTCATTTCCAAATGTTAATCCTTCTATTATCTTCTCTAAACTTAATGCAATTGCTAGCATTTCCAATATTATGTCAAATAGAAGTGGTGAAAGTAGATATTTTTGTAACTGCTTTTTAAAATCAGGGATATGTCTAATGTTTCTCAATATTATATAATGCTGACTCTTGGTTTTGTGTGGACATTTTATTTTGCTGAGAAAAAATTCTCCTAGTCCTATTTTTTCATTTAAAAAATGAATTTACTTTAGATTTTGTCAAAGGTCTACATTGATTCACATGATCAAATGGGGTTTGGGAGACATCTATTTCTTAATACATCAAGACTTGGAGAATCTTTGATTTCATCATTGTGGGTCCTCTTTCCATTGAAATATGACAAACTGCTTAACAACTTACTAGACAGTTTTTAAGAGTTTCAATAGCTAAAAAATTCATCATCCTACCACCAACATGGTAACATGCCTCTTTGAACTTAGCTAGGTTATCTTAAAACAGACACGGGTCTATCAGCAGACCCATTCTCAAAGTCTTTTTAACTTGGAAGGACATACCAGAAATTGTACTCTGTTGGCATAGTTTATGAAAATCTAGTCATTGGTCTGGGACTTTTTGTTGTTGTTGATATGATGTATTTAATTGATAACTTTCCTCATATTGAACTCTCATATTTTAGTTAAGCTATGAATTTTGAAGTGCTAGGAAAATACCACATGGTATTATTAATAAGTTTTTTTTTTGCAAATGTATTTATGATAAGATGATTAAAACTTAGACTTGTTATTTGATTTGCTTAAGGTCACACAGGTGTTTAGTGGGAGAGCTGGGACTAAAGCTGAAATGTCCTGATGATCTTCCATACTTTGTTTCCGTGTTTTTGCACAGATGATTGTCTCCCATGCCTGGAATGCACCCCTTCCTCACCTCTACATTTTACACTCTTTAGTTTCTTTCAAAATTTAGCTTAAATATCACATCCTACATGTAGCATTTTCCTGATCTTCCCAGCTGCTAGTTTCTCCTCTCTGACATTACCTTGCATTCATTTATTATACACTTATATATGTACATGTTATCTAACTTGAAAAAAAATAGGATCCTTGAGCAAAGGGATTACTTCATTTTTTCTTTGGATTCCCAGGATCTAGTTCAGTATTTGGCACTAATTGGTTGATTAATTACCAGTGGAATGCTTTTTTTTACAGAGAGAAATCATTGTTTTCTATTATATTAATAACCAATTATTAAATTAGGATTAAGAATTTTTCCCCCTTTATTTCCTCATTATGGGACCAGCCCCTATAGGGCAGTCAGCTGATCTCTAAAGAATGTTGTTGATAGATGAGATTTTCCAAATCCTCTGAGTACATGCTCTATGATTTTGACCAGGACCCCTCCCAACTAGAAGATCTTGCTTCTGTTTAGAGTATAAATAGAATCTAATTTAGGTGAATTTTTGCCCTTCTGGAAATAAACCCATGTCATTGTACCTTTCCATCGGAGTTTAGGGTAACCCAGCTTATGAAGGAGAAAACCAACCAGAGTGGTCTGGGTAGAGATGAATCCCTTTGTCCAAATTGCTGGAGGTGACTGAATCTGATGATCAAGCCATGTTCTCAGCAGGAGGAGCTGAAGATTTTTAGCCTATCTCCTCATTAATATGTCCACCCCCTCATTAATTGTTCACCAATCAGGGTTTATTTTACCTACTATGAGTGCTCCCTTTTCTTTTTGCTTTTCTTGTAAATAGTATTTTATTTTTTAAATACCTTTTTGAAAGGTATTTAAATATTCAGAGATCTCCATAGTTTTATCTTTGGTTACTGAGAGATACCACTGACCATTAATTTATTGATTATCAGCTAGCCTAATTAATAAATTGATTATTAATTTGTCTGACTTTACTAACATCTCCTGCATGTCTTTTTTTTTTAAAAACAAAAACAAAACTAAGTTGGGGCAGCTAGGTGGTACAGTGGATGGAGCACTGGCCCTGGAGTCAGGAGTACCTGAGTTCAAATCCAGCCTCAGACACATAACACCCACTAGATGTGTGACTCTGGGCAAGTCACTTAACCCCAATTGCCTCACCAAAAAAAAAAAATCTAAGTTAAAGAATTCCCTGTAAATCCACATCATTTTTTTGAGAGAACTGCCTTTCTTTTTGTCCTTCTTTTCTTCCTTTGTCCTCTTTAGAGTTTCATCCTAGAGTACCTCCTATCCTTCTTGGAATGACTTCTCCTGTAGAATTTTAGTCCATGGGATCCTACTTATCCTCTCTCTGAACTTTTTGAAATCTGGTCACCCTGTATATAGCGTGCATGTCAATTTTTCTTCTCCTTTTCCATCACAAACTCCAAGAAGATGAAGTGATTGCCACTTGATTCCCAGAATTTCCATTCCAGCAATTGATTCTTCCTTGTTGATGGGAATTAATTCTAGAATAGAAATTCACTCATTGTTTTCTTCACTTCTAAAAACCTGAGAGAGAGAGAGGGAGAAAGAGAGAGAGAGAGGGAGAGAGAATTCTATTAAGTATCTGAATAATTGAAGTCAGTCTTATCTCTGTTCTAGTCAGACTTGTGATCTGTTTCCCAAATTTCTCATCTATTTCCTCCTGTTCAGGTGGTTATCAGTATACTCCAACATCAGTATTGCTTTTTAAAATGTCTAATTAGCTTGTTTGCTTTTTTGAAATAAAAAATATTTATTATAAACTTAATATTAAATATCATAATAACTGTGTTGCAAATCAATACTCAGATAGATTTGTGATCACATCTCTTAGGAAGTTCCCTTCAGCTATGCAGATTACACCCCATCTATGCCTCAATATCTTGTTTAATTTTTGTCTACGTCCTCCCATGAATACACCCTATATGTTGGAGGCCTTTCTCAATTTCTTCTGCCATGGTCACGGTTCCAGGGAAGTATTCTGGCTGTCGACCTATCATCCCTGATTCTGGCCATGTGAACAATTTATCTTTTCTTCTTAGCATGCAATTCCTCGATGACATATTCTGCCATTGTTTGTTGAAGTTCCTCATTGGTCATATGTTGCAGGCTGCTCATGCCCACCATATGCCTTTCCATTGCCTTCTCTATGACATTAATTTTCAATTTTTCAAACACCGTTGGATTATTTACTTTTGGAATTACTTACATTTAGAAATTATCTTTCATTCATCAAAATGTCATAACAATTTTCCAGTCACTCCTTTTAGTCTCCTTCGAGATTCTTTGTCTATTCAGTTTCATCCATTTGTCCTCTTATAATATCCTAGTCTATGTCTATTCAATTCCTAGGGCTCTGCTATTTTTAAATTTGCATTATTCCATAAAGGCCTTTCTATGTGTGTGTTGTAATTATTGTCAATTTTATTATATTATTCCATTACATGAATGCATCCCAATTTATTTAACCATTGTTGTACATTTAGGTTGCTTTCAGTTATTTGCAATTCCAAATTATGCTACAAAAAAAAATCTTTGAACAGAAACTCTTCCATTCCTTTCCTTCACCCCCATTCCCACATGATAAGGGTACAGTTCAAATAACAGAATTATTTGATCAAAAGATATGAGTATTTTTGGGGCTTCTGCTATATGCTATCAAATTACTATCTATAAAAATTCTACTAGTTCGCAATTCTACCAGCAATGAATGAGTTAGGGTTAGAGTTACTTGCTTTTCTACAATCTCAACATCATTTAGTTTCCTCCCTTTTAATTGTTTTTCCAATTCGATGGTGTGAGATGTTACCTAAATATTTAATTTGCATCTCTTTGATTACAAATAAAGTTGAGCATTTTTCAAGAGATTATTAACAATTTGTTCTTCTTTTGAAGATTCTGTTCACATTTTGACCATTTATCCTTTGAAATTTTTAAAAGAATCCCTTGTATCTTTTAGATCACAAGTTTTTATCTGTAGTAGTTAATAGACAAATTTCCCCATCTGTTATTATTTTCTTTTGATTATGTTGTTTTTCATTGTACAGAATGAAACTTTCATTGTACAGAAGGTACATTGTACAGTATCTTATTTTAATGTAATTTAACACATCTATCTTGCCCCAAATAATTCTGTTTGTTGAATAAGAAAAATACTTTCTTTCCATATTATAGTTAGTGCATTCCATTTTCTTTTATTTTTTTCAGAGTTCATTTTTTAGTATTTAGTTCTAATACCCAGCTGGAATTCATTGAGGTATAAGATATGACATGTGGACTAAAACAATTTCCTGCCAAATTTCTAACTAATTTTCTGATGCTTATTTGTGAAATGATGAATCCTTTCCCTACCTTTTATTTTCTATAGGATTACCAAACACTAATATTTTGCATATACTAAACTATTTCTTTTTTATTTGTGCTCTACACATAGTAGATGCTTAATAAATATTTGTTAAATTGGATATTTGCTGTTGATAACTACTTTATACTGTGTTTTAATATCTGGAAGTATAAGACCATTTTTATGAGGTTTTTCATTTTTTAAGCATTCTCCTTAATATAATATTCTTCTTTAAACACTCTAATTTTTCTTCTGAATACTTCCTTTAATTCTTTTATTAAAATTCTCAAACATTGTGGGGGTTCTATTTTAATTTTAGGGGTGTCCAGTTGTTACCATTTTATTTTTCCCTTTTTTGGGGAGATTTGACCTTACTTTATTTTACTCAACATGTTTTATTTATTGTATTATTAGGATTTTTTTGTTTGTTTGTTTTACAATTTCTTTAGTTTCGGGGCAGCTAGGTGGCACAGTGGATTAAGCACCAGCCCTGAAGTCAGGAGGACCTGAGTTCAAACACTTGACATTTACTAGCTGAGTGACCCTGGGCAAGTCACTTAACTCCAATTGCCTAAAAAAAAAAACCAAAAAATAATTTCTTTAGTTTCTCTACTGGTTTTTCTTCTGGGTTTTTCTTGTGAGTTTTTTCAGGCCCTGCTTCTCCTCTCCCCACATTGCCCCTGGCATCTAGTAACAGAGCTACTTTCCCAGACAGAGACACCCCATCCAGCAGCTGGAAATTCAGTTCAAGAGAGTTCTAGCACAGTTGAAAGAGCAGAGACACACACTGCAGACAGAAATGGATACAGAGAGGCAATTACTCTTAAAAGAAAGCAACTTTGAGGTGTAAGACTTCCAACAGCAGAAAAGAGAGCCAGCTATGGACTCAGGAGTGATTTAGCCCTGGCAGTTGAGAGCAGAGCTATACAGTCCAGAGAAGCCCTTAAAGACCCAGATGAATGACCAACCTAAGCAGTGGTTGTATTGGAACAATTGTCTACATATGTTTCCTACACATGCACCTCACTTCCATTGTATTCTAAGTTTGTGCTCACTACTCCCACACAGGTACTGTGTGCATTATTGAGAGAGTGTACTCCAAGTTTATAAGGGGAATATTTTATAGCTACAGGTTTTACTATGCCATCTTAGTAAATGCCTTTGCTAAGAGTTAGTCGTGTCTACTAGCTGACTGTTAATGGGAAGTAATTAATAGGGGATCATTAGTCTTCCAGACACATAGGCTACCTTGGAGCCTGTGAACAGCAGGTGCACTCTGGGGACCCAGTTTCCAAGTCTAAGTGCAAATTGGGGAAGTTAAGAAGGGGTTTCATCTATAAATTTAATAATATTATTATTTAATAAAATTAAAAATAAAATATAAATATAATTTTTAAAAGACCCCTCATTATCCTCTTTCTTTTTCATCATTCCTGATCCTGCCATCTCTATCTCCTTCTATCTCACCTTGTCCCAGCCTGTTCAGCTCCACAATATCACTTACTTAAGGATTTAGAGGATAGAATTGTTGACCAGTAGAGAATTTAGATATTTGACTGTGTCCAATATTTGGATTGAAGAAAAAGCTTGACTAGTCCAGTTTTCTTTTTCCAGATGAGGAAAATAAAACTCAGAAACATTATGTTATACTCAGCGTCACATGCTTAGTTAGTTGCAAAGCTGTACTTAGAGCCCAGGTCTCCTACTTTCTTCCATGTTCTTTTCATTACAATCCATACTTCAGTTCTTATAACAGGGATCCTCTTCACACAGAACACAGTAGTTCAGCTAATCTACTGTTCACTCTGTTACTATTAAGTTTGTACTTCTGCTTTATTTCCTTTTCTACTCTACTCAAAACCTTTCAGTATCTCTTTATTGCTAATTAAGTAAAGTTAACTTCCTTATTTTGGTATTCAAGATCCTTCATGATCTGGTGTCATTCTTCCTTTCTAGCCATAGTCTATACTAATTCTGAACACGTCTATATGCTCTAGCCAAATAGAACTTGACTGTGTTGTCTGTGTATGTCTATTGCTTTCCTTCTTTTGTAATTTTGCCGCTATTGTTTCCTACTCTCTTAATGAACTTTTAGTCAACCTTCAAAACCTAACTTTAATATTACTTTCTTCAGAAGAATTTTTCCTGATATTCTTCCCCACTTCCAAATTTAAAATGGCATTGGTCTTCTTGGAACTTACTTGGAACTGTAGTTCCTCCCTAATCATATGTTATAGTTATTTGTATGTATGAATTTTATATACATGTGTGTATATCTACATACACATACATATATACACATATGTTGCTTAGTACAAGGCCTGGCACATAGTAGGCAAAGCTTATAAATGCATATACACATGCACCGAGACAAATGCACATGTATTTCATATCTTCTATTATATTATAAGTTTCATGAGAGTCATGAGAGTGATAAATGTGTTATCTAAACTTTTTCTCCCTTACTTCCTAGTGTAAGTGCTCTGTAGACAGTAATTGCTTAATCAATGCTTATTGAACTTCTGAATCCTCCTGAAATACTAAAGAGTTTTCATGGGATTGTTTCTTCCCAGTTGAGTATTTCCCTTGTTAATCACTTTCTAGCTCCCTGAACATAATCCTTAAGGGTTCAGACTTCACTTGCAATAAGTTTTACCCTCCTCTTAACACTACATTTCTTATTGAATCTTAAACAATAACACATAATTATCTGCCTGAAATTAGTCCTGGCTTTAAAAACAAAGAAGAGCAACTTAAAATTGATGTGGCTTTTTGCAGTTCTCAAAATGCTTTACTGTACATTATCTCCTCTGATCCTCATAATAACCCTAATGGAAGAGACAAGGAAGGTCTTATGATCCCTCTTTTACAAGTGGTAAAACTAAGGCTCAGAATAATACTAATAATAATGAGGGTAGCTAACATTTATATAGAATTTTAAGATTTGCAAAGTGCTTTATAGATATTATCTCATTTTATCCTCACAGTAACCCTGAGAGGTGTATGATTATTATTCTCATTTTACAGATAAGGGAACTGACATAGATAGAGGTTAGATGTCCATATAATTTGTAAATACATGAGGCTGGGTTTGAACCTAGGTTGTCCTGATTCCAAGGTCAGTGGTATATTCATTACGTTAGCAATCCTTTTTTTTTTCCCAAATTTTAATTTTTTTATTCTAAACTTAAGAAACAAAACAAGTATTTCTATAACACTATAGAATAGAAAACAAGATGATATACATGAAACTGCAAATCTATTATATATACTATTCCTTTTTTTTTTTTTTTTGGGTGAGGCAATTGGGGTTAAGTGACTTGCCCAGGGTCACACAGCTACTGAGTGTCAAGTGTCTGAGGCTAGATTTGAACTCAGGTCCTCTTGACTCCAGGGCTGGTTCTCTATTCACTGCACCACCTAGCTGCCCCCTATTCCTTTGAAATATATAGTAAAGTTATCATATAACTTTCTTTCTTCTCCACCCCCCCGGCTATCATTAGATACAAATATGTATATATATGTATATGTATATATATATATATGTGTATGTGTGTGTATGTGTGTATGCATGTATGTATGTATGTATATATGTAAAACTATTCCATACATACTTCTATTTACCAGTTCTTTCTTTGGATACGGATAGCATCTTCCTTCATAGGTCCTTTGTAGCAATCCTTTTTCCATATGTAACCTTAGATGTTGCCACAAAACTCCAAGGACCCTCACTGCTTTTAGTAAGTCAGGCACCTGAGTTACATGGCAAAACCATAGATTAGTCATTTGTTTGACTAGTAGTCCAATGGGGCACACTGGAAGGCCCAGGTCCATATTAATTCTGTCCTTGGGAATGTAGTTATGAAACACTAATGGTTTTGATTGTGCTTTAAGTTGGAGAGAGAAAACTCTCTAACAGTGTAGGATAACAGGATCTTAGCTTTGTTCTTGAAAAGGTCACACTTTCCTGTGTTGCTCCAGAGCTGACGTCCCTTCCTTCCTCTCTTCCTCCCTCCCTCCCTTTCTTTCTTTCTTCCTTCCTCCCTTCCTTCCTTCCTTCCTTCCTTCCTTCCTTCCTTCCTTCCTTCCTCCCTCCCTCCCTTCCTTCCTTCCTTCCTTCCTTCCTCCCTTCCTCCCTCCCTTCCTCCCTTCCTCTCTTCCTTCCTTCCTCTCTTCCTTCCTTCCTCCCTCCCTCCCTTCCTTCCTTCCTCCCTCCCTTCCTTCCTTCCTTCCTTTCTTCCTTCCTCCCTTCCTTCCTTCCTCCCTTCCTTCCTTCCTCCCTCCCTTCCTTCCTTCCTTCCTTTCTTCCTCCTTCCCTCCCTCCCTCCCTCCCTCCCTTCCTTCCTCCCTTCCTTCGTTCCTTCCTTCCTTCCTTCTGCCAACTGCAGACACATGGAGGAAGAGAGGCTGACTTTGGAAGGCAAGCATATAGGGGAGACTGTTCTTCATCACATCCTTGATTTTCAGATTACCTCCCTAGAGACTAGAGGGCATTTCCCCTTGGGTGAGAGCACAGCCTCTCTCAGTTGAGCTGAAATCCCATCTCTCTCCTATCTAAAGTGCTGATTCACTTTTGTATATTTTCTAGTATATTTTAATCTGTAGAAGTTTTTGGATTCCTATTTGCTCTCTGCTTCTATAAATGTGTTTCCTCACTAGTCACTATTTGTGATGTTCCTTTGTAACTAGCGTTTGGGGAGAATAGGTAAAACTGGCAGGTATAAGTTAAGGGCTACTCTTCTCCCTTTAAGGGATAGTGAACAGAGAAGCTAACTGCTTTTGAACCTACAAATCATGTCCCTAAAACAGCTATATTGTGGGGAGAGGGTCATATAGTTCAGGACTCCCTTTCTCAAAGGAGAGCAGAGCAACCAGACTAATGGTCCCTTTTCCTGCTCTCCTCAAGGCAGGAATTGTAACTTGGAGAGGGGAGGGCAAGATTCTAGAGATGCCTTTCTCTGAGCTACCTATATGTTTAGACATCCTATGTGGACCTTCACACATCTCCCAAGGGCAGCATATTCCTTACTTCCATGTGAGGACTTGAAGCTTGAAGAGATTAACTCATTTGTCCATCATGAGCACATAACTAAATTAAAGTATTCAAGGTAGAATTTGCACATAGGTCTCTCTTGAGTCTAAATCTCATGATTTGTGTAGAACAGAAACTCTACAACATTACCTTCCTCAGGATGGGTAAGGGTGATTAAGCAGAGATAAGACTGAAAAGGGCTCAAGTCAGACTGGAGAATTTGTGCTTTATTTGGTAAGTCACAGGAAGCAATTGAAAGTTTTTGAATAAGAGGGTGATGTACTCAGATTTATGCCTAGGAAATATTAATCAAAAAGCTCTGTGGAAAGCAGATTAGAGGCAAGGGGAGATGGGTGGGAGAAAGGGAGACTAATTAGGAAGCTCTTACCAAGAGGTGGTCCTTGGAATAGAATGAGTGGCATGTATGGGAGAAACCTTAGAAATGACAGGACCTAGCAACTGTTTATGTATGGGGAGCAAGCGAGAGGAACGAGTCAAAAATGGCCTCTGGGTTTTTCAGGCTTGAGCAACAGGGAAGATAATGATGTGCTTAACAAAAGTAGGAAAGGCAGGAGGAAGCCCACATTGGCTCCTTTTTTCTTTTCTTTCATTCTCCTTTTCCCATTCATATTTCTGAAGTTCATACTGAGAGCTAGAAAAGGATGGTTATCAAGCTGTCATTGGTTATTAGAGTTTTTACTTGGTGATCCCACTAAAACTGGAGGAGGCTCCACTTTGCTAATTTTAAAAGGGCTCCAGGGACTCCTCTTGGCCACTAGAGGATGCTGTTGAGATAGCAGGCTCAATCTTACACAGTAAAGACAATGATTTTCCAACCTTTTTAGAGTTTGCAACATCCTATTTTTTTTTCTTACGTAAGTTTGCTCCATCCTCCAGGCAGTAAGATATAGAGAAGTAATTGGCCTAGTGAATCTGCAGCATTCACCAAACCCAGGTTGGCTTCTAATCTGGAAGCCCCATTTTGGACCTGGCTGGTTCTCTGCTCTCATAGGGATTTCCATTCAGCTCCAGAGAGGTCACTAGGAGATTAAATGTGTATTAAAAACATATGTTATATTACATATTAATATATTATATGTAAGCATATATAATACATAATTAAGTATGTTAAATATATGCTCTATAAATGATCAGAAACCCCAGGAGTCCTTGAACCTTACCTGTAATATAGATCCTCTTGTTCCAGGGTCATACTGACCTAGAGCAGAGATTCAAAGAGTGGCAGTGGCTTACTGTAGATTCCCCAGAGTGGGGAAAGAAGCTTGGAGAAAGCAGTCCTACTGTTCTCCTCCTCCCCTACCCTACCAAGGTTTGGTAGAAGCTTGGGCCTCCAGCTGTTCATTCAGTTTTCCTGAGATGACACAGTAGTATAGTTCAACACTTTCCCAAGGTCAAGTGGCCAGGTCACTTGAACCATAAGACAACCCAATTAACTTGCAGTTTAACTAGCATATGATCATTACTTGGTGCACTGAGAAGCTTGGACCATTCTTCCCTAGGAGTACAGAGTTAGTTGTCTGGGAATGGTTGCCAGTTCCTCATGCCAATGTCCTCTTTTCGTCAAGATTTTTTTCCCTCAGATCTGGTTACACTGTATGAGACTGGCATTGACTGAATACCCTGCCATCAGCATTTCAGAGCTGTTTCATTTATAATTTTATTCAAATTTAAAATAAGTGTATTTTCTACTTTGTGATTCTTCTTTTCTTTCTCACTCAGCTGTTTAATACTGTCATATGTTTAGAACTCAGATTAGAATTTCATATAATGACTGCTGATTAAACCCCAACAAATGAAAAGTCAGGAAATTTCATAATCAACTCAACAAACATTTATTAGCTTAGCTGCCTTGAATGTGCAAGGCACTGTGTAATGTGGTAGGGATTCAAAGGCAAAAAAAAGATGAAACAGCCCCTGCCCTCATGGAAAGTTACATTCTCCTAGGGGATACAACATGTGAAGTACTCAGATAAATATGGAGAAGGGTATCTGAGGAGGGAGAAATCCAACCATATGGGGGATCAGGAAAGGTCTATTGAGGAGGTGGTACCTGTGCTGAGCCTCAAAAGAAGCTGATATCTCTAGGGCGCAGAGGGTGGGAAGCGAGTACATTCTAGGCTGGGAGATAGATCATGGGAAGGCTTGGAGATGGGAGAAGATAAGCTGAGCTTGGGGAACAGCTAGCTATTTAGGTTAGTTTGGTTAGAAGGTTGGGAGGAGTATAAGTCTGGGAAAGTGGGTTGGAACCAGACTGTGTAAAGAAATGCTAACTAATTTCTGGCAGCTGGAGTTTGAGTTTTTAAGCCTGAAACTTATTTGAGGGTTAACACTCCCCAACCCAAAACACCTTCTGCTATTCATAGGAGCAAAAGCAAATGGAAATAAGCTGCAGTGTTACATGGTAAAAATTGCCAGTAGTGAAAATTACCCTCTCTCCAGTAGGTCTCCAAAGAGACCAACCTCTGGCATGTTGGAGCAATGTAAGTGTGGAAAATTAGCAAGCTGCTTCTGCAACTTTGGTATAAGTATTGGCTTTAAGGACCAGGTTTGAAGGGCTGGGACATGAGGTAGGGGTGTATTTGAACCCCAGGAGTAGCAGTTCCTCCTCATTTTGACTTTTTCCTCCTCAATCCATCCTTATCCTTCACCTCCCTTCCCCCTGTTCCATGTGGTCTGTGTAGGGATCAAGGTATGGGGGGAGTGGGGATAGGGTTGAGGGCTGGGCCTGACTCAGTCTAGTCATCTGATAGTTTTGATCCAATACTGGAAAGATGTGAGATATTTTTAGGTCATTCAAGAGTTAAGAAAAGGAGGTTTACTTAGCCACTGGATGGACAGGATATTCAACAAGTATCTCAGGTAGATGTGGCTAACCAAAGGCTTCTGGTCAGCATGACTGGGCCTTGAGACATTGATCAAGTCTGAAATGAAGTCAAGTCAACAAGTATTTATTAAGCAAGTACTATGTGTCAGGCACTGTGCTAAGCTTTGGGAATACAAAGAAAGGCAAAAGTTGACTCTGCCCTCAAGGAGTTCACAGTTTAATGGACCCCAACTCCACCTGACTTTACATAGGAAGTACTTACTAAATGGTTTTTTTTTCCCTCTATTTGTAGGTAACCAGCAAGACATGTTATCATGGACTGAAGTTAACAGGAAACTGCATCAAATTGAGTCTTAGCCCTCTGGGTCAATCAAATCTTGGGGATATCCTTATTGCTTTTTAAGGGAAAGACCCAGACTAGCTTATATGATAGGATGTGTGTATGTATTTGTGTGTGTGTGTGTGTGTGTGTGTGTGTGTGTATGTGCAAATAGATATTAATTCTATCACAGGGGGCATGATGAAAGGAACTGGGGAATAGATCTGTTGCATCTCACACTCACTTCAGGATATTTGCTCATTGAGTGGAACATTGGGAATTATAATTTTTTCACTTTCTCTGCCAAGACTTAGATTTGCATAAGGTAAATAAGCATATAACTCCAATATAAATATATTATATATATTCAAAAGATTCAGGAACCACAGAATCTCAGAGCTGGAAGAGACCTCAGTGGCTCTTTATCCAATAGGCATTCCAGTGATCTAGGCCTTGTTGCTGTTCCTTACAAATAACATTCCATCTCCTGACTCCAAGAATTTTCACTTGCTGTCCCCCATGCCTAGAACACCCGGTCTCCTCATCTCTACCTCATGGCTTCTCTGGCTTCCTTCATGTCTCAGCTAAAGTCTTACTTCTGCAAGAAACCTTTCCTGATCCTCTTTAATCTTGCTACCTTCCCTCAGAGACTACTCCTAATTTCTCCTGCCTATATCTTGTCTGTACGTAGTTGTTTGCATGTTGTCTCCCCCATTAGGTTGGAAACTCTTTGAAAGCAGTGACCATTTTCATCTTTCTTTGTGTCCCCAATGCTTAACACTGTGTCTGGAACACAGTAGGTGCTTAATAAATGTCAATGGACTGACCTCTATAACATTTTTTCATTATAGTATCATAGAACTAGAAAAAAACCTCAGAGGTCATTTAGTTCAAATTCCCCTCATTTTGCAGATGAGGAAACTGAGGTCCAGGAAGGTAAAGTGTCTTGCAAAGATTCACACAGAGGTAACATTTGAACCCAGGTTCTTTGACTTCATAGTCAATAATCTTTCTAGCGAAACATGGAGCCTTCCATGGGGAGATTAGAAACTAATTTCTAAACTCATCTTACCTCATCCTGCCTGTCTTCTACTTTCTATCCAACCCCTCATGGTAACCCATTCTATCCCCATGGTAAGGTAGGAAGAGCACGCTAGACTCAGGGGCAAAAGACCTAAGTATGATTTCTGGCTCTGTTATGTTCTAGCTTTGGGATGCTGGACAAATTACTTAGTTACCTCTGAGTCTTCCTTTATTAGTACTGAACCTGCAATTTCACTGGGATAGGGAAATCCTAGATGAGGAACTTACTGCAGGTTAGTGCCTTTTCTTCAGATTTTAGTCTTAGGAAATGTCTAGACCAGAACACTGAGAAATATTAAGTGACATTCTCCTGGTCACACAGCCAGCATGGTGTCAGAGACCAGACTAGAACCCAGTTCTTCCTGATTCCAAGGCCAAGCTCTTTCTATCTACTGAAAAATGTAAAGCACCATTATTTGTTCATTAACATCTCTCCTGTACACTGGGCTGATTCCCTACATAATGCAATGGCTGACCACTGACATGACCTCATCTCCATCTTCATCTCCAACATAACAGTCAAAAGCACCAACATCATCTGCATATGGGGGAAATATGAGAACAAAAAAAGAACCCTCTTTCCTTGGTAATATCTGATCAGTAATTCTGGCTAATAAGTCTGGCTTTTCTAGTTTTTAAAGGCCTATTTCTATATGCACATTAACACTCTCCTACTCACTCCTACATTCTCCCTGCCTCAATAGACACATTATGGAGCTTATCATTTCCACCACAGCAACTCACATTCCCTTCTCTCTAACACCCAACTCAACCACAAAATACAGTCTAATTTGTCCATTCTTGGCTTCATCTATGTAACTTGGGAAGGAGACTAACCCTTGGTACAGGTTTGACAATGGGCTTCCACCTGTTAGTCTGTAAAGATCATGGGCCCCAGGGGTTGGGGGAGTGTTGTACCTTCTCACTCAGCTCTGGGCTCAAGCAAACTGGGTCTGTGTCCTGGGGGATCCTGGCCGCATAGAAGGGAGTCAGCCTCTTCTCACACTCTAACTCACTATGCCACCTTCCTAGAGCTTAGGCTTGTTTCATTTCTAGGATCTCTCCAAAAGGGTCCTTTCTAAGAAGATACTCAGTGTGCAAAAGTAGGTCAGGTATGGGGCAGCTATTTATTTCTTCCACTGAGAAATAAATGTTGAACACAAAAGACACATAAGAGCACTTTGATAAATACTTAAAACATGTTGTAATAACCCATAACTCATATTTTCCTAGGAGGTTGATGTTAAAATACTTTGAAAAGCTTTGTGAGACTACTGAACTGGGGAAAAATCTGAGAAGCCCACTATACATGGGCAAATCACCTCTGTCTCTGCACTGTCTGAGCAACACACTGAAGATGCATGTTATCTGGCACAAGTTAGGGCATGAGTTGGGCTCATTCTCCTATTAGTGGTTTTCTCTTTGAGAAGTTTTTCAGAGGTGGAGCCTCCTATTGGGCAAACAGCACCCAGACCAAGGAAATCCTGCACTCTGGAACTCATGAGGTAACAACGGAAGCTAGATGCTTCCATCTTAAGATTGTTATTCCATCATCTGTGTTTAGAGCAAGAAACACAAAGCAAAAAACATAGATAGGGCTCCGAGATCCAGGCCCAAGCTCACCCCAACAAACCTGCTTTAGTTGCCATGTGTAGCTACAACTTGGGGTGGGGGTGAGGTAAGAGAGAAGGAGATGAAGTTTCCTCCTCCCTCTCCCCTTTAGGAGAAGTCTAAGAGAAAGTGTCAGCTTCTGGCTGTGTATGTCCTTTATCAAGGGCCTCACCTAGGAGGACATATGCCTATTCCCGCATGTGCTCAATGGCAGGATCACTATTATTTCTCATTGATGCCTCCCTTGGGCATACAAGATTCTCTTTTTTCTTTCCTTTTGGAGCCTTGAGGAGGAGGAAAAACTGGCAACTGGGAGAGATGAGGTGTCATGGAAAGGAGAATTTAGCAAAAGCTGCATTGTCACCAACTCTTGCAAGCACAGTGTTGTCTGCAGTGCAATCAAAGCTGGCCTCCCTGGTACCAAAGGGGTGGGGGTGGCAGGACTGGGAAAAGTTCTACCCACTTGTTCATGCCACTTAGAAATCCCACAGCTCTGAGCACTTAGCTAGCTAGCTATATGGAACACGAGGTGCAGTGGGAACATAGAATCTAAGGGAGGGGTCAGCAGTATTCCAGCACTTACGTGTGAGGAGACATTTTGCTTTCCCTTCTTTCTGTTTTTGAGAGCCCACCAACTCCTCTTGCCACCTTCTCTGTGCCTTAGTTCTTGAGACTAGAACCTGATGGGAAGCATTTGGGTATCCAAATTACACCTCTCTCACTGCCTACGCTGAGTACATTGAATAAAAAGCCTGACACTTGGTTTAGATTTTTCTCTCTTTATAGCAGATCTTCCCAGACTTACCCCCACCTTCCACCTCCCTTTCATTTTCTTCCTCAGAGGAAATCCTATTGCATTGATTTTTGGTTGATAATAATTCCCTCAAATCTGAATTCCAGAGGGCGACTTTTCTCCTGAGAACTTCTCAAAAGAACATTTCATCCAGTGTTCCACTTGAGGAAAAAAAATTAAAGCTCTTTCATTTTTTACCTTCACAAGGGGAAATATTTTTTAACATTAGTCTATCTCACAGGGAAAAAACAAACAACAACCCGACAATATTTTACAACATCCCTCTATGGAAACTAATTGCAATAAGACTTGGAATTATTACCAAGGAAAACTATATTAGTGTTTTTACAATTAGTTCCCTTTGAAAGTTTGAAAGGATGAAAAATTGTAATCATAGAATTTTTAAATCTTAAGGTTCACTTTCTAATTTCATAGAAAAAGAAATTGAGACCTCAAGAAGTTAGACAACGTATTCTGTCATACAGCTAATTAATCAAATAATATCAATAATATGGATTTGTCAAATCTCTTTTTTCTTTAAGAGTTATGGTTCATTTTTGTTTACTTTTGGAAAGAGAGAATCATTTTCCCAATTCTCCATTTCACTTTGGGGAAACAACCATGGTCCTTATCAAAACTCTTTGCATTCCTATGAGTTTCTCAAGCTACAACCAATTCAAGTTACTCATCTTGTTCACAGGGAGACAAAAGAGGACATTAATTTAGACTTAGAAGGGTCTTTGGTGCCACTGAAACCACCTCCTTTACTTGGTAGATGAAGAAATGAGCCCGAAGTGGGTAAATGATATTCCCATGAATACAATGGTAGTAAATGACAAAGATGGGATTTGAACCCAACTCCTCGGATAAAAAATTGTTTTCTTTCTTTTATGCCAGAGAACCTTACCTAAAGTCTAAGGAGCCCTGTTCTCTGGTAGCTGAGCTTTGGCTTATGATTGTGTTTCAAAAGGCTCTCCATGTCTTAAAAATAAAAAAAAAAGTATTTTAAAACCTTTCTTGTTCGTTCACTTCACACTAAAAATAGGATGACAGAGGGATTGGGGGATAAGCAGCCCGAGCAGAGTTGAGTCGGTTGCCATGGCAACCAATGAACCATTTAGCTGTATTTGCCTTGACTGCAAGGTTTCTGGGAGTTTCCTCCCCTTCCTTCTTTTGTTGGGGGGAGGAAAAGGACATGGCTTCCTTTTTATTATATAATATGATGCCAAATTCTTTACTTCCCAAGTCTCCTTAAAAACTCTCTTCCCTTTTTCTCTTACTTGTTCCCCATTCTCAGGGCAGCCAGATCATTGCGAGGAGTCCTTGCTGGGATGAGATGGCAGTGCTAGATTTCTACCCATTTCCCCACATAGTGGGGCTCTTCTCGGACCTTTATCCAGTCTTTTCAAACTTATGTCTGTGAAAATATTTCCTACACCCCTCCCTTTGGAATACAGATATATCCCTGCAGTTCTTCATCAGTCTGTTGGCAACCTCTCCCCTGCAGTCTCCTTGAACTTCAAGAGAGAAGAGGAAAAAGGCCGCCTTTCGCTGAAGTCAGGCTTGGCTACCTTTATCCTGTGATTCTGGGATCTGTTGCAGTTCTTTCAAGTCCTGTGCTGAAGGAACATTTTTGAGGAAAACTGTATGGAAGCTCATTCTGAGTTGGCCCTAGGCCCACTTGTGGAATAAGCATCTTTGGCAATTCTCCTTCCCACTCTAATCTACCATTTCTGGAAGACCTTTTCTACTAGGAGTCTATTGACTGTCCAGGGCCTAGGACCCCACACTGTGGCCCTGTTCTTCAAATATTTCATGCTTGAGACTTTTTATGTTTTCTTTTGTGTCATCAAAACTTGTCTCATGTATGTCCTGTTTTTTCAGGGCCCTGTGAGTGGGCTAGCTAATGAGTCCTAATGGATTAAAGGGAGCCGTGAAAAATTCCCAACCTTTGCTTTTTGCTCAAGGAAGACTGGACATGGATGAGAAACTAAATGAATGAGCACTCCTATTACCATGTAGCAGCTACTGTGAAGAGAATCAGTGCTGGACACACACAATTTAATAAGCACTTGTTGAAGGAATAAAAGACATGATTTCTGTGCTTATGGAGCTTCCCAATCTATTCAGGAAAAAAGCATATAAACATAAGACAGAACAGCAAAAAAGGGAGATATATGGATAAAGAGGTATAATAAAAAATTCAGGCAGAGAAATGAAGGAAACAAGCATTGAACATGCAAACTGCAAGCTGCCCCCATTCATGTCTGTCTCAAAAACACCAACTGCTCCATATCCTAAGTGCTTATGCCATAGAGACTTTTGAAACCTGCAACTGTGTTCCATAATGGAGATGGGAATTCTATTCTACTCCTGATTGGGTCTGATCAGATTTAGGAAGCTTGAGGAAACAAAGATGCTTTAGCAATGTGGAGCTAGTGATTAAGTCCAAGAACAAATATCCTCAGGTGAGAATAGTAAATTTTGTTGATTTAATGTTAGTTACTATTAAAATCAATCAATTAAAAAGTGAATGGAAAATAATTCCTTGGAAGAGACTTCAAATGGAGGCACATTAGTATCCCTGGAGTCATGTATGTGAAACACCTTCATGACGTGACACATTTAATTTTTTTTAGTACTTTGTAAATTTCAGGGTATTGGCTTGGTCTGATGTTCATCCAACCAGATCACAGATAGTTGTAAATCTAGAGAGTTCTTAATGAAAAATCCTATTTTCATGAACTACTTACCACTCCTCTATAAAAGGATCACATGTCAGTTCTGACATCTTGATGATAGGTGTGGGGGACATAGATAACTTTGACCAGGGAGCACTCTTCTCCTGGATCTTCCACGTTCCCTGGGGTTGGGATGGGGGATGGCAGTGAATCACTGTCAGCCTTTTGGTTGACAGGAAGTCTCTCACCATCTGTTCCTCTTTTCTGTTTGCATTTCTTCCTTCGCTTACTTTTTGTTTCTTCTAATGCTTTTTTTTTTTTTTGGTGAGGCAATTGGGGTTAAATGACTTGCCCAGGGTCACACAGCTAGTAAGTATCAAGTGTCTGAGGTCAGATTTGAACTCAGGTCCTCCTGACTCCAAGGCTGGAGCTCTATCCACTGTGCCACCTGGTTGCTCCTTCTAAGGCTTTTTGGTATGGCTTAATTTGCCACCTAATACCTCAGGGTAAAGAGAAGAAATATCTCTGCAAAACCCTGAAGAACTATGTCTGCCAAATTTTGTCCTTCCCATCCTCTGATCAAGACTTGTTTTTTCCATGAAGTCTTTTCAGAATAATCCTGTCTATATTGAGTTACTCTAATCACCGCCTTTCATCTTTTTCGTCTTTCTATTTATATAGAACTTCTGGACACAGTTGGTTTTTTTCTTCATAAAATTCACCAGCATTCTATGGAAAGAAAGAAGAAAAAAGGATCTAAACAGGCAGAGTGGAATCCTGACCCGTTTCAAAGATAAGAAGGTGGAAGAATGTGACAAAGGTGAAAGGGACACATGGGTGAACATTTAGAAAAAGAAATAGATATTAGATTCTTTGTGAAGAATAGAAAGCTGCACTCTCTGAGGCAGAAGCAGCTGTGTATCCTCCAATGAAGGGTAGCAGTGGTGTCAGACGAGAGAACAGAGGAAAGTTTGGAGGAAAAAGAGAAGAGTAGTGCTAGTTGCTGACTCTCTGCTGAAGGATGCTGAAACAAATCATTGTTGACCTAATGAGAGAGTTTAGTTGTCTTTGTAGGGCATGTATACAAGATATAACTGAGGCTCTTCCGAGATTTGTTAGAATGGATGACTACTATCAATTTCTGAAGATTCATATGGGGACAAATGATGCTGCCAGAAGGAAACTATAAAGCATTGATAAAGATGGTCTTGGGCAAAAAATGAAAGACCAGAGGGGTCCATTATATGGTTTCCTCAGTGCTGCCTATTCAAGGAAGGGTTGCAGGGTCTAAAAATCAACTTGGGAAGTAAACAGTTGACTAAGAAGATGGTGGCTGAGAATGGAACGTGAATTTCTGTATTATGTCTTAAAATATAAGAATGGCAGACTCCTGGACAGAGATATATTATGCTAAACAAAAAACTGGTTGATATTTACTTGTCTGGCATCTTGAAAAGCTAATACAGAGGGCTTTAAACTAAAAAGTAAAAGCTTTGAGTGCCACTAGAGATCTCTGTAAGAGCACACAAAAGAGATATATGGATAAGGAGGGAATAATAAAAAATTCAGACAGAGAAATGAAGGAAACAGGAGTGCTGAAAATGAACTGTGGTTTTTTGTATTTTTTTAAATCCAATAGTTTCATGGATTCACTTTGGACTTTTTCTCTACTATTTCAGAGAACTTATTTAATACTATATATGAAAGTTGATAAGCTTGGAGCTCTCAGGCTAGAGAAGATATCTTTCTTTTTGAGCCCAAACATATGGTTTTATGTGGGAAAAGGAAGTCAAATTTTAAAAAAAGAATGAAAATTAAAACATAGCCAGGAAGACTATCAAAATGGACACCAGGCATCATCCAGATGAGGGTAGAGGGATTGAGGAGGTGGAGAGGAAGGAAAAACTTATAAGGAGCTTTTTTAGCAGTTTTTGAGTTATGACAATTCATCAAACTCAGTATTAATGCTTCCATTATATTTCCTACAAAGCAGGAGGTAATAACCAGTACACTCAGTCCCTTGTTCTGAGATATAACCAATGAGATACCCTCAAGGTACAGCTAGATCTATGGCACCATTCTCATGCTTAGCCATCTTCACAGTTTCTCTCTACCCCAACTCCTGTCCTCACACTAAGGGACCTCAACATGCATATTGGTACCCTTTGAATATGCTAACTTCCCAATTCATCAATCTATTCAATTCCCATTACTCAACCTCTACCCTATCTCAGTTACACATGGTGGTCACACCCATGATTGTGCCATCACTCACAAGTATTCCACTTCCTTAATTATGAACTTTGAAATGCCTTTATCTGATCATAATCTTTTATCATTTCATCTTTCCTTATGCCTTAGGATCCCTAGCTGTGTTCTCTATTCTCATTATAACCTCCATTCTCTTCACCTCTTAGTACTTTCCCAAGTTGCCACCTCTCCTTCCTTGTTTTGATCCCTTGGCAAACCAACTCAGTTCTACACTATCTTCTACCCTTTACTTCCATTTCATTTTTTTAAACTTTTTTTTGTTCTTTACTTTGAGAGGTAATGGGGTGAAATGACTTGCTGAGGGACATACACCTAGTATGTGTCAAGTGTCTGAGGCCAGATTTGAACTCAGGTCTTCCTGAATCCAGGGCTGGTGCTCTATCCATTGAGCCATCTAGCTGCCCCCTACTTTTTCCTTGCCCTATTTTTCTTCTCCCTTTCTACACTCCAACCTTGGATTATTCCTGTCATCTTCCTCTTTTGCTTCCATACATGTGCTTCTGAACCATGCTGACTGAGTTCACTCCAAATTTATGTTATCTAATCTCAACTAGATTAGTTGAGTCCTCACTGAAGCAATGAAAACATATATTCTTTTCCCATTCTAATTCATTTGGTGTCCTTTTTTTTTTCCAGTCATAGTCAAGGTTTATCAAAACACCTGTTGGAGTGGGCAAGATTCCTGGTGAGTCTATGCTATTGGCCAGATTTTAAGAATCTGAACATTTGTGACACTTGTATTGACAACCAGACCAGACTCTTAAGGAATCTGAGCCATTGGCCAGATTTTAAGAATCTGAGCAATTTAATGGGGGCAAGATGGACACTTATATACAGTGGTCAAGGAGCAGGTCTAGATGGAATCAAGGAGTGGTGATTTAGGGTGGGGCCAGGTGCAGTATTTAAGGGCTGGGCTGGGTTAAAGGTAACAGAGAATTGAAGGTCAAAGTCACAATGAAAGGACAGTTTAAGTATTATTTGCAGATGCCTCAGGTGAATGCCAGGGCTCTGAGTTCATGGGCTGGGTTCCTGGAATTCATGTGAAAGTTCAAAGGGGGAAGGGTCCAGTATCCTACTTTCTGCAATGCCTGTCCTAAACCTTATTTCTTTTTAAGCTTTCTATGGCACCCCTCTCCCACACTCTTGGCTGAGGATGAAGTCTCATATTTCATTGAAAACATAGACACTGCTCACCAAAAACACCTCCTTCTTCTCTCCTCTTTATCTCACATCATTCAAACATCTCTCCCCACAATCTCCTTCAATTTGATCTTGGATGAAGCGGTGGTCTTTCTTTTTGGCAAGGCCAATCTTGTGACCTTGATCTCATCTCTTTCCACATCTCCAGCAAATTGCTTCACTATCCCCTCTACTCTCTTACCTTCTTTCTCTCCCTATTTACTAGTTACTTCCCCTGCTGCCTACAAACATGCTCTTGTCTCTTCTACTCTTTAAAAAAAAACTTACTTGATCTCACCATTCCATTTGCTATTATCCTGTATCTCTCCATACTTTTGTGATTAAACTACTTGAGAAAGTTCCATTTCCTCTTTTCTCACCCTCTTCTAAAACTTCTGTAATCTGGATTCTGCTCTCATCATTCAACTAAAACCATACTCTCCAAAGTTACCAAAGATCTCTTAATTGCCAAATCAAACAGGTTTTTTTCAATCATGATTCTTCTTGACTTCTCTGGGGCTCCTCTTCTTTGACACTGTGCCACCAGATGTCACAATTGCAAGACCACCTTGTCCTACCATAAATTCCCAGTCTCTCAGAATCCTCTCCTCTCTCAGATACATGAAAGGACTGTAACAAAAAGCCCATAAAAACACTCCAGGAGGAAAGGACTAGCTGTGTGCTTATTTGCAGAAATCAGATAAGAAATAGATAGTCTGCTTTGCTGCATGTGTCTAGTTACTTGGGTGGATCCCCTCTGAAGAATTTTTGGGAGGTCATGGACAAGAGGCCCATAGGATAAGAAGTTGTAGATGAGTTGTAAATTATGCCAATGAAGGACGTATTCTTACTTATTTGATCACATATTCTTTGAAAATATTGACATGGGCACAGAAAATGGAAACCATGTCAAATGCAAGATAGAAAAGCTTGATATGGTCCTGTAAGAATAGTGACAGGAATGTTAAAGCTCAGAATGAGCTGAGGCAGACAAAGAAAATGAAGAACAGCAAAACAGAGTGAATAGATTTTAAAAAAAAACTGTAATCGGGAAAATATTATAAAAGGAGGGATAGGCTGGATAGATTCCAAGCTAGAAGTGAACTTAAAGGTCATCACATCTACCCCCTCATTCTACAAATAAGGCCCAGAGAGATTAAGTAATTTTTCTCAGTGTCACATGGATAATATGGAGCAGGGCTGGGATTTAAATCCAGGTCCTCTGACTCCATATCCCCCTCCTTTTCTACTGTCCCACAATGTCTGCTTGGCAGAAAGGACAGTTGCTTGGGGTGTATGCCATGATGATAACAGATGCTCTAGAGAAGTTGGAGCTGTTCAGTTTTCACTTGCCTCTGTTTTCTCTGATAAGGAGAATGATATTTGGATATGAAAAGGAAGAAAAAATGCAGTTAATCAAGGAGCTGATATCCAAGATGAGTAGGAAAATAATATGAGAGCCCCCAGTTTTCCTTGAGGACTTCAAATCCTTAGGGCCCTTAAGGATTATAATACAGATTACTGACATAATTGGTGGATGAGCTAGTTGAATAACTGTCAGATGTCTTTGAAAGATCGTGGAGAATGGGAGAAGTATAGCAGGATTGTCACCAATTTAAAAAAAAAAGAAGAAAATAGATTCTGCAAAGTATAAGCTAATGAGCTTGACTTTATTTCCTGGCAACATTTAAAAATATATTTTAAGGGTATATTAAAGATAGCCAAAGATGACTAGTGAATATGTAGAAAAGGAAGTGGTTATGACAAAGAGCTGTAATGTTGTTTTGTCAAGGATAGATCATTTTAAACTAAAGTAATTTCCTTTTTTGATGGGCTTATTAAATTGATAGATGAGGTGAATTTTTTTAGACAAAGGTGACTGATAAAATATCAACAACTACTGACCCATATTTATACTCTCTATTTAACGTGAAATCTTTATGAAGATCATGCTTACATGAATTCAGGCATCATCAATGAGGATATTAGCAAGGAGCAAGCAGGCTTTCATAAATGATATTCAACATTGAACCACATTTTTGCCATCTCATAACTGGTTTAAAGATGTAGGAAATATAAGATCTCATTGTGCTTACTGTTCGTTAACAAATTCAGCTCAAAAGAACAATTATGAGAACCAAAATTGCTCTTTTACAACAAAGTGTCTCCCATCCATATAGCAAGATCATTTAAGATTCCTTGGAAGTTGTAACATCAGAAATAATTGTGGTCAATGACCTTCTAATAATAAGACCAGACAAGGAATAAAACAGAGAAGTGTATGCTTGCCAAAAGTATTTGCCACTGTGATGGAAGAGATCTAGCAAAAAGTCTGATTTGAGGAAAGATTCCTTAGGGATGGTGAACTCTTCCAGATACTTATGTTTGTAAATGTAAATGTGTTTATTCCTCAAGCCTCAAGATATTGCAGAGACTCAAAGGAGAGTTCTGTAAGCATTCAAAGGATTTTGGTTTGTTCACCTGTACAGGAAATACCAAATGGATGAAAGATGTCTATTGCCCAAACTTCAGTATGTATGTGAACAAGCACTCTATAGAGTTTGTCCAACAGTATATATATCTGGGACAGACAATACAGGGGACTAACAAGCTGGGTCCAGAGTTGAAAAGGGGGAGGAGAGAAGGTTAGATTGCTTTAGGAAAATGGTAGAGTACTTTTACTGACTTCAAGTTTTGCAAAACGTCAAAGACTCATATTTCAATAGAAATACACACACACACAACATATATATATATATATGTTTACCAATATTGCTGGGTGGCAGAAACATCTGGAACACCACTGTCTCCAAAAACCAAAGATGAAATTTCCACAGAGGACAATGGAAGTTTGTGTGGAGTTGTGAGCAGATGGCAACATATGACTAAGGAAAAACTCTGAAGAAGAATAGGACCAAAAGATGTCATCAAAGAATTGAAAGAAACAAAGAAAGAAAGATGGGCTGGTCATGGGGCTAGAGTGAGGGAGAACAAAGGGTTGGCTAGAGCAGTACTTCTTAAACTGTTGGTTGCAACCCTATATGGGGTTGCAAAAAATTTGGCAACAGTAAAAGGTTTCTGAATGTGCAATGACCAAAAATTAATTAAAGATCAAATGTGTAACGAATCTGAGGCATTTCTGGCAGCACTTGCTAGTGTTTGTTGTGTTGCGCAACTTCACTGCAGCCTTGGTTCTGAACACAAAGCATGTGTGATATCACTGCGCATGCCCTGCCAACAAATGCAGCCAAAATGGAGAAAGGGGTCACAAGTAGAAAAAGTTTAAGAAGCCCTGGGTTTGAGTATTCCACTGGCTGGGATAGTAGGAAAAAGCAGAAAGGCCTGCAGCTCTTTGGGTGAACTCCCTGTGATGAACTTTCAGGAGGACAAGGATGAGTCACAGAAAGGGGGCTGGTATGGATGAGTTACAATCTGCGTTATTGGAGGGCATGACTAATTAATGAGATCACAGATACCGTTGGGTATTAAGTATTTGACAATTTTATCTATGTTTGAGGTATTTACACAAATGGAGGGTTGATAAGGGAAACCCCTGCTCAATTTGATCTTCCCAATTAGCTTGAGATTACAGGTCACAGACCTTTATCTGAAAGATACCTTCCATAAAGACAGGCATGAGCTCTGGTACCTACGTGAGGATATAGGTAATTCTTCTGATCGGTTCCCAGTGACTTTGGCTGTTCCCAAGATTGTTGGATAGTTGGGGTGATGAACTTTTCTTGGGGAAGAACTGTTCATCCTTTGTTCTCTATAAAAGCAAGCTGTGAAATGGCTTGGATTTTTAAAGATGTTTTCTCTCCCTGGGACTTCCGGACTGGAGTTTGAGGTGGGAGGGTGGAGTTTAGAAAGGACACTTATTCCTCTCTCTCGATTGGGAGTAGAAAATAGTAACTTTCAGAGGAAGCACCTGGTGAGATCTATTTGCTTGTCCAGATGGCCTAAGTTTCCTGGGCCCAATGTTCCTGTCTATCTTCTGTCTTTTTGTTTCCATTTCTGAGCACAAGACAGAGAGAATTCCTTAAAGTGGTGTGTCACTCAATTAGAGAGGCATATAGCAAAAGCTGACTTGTGCTTCTATATGGATTGAGAGGAAAGAACTGTGACTAGAATTTGCCAGCCTTGAGGGTTACCTAATAGATAATCCCAAGTTTGATTGTTCCCAAGTTCAAGATTTTGAATGTGCACCCAGAGGGAGAATAGCATGCTTCTTGAAGAAGGAAGAGGAATGGGAATATGGCTTCTGCATATGCAGAATATTGGGGGGGGGGATTGGGGGAGATTGGAACCTTAACAACCCTTCCCCAATACTTGCCCCAAGTTGCTTAGATAGTACAGGTCTGATGTAACTGGGGAGTGCTTGTTCAGCATCTCCCAAAGTCTCTTTCCCTTCTGGGGGCATCTAATGGGCCATTTGAATGTTTTATGTTTCTATATTTGCCTATGGGGTCCTATAAGTTCTTTGCATCTTACACAGGGAAAATAAAGGTTGTCTTATATCCATTATCCATATTGTACATTGATTATGTGAGAGTTAGGGACCCTGTTATATACATTTTGGGAAACCTAGACACAAACTATATCTTGAATAAATAAACAGATTTTCTTGGGGGTATTCCAGATGGGGGCATAAGTCAAAGAGAGAAACTGACAACCCCCCTCCTCTCCCAGTTCAAACTTCATCTGTGTGAATCCACATTACTTTGGAATCCTTGAACTAAATGTAACATCAAAAAATACCTGAGTCCTAAAAGTGCTATTGAAGAATCTCAGAATCTAAATTGGAAAGACCCTTATGCCATGGGGGAAAGGAGCCCCTTCCTCCCAGCCCTTAATATAGGAAGTCCAAACAGAGTTCCCCCACGCTTAGAAGATGAGAAGAGAGAGAAAGTCAAAAGGCAGTCAATTAGTCACTCATTTTAAGGTCTACTGAGATTTACCAAGACTTGTGGCTCAGAGGCCAATCCTCTTTGACAATGTTCTCCATCATGGGGTGGAGCAAAGTCTATAGGGTTGTGCACACCATTTAGTGATGAGTCAAAACCCTAATTCTGTTTTTAACCCTGTCCAATCCCTATGGAGACAAAACACATACTCTAATGGGAAATCTCTATTACACATGCATGCATACGTGCACATACATACGTCTCTACAACATTCTTGAAGACCTTCAGTGTGGGTGAACTCAGCTATCTCTGAAAGCAGTCTATTTATTACACATGTATATGCATGCATGTTCATATATGCATGCAAAAATCTCTATAATCTGCTTGACATGTGGTCATCTAGGCCTCAACCCCATATTGAGACCCACGACTTAAGAAGCCCTTCTTAGTGGTTGTGAGTGGAAAAAATTGAAGAAGCCCTGATCTAGGCTTTGATTAAAACCTCCATTGAAAGGGAATCCAGCTACCTCTGAGAGCAACCCCTCCATTACACTTCTGGAGAACGCTAATGGTTAGTAAGTTCTTCCCAACATCAGACCTTAATTCATCCCCTGGTAACCTGAACTTACTGCTCTCTCTGGGTCTAATGGTGAATTTTGTCTTATTTTAATAGAAGAACATCTCTGGCAGCCTGAGGAGTCTAATGGAACTTTGTATTTCCATGTTAAATTTTTATAATCTTCTGTGGTGTTTAGATTTTTATTTTGGTCTCCTCATTTGTTTAATAGTTATTCTTTCTCCTGTGACATCTCTTGGCAGGCATTGTGAGTTCTCGTGTTAATCGTTGTGGATGAAGAAAGCATGCAATATGTGCATTCTGGATGTTATCATAAGCAGGAGTCTTTTACCAGAATAAAAGATGCATTTTCTCCTTTCTTTGATAGAACTACTCCTAATTTCCATATGTCATTATGAGGACAAGAAATTACATGAGGTGTCCAGTGGAAATAATTGAATTTCAATAATACTCAACCATAATTAGTATCCTATGACATGTATGCAAAAGGTGGCAAGCTGGCTGGTTGTCAGTGGCATGTCAACAATGCACTACAGAAATGTGTGTGACCTTGATGACTGGCTGTTTGACAGCTACAAACCAGAACCATGAATCAAAAGCTACACTCAAGGACGTGTGGGAGGAGGAACAGTTAGAATACACAGGGGTGAAGAGCACAAATGTGGAGGTATGGAAAGAGGGGAAGACAAGTAGGGGGAGTCGCGCAGCTGAAAAAGCATCTAATCACCTGGAGTCTCACTGTCCCGCCAAGGAGACAAGCAAGACAGAATGACACTAGGCTTCACCTCTCACTGGAGTCTCATCTGGGCACTCAACCCCCTCACTCCAGGCTGTTAATGAGAAACTTTGGTGGGCTTCATAATTGGATGCTTTCAAGACTGTGTGAACCAAATACTTGCTTGGGGGTGCAGAGGCAAAGAATGGTGGATCTGAAGAGCTGGGTTTGAGTCCTGGCTCTGCCACTTACATTTTGGTGTAGCCTTGAGCAAGTAACTTCACCTCTCTGGGCTTTAGTGTCCTCAGCTGAAAAATGAGGGTCGGACGAGATTGCCTCTAAGATCCCTTCTAAACCTAATATATGATCCTCAGTCTTGATATTTAGATTCCTTCTCTTGCTGTCCACTTTGTGAAGAAGTATATTTTTGCTAGATTCTGAGAATCCCTGATTTGAAAGGCAGAAGTAGGTAGAAACTGAAAGAAGCTGACAGGTCCTATAATTATTCATCACTTTGTAGACATCAAAATTCTAAATTTAAGTATAGTCAACAAATATTTCTTAAGAGTTTACTATGTTTCAGGCATTGTGCTAAGTGCTGGGGATAATAAGAAAGGCAAAAACAGTTAGTGCCCTCAAGGATCAGGTATACTAATGGAAGCACCTTCTCTACAATTTACATAATCTTAGGGAGTTTCCTAGAGCACAGAGAGGTTAAGAGGCTTACCCCAGGTCTTATAGAATGTGTCAGAGGTGGGCCTTGAATTTAGGTCTTCCTAGGTTGAATGCTGGCTCTAATTCTAATATAGGAGGATGGATATAGTGTTCCCCAAAACAAAAAAATATTTTTTTTATCCAAGCACAGAAGTAAGATTATGATTGAGGTGTATGTCCAGAATTAACTTTTATGTTTTTTTAAAAGCACAAAATAAACATTTTTTTCCCTAAAAAATAGAAAGGAAGATAAATCTCTTTTGTTCTTTCATTCCAAGATTAAGATGAAGTAGGGTATATGGGGTGTTCAGGGAGAACTAGCTCTTCCTGTGTGAGGGTTTGCCGAGCCCTTTTCAGGGCTACTTATCTACTTTTGGTTACTCAACTCTCCAAGAAGTTGTAGCATGTGCAGGGACTATACCCCAGTAAAACTGTCTTGGCTAAACCAGGTTGAGGGCTCTAGATAGGCCTTATGAGTTAGGCAAATGTCTACCCTAAGCATATGAAGACTTCCCCTGATGGAATAGGCAGATGAAAACAATTTGTTCGAAGGGCCATGAAGATGACTGAAGCAGGCACCATGGGGCACTTAGAGCTTGGTTAGACAAACAATAAAAATACCTTTGTCATCCACTGACGCCTGAGCTATCGCCAGTCCTCTGGACTTTTATCTTGCCATTGGACTCTGGAAGGCAATGCGTGGATGATGATTTTGTACAATGCTGAGTCACTTAAATCCAATTCATAAACAGATCAAGACATTGACGGGGCACTAATGATGGACCCCTGCAAGGCCCTGGACTTTCCCACACAGCCCAGATCCCTGGCATTCTCCAAAGGCATGTGGCCACCCCAGCCCACCTTGATTACCTGATTACTTTACTTGACACTCCTTAATCCCATCCAGGCACCTTTCTCTGTTACTTCCAGACCACTCCAGGCTACTTGCCACTCTTTAATCCATTTAGAATTTCCCCCAGTCTTTCTGTATAAAAGTGTCCATCTTGCCTCTATTAAATTGCTCAGATTCTTAATATCTGGTCCACTTGTATTGGTGTCACAAATAGCAGCAGACTTGCTACTTGGACCGAAAGAAGGTTTGAGTGGTTGAATTATTTCGAGGCAGACACTTGTCCTATACTCTTGCATTTCCAGGTTCCTAGCACCCCTGGACCACGACAACATCACTCATCATTTGCTATTTTACTAATTAGCTATTTTATTATTTTACTATCCTGCTATTTTACCTACCTTGAGGTCCTGTGGCAATGGGTGAGTGATGAAGCAGCAGGGGCAGAAATACTGGGAGCTATAGCCACAACCCTGCCCACATGTGTCCTAGGGCATTGGGTAGTTTTCTCAATGAGTATTTGGGCAAATTTTTTTAAAGGACTATCCTGCTTATCTCCTGTCATGTAGAAGGTGCTAGAAAAGGTGTCCTAAAAATTGTCTTCTCACTCAACCCTGGTCTGCTTATCACAGCAGACCACAGACCTACCCTGTGGTTGACACACACTGAATAAAGGACAAAAATTTTTGAGGAGTGCCAGGAAGTCAGCAAACTTATATGTCTCCCAAAAGGAGTGAACTGACAGGCTCATGACAAAATAGTTGCAACTTCGAAGGAAAGTGCCATGCCACCACCATCAGTCTATAAACTTCTACCGCAACAAATCCTGATGAGATCAAAGAAAAATTCTACAAAGTCTTAGAGATCCTCCTCATCAATGCACTGAAAGAGGACAAGTTTATAATTCTGGATGACTTTAATGTCAGAGTAGGCACTGACTATCAGACAAGGCAGGGAATCCTTAGGATGAAGAGTTGGAAACAACAGCAGCAACAGTCACTACTGAAGACTTGTGCATCTCATGACCTCATCATTTGTCAGTTAAACCTTGTCATACATATTTCTTTTTCTTTTTGTGTGTGTTATTTTTTAAAATTAATTAATTAATTAATTTTTAGTTTTCAACATTTACTTCCACAAGATTGAGTTCCAAATTTTCTCCCCATCTGTCCCCTCCCCCACCCCAAGATGGTGTGCATTCTGAATACCCCTTCCCCCAATTTGTCCTCCCTTCTGTCATACTCCCCCTTCTCTTATCCCCTTCCCCTTCTATTTTCCTGTAGGGCAGAGTAGATTTCTATACCCCATTGCCTGTATATTTTATTTCCCAGTTGCATGTAAAAACAATTTTTAATATTGGTTTTTAAAACTTTGAGTTCCAAGCTCCTTCCCTTCCTCCCTCCCCACCCACCCTCATTGAGAAGGCAAGCAATTCGATATAGGTTATACATATTTATTCATGCAAAACACTTCCATAATAGTCATGTTGTAAAAGACTAACTATATTTTCCTCCATCCTAACCCACCCCCTGTTTTTTCTATTCTCTCCTTTGACCCTGTCCCTCCTCAAAAGTGTTTGCTTCTGATTACCCCCTGCCCTAATCTGCCGTCCCTTCTATTATTCTCCCCTCTCCCACACTTATGCCCTTTCTCCCCTATTTTCCTGTAGGGTAAGATAGATTTCCATATCCAATTGAGTGTGTATGTTATTCCCTCCTGAAGCCAAATCCAGTGGTAAGAGTCACTAATTTACTCTCACCTCCTCCCTCTTCCTCTCCACTGTAAAAGCTTTTTCTTGCCTCTTTTTCCATGTAGGAATGTAAACAGTTCCTTGACCTGGGAACTCTAGAATTTGTCTATAATATTCCTGGGATTTTCCTTTTGGAAACTATTTCAGGAGGTGATTTCTATTTCTACTTCAATTTCTATTTTGCCCTATGGCTCGAGAATATCAGGGCAGTTTTCCTTGATAATTTCTTGAAAAATGATGTCTAGGCTCTTTTTTGATCATAACTTTCAGGTAGTCCATTAATTTTTAAATTATCTCTCTTGCATCTATTTTCCTGGTCAGTTGTTTTTCCAATGAGATATTTCACATTGTCTTCTATTTTTTTCCATTCTTTTGGTTTTGTTTTATAATTTCTTGATTTCTCATAGAATCATTAGTTTCCATTTGCTCCATTCTAATTTTTAAGAATTATTTTCTTCACTGAGGTTTTGGACCTCCTTTTCCATTTGACCAATTCTGCTCTTTAAGGTGTTCTTCTCCTTATTGGGTTTTTGGACCTCTTTTACTATTTGGCCTAGTCTATTTTTTAAGGTGTTATTTTCTTCAGTATTTTTTTGGGTCTCCTTTAGCAAGCTGTTGACTCATTTTTCATGATTTCCTTGCATCACTTTCCTTTCTTTTCTCAATTTTTCCTCTATTTCTCTTATTTGCTTTTCAAAAATCCTTTCTGATATCTTCCATGGCCTCAGACCAATTCGTAATTTTTTTTTAGAGGCTTTGGATGCAGGAGCTTTGACTTTGTTGTCTTCTTCTGGCTGTATGTTTTGATCTTCTTTGTCACCAAAGTAAGATTCTATAGTCTGAGTTTTTTCCCACTGTTTGCTCACGTTCCCAGTCAATTACTTGGCTTTTTAACTGTTTGTTAAGGTAGAGCTCTGCTTTCAGTGTGGAGGGTGTACTGTCCCAAACTTCAGGGGTTTTGTGCAGCTGTTTTCAGAGATACTTTTAGGGACCTGTAAATTTTCAGTTCTTCCAGGTTGATATGATCAAAGGAGAGGTGTTTACTCCTTTCCTGGCCTGTGCTCTGGTGTGTGAGTGACCACAAGCACTCTTTTCTGCCTTGGAACTGGGAGGAGGATTCTCTCTCCACTGCCACCACAAACTCTACCACGCTAACCCTGCTCCTTGCCCCAGGACTACCACTTAAGGCTGCAACCCAGATCCAAGCATGACAAAGCAAGAGAATCCTACCTCAGTGCCTGCAAAGAGATTCCTGCAATCCCTCTCTAATCAGCTGCTTAATACCCCCACCATCTGTGGATCAAGAGCTCTGGAAGCAGTTGCCACTGCTGCCCTGGGGCTGCACCAGGTCTGGGACTGGACAGTGCTCCTCTCTCACGCAGGCCTGACAGACCTTTCCCACTGACTTTCTAAGTTGTCTTTGGTGTTTGTGGATGGAGAAATCTGGAAACCGCCATAGCTGCTAGTGATTCAGTCCCCTGAGGCCTGCTCTAGGTTCACTGTGGTCAAACATATTTCTTATATGTATCCCTCACTATTGTGGTCCAAGTTTAAGCTTACTTGTTTCTTGGATGCTATGTGAATTTGTGGGAAGGAATGAACCAGGAGCTTTTATATTAACTGGCTTTATCACGTTATCTGAGAGTAGTAGTAGCTGCCCTTTGGGGACCCAACCTACCAATTTGAGCAGAAATTGGGAAATGCTGCTATTATTATTTCTTCCTCTTCCTCTTCCTCCTCCTCCCATTTATTTTATTGTTATCTTTTTTTAAAAAGCAAGGACTATTTACTTTTTTTACCTGTGCAGTTTTCATTTTTGATTTCTTGAAACAGTTCTGAAAAAACAGGCTTTAAAAAAATCCATTGTACTCTTCCCTTGACCCATCCTAGGTAATCATTTAAAATGGTGAGGTACTCTCTTGATCCAGAAAACCCCACAAAATCATGCAAGTCAAGGAGTTCAAATCTCCAGGTCCACTTCAAGAACACCCGTGAAATAGCCTAAGCTATCAAGGGCATGCATATCGGAAAAGCTACCAAAGAAACAATGTGTTCCCTTCAGGTGATATAATGGTGAAATTGGCAGGTGTGCCTAGGTTAAGCAGTGGGGTTGAACACAGGGTCGTTGACCCAAAAAGAGTGCTGAATTCTTGCTGCGTATGCTTAAAAATGCAGAGAGTAACACAGAATTGAAGGGTTTGGATGTGGATTCTCTTGTCATTGAGCATATGCAGGTTAACAAGGCTCCCAAAATGGGACAGCATACTTACAGGGCTCATGGTCAAATCAACCCATACATGAGTTCTCCTTGAGATGATACTTATGAAAAGGAACAAACTGTTCCTAAACCAGAAGAGGAGGTTGCTCAAAAGAAAAAGATAACCTAGAAGAAACTGAAGAAACAAAAGCTTATGGCACAGTAAAAGTGACATTAGAATGCATATAAAAGTGAAATGAAAACAAAAACAAAAAAATGAACAAACAAACAAAAAAAAGCACATTGTATTTTAAATGGAGCTACTTGACTATGCCTTTAAAATCCCAAATCATTCTGACTTTTATTGATGGCCAATCATAGGCCCAGCCCAAGCCTCTGTGACTCATTGTTTAGGTTTTGATGGCTTAAATATAAATAACAATTGTTTTCTGTTCTGGCTAGAAACTTTGAGGGTTTCTGAGGGTTTTCCCCTCCCAGATTCATATCTTTGTGATAGTAAACTGAGCCATCTTTTGTCTCAGTTCTTAGCTACGCCTTAGCCATTGAATAGGTGTGGCCTCAGACAAACTGAGACCTGGGGAAGAACTTAATTTAGAAAGGCCAAGATCATCCTACTGCATCCTGGGCCATCACCAGTTATCTTGACCTATATCTTGCCAATGGACTCTGATGACTTTGGAGGAAAGAGTGAGACTGACAACTTTGCACAGCTCTGCCTCACTCAAATCCAAGTCACGGCATCACCCTCATGATGTCATTAGTCCTCTTTGAGAACAAAAGATGAGCAACAGCCTTCTCATCATCAACACTGTTTTCTGCTTACATAACTGCATCATGGATGCACCAAACATTGCATGTATGCAGCAAACATTGGCATTTAATAGACACATTATTGTAAGGAGGAAAGACAGGCAGGGAGGTAGAGTGATGAAGGTGATGTGTGGTGCAGAGTGCTGGACCAAACATAGACTTATCCTCTTCAAGCTAAACATTCATATTTGACAAAAGTGGAGTCCCCAAGATAAAACTCCTGTCAAGAAACTCAATGTCACCAGATTGGAGTGCTTCTCTGTGCATGAACAGTTCATTACTGACCTGGATGGAAAGCTGAGTCAGCACATAGTTGGCAACAGTGGAGTAGAAAAGGAGTGGGCAGCTTTCAGAGACTTGGCATGTAGTACTGCATTTGCTCATCTGGGCCAGAACACTTGCAAACATCAGGACTGGTTAGACAAAAATAATGGGGAAATTAAGAAATTCAGAAGCTGCTAAATGAGGAATGAGAACTCCATAGTTGGGAGGCTTTGACAGAAAGTGTGGAAGAGAAGAGCTATTAGGCTACCTACCAAACTGAAAGTCTACAGAGCCACTCCACTGACCTCATTGTTGTATGCCTGTGAAACCTGGACAGTCTACTAATGCCATGCCAGGAAACTGAATTCCTCCCATTTGAACTGTTTTAGAAAGATTTTGAAGATCACCTGGCTAGACACCGAGCTCCTCTTTCAAGCTAAATTGCTGAACATTCAAACTTTACTGCAGAGAGTGTAACTCTGATGGGCTGGCCATATAGCCTGAATGTCAAACACATGCTTACCTAAAAGTCTATTTACAGAGAACTTGTCCAAGGCAAGCGCTCACAAGGTAGTCAGAAGAAGCAGTACAAGGACACTCTCAAGGTTTTTCTGAAGAACTTTAGTATGGAGTGTGAGGTGTGGTGATGTGGTTTGGGGTGCTGGGAACTTCAAAATGTTAGGGTATAAGGGGGTTGCCTGGAAAGAATTCAAGCATTCAAGCCTTCTTTTGGTCAAACTAGCAAAGTTTATTATAACACCAATTGAGCCTGCTAGATTCTTTTTTTTTCCTTTTTTTAAATTAATTTATTTTGATTTATCAATAATCACTTCCATATGCTTTTAAATTTAAAATTTTTCTCCCCCTTCCTCCCCACCACCCTCCCCAAGATGGCACACAATCTGATATAGGCTATACATTTACATTCATATTAAACATATTTTCACATTAGTGATGTTGTAAGTAGAAATTAAAACCAATAGGAGGAACCATCAGAAAGAGGAAACAAAATGCAACAGAAGAGAAAAAAAATAACAATTTGGCTTCCACAGTTCTTTCTTTGGGTGTGGATAGCATTTTCTATCACAAGACCTCTGGAGATGTCTTAGATCCTTGTATTGCCAGGAAGGGTTAAGTTTGTCAATATTAGTCATCACACAACATGGCTGTTATTGTGTACAACGTTCTCTTGGTTCTGCTCACTTCACTCAGCATCAGACCATATAAGTCTTTCCAGGTTTTTCTGAAGTCAGCCTGTTCATATACCACAACTTGCTCAGTCATTCCCCAAATGATGGGCATCCTCTCAATTTCCAATTCTTTGCCACCACAAAAAGAACTGCTATGAATATTTTTGTATATATATGTCCTTTTCCCATTTGTGTGATCTCTTTGGGATATAGCCCTAGAAGTGCTATTGCTGGGTCAAAGGGTATGCACATTTTTATAGCCCTTTGGGCATAGTTCCAAATTGCTCTCCAAAATGGTTGGATCATTTCACAACTCCACCAACAATGCATTAGTGTTCCAATTTTCCCACATCTTCTCCAACATTTATCATTTTCCTGTTTTGTCATGTTGGCCATTCTGATATGTGTGATGTGGTACCTCAGAGTTGTTTTGATTTGCATTTCTCTAATCAATAGTGATTTAGAGCATTTTTTCATATGACTATAGATGGCTTTAATTTCTTCATCTGAGAACTGTCTGTTCATATCCTTTGACCACTTATCAATTGGGGAATGGTTTGTATTCTTATAAATTTGACTTAATTCTCTATATATTTTAGAAATGAGGCCCTTATCAGAGAGAGTGGTTGTAAAAATTCTTTCCCAATTTTCTACCTTCCTTCTGATCTTAGTTGCATTGGCTTTGTTTATGCAAAAACTTTTCAATTTAATGTAATCAAAATTATCTATTTTACTTTTTGTAATGTTCTTTACCTCCTCTTTGGTCATGAATTCTTCTGTTCTCCATAGATCTGACAGGTAAACTATTCCTTGCTCTCTCAGTTTGCTTATAGTATCAGCCTTTATATCTAAATCATGTACCCACTTTGACTTTATTTTGGTATATAGTGTGAGATTTTGGTCTATGCCTAGTTTCTGCCATATTCTTTCCCAGTTTTCCCAGCAGTTTTTTCAAAGAGTGGGTTCTTATCCCAGAAGCTGGGGTCTTTGGGTTTATCAAATACTATAGTACTATAGTCATTGACTACTGTGTCTTGCACACTTAACCTATTCCACTGATCCACCACTCTATTTCTTAGCCAGTACCAAGCAGTTTTGACAATTGCTGCTTTATAATACAATTTAAGATCTGGAATGGCTACGCCACCTTCTCCTTCATTTCTTTTCATTAGTTCTCTTGATATTCTGGATCTTTTGTTCTTCCAAATGAATCTTGTTATTATTTTTTCTAACTCTATAAAATAATTTTTTGGTAGTTTGATTGGTATGGCACTGAATAAGTAAATTAGCTCAGGTAGAACTGTCATTTTTATTATATTAGCTTGGCCTACCCATGAGCAACTGATGTTTTTCCAGTTATTTAGATCTGATTTTATTTGCATGAAAAGTGTTTTGTAATTGTGTTCATAGAGTTCCTGGGTTTGTTTCAGGAGGTAGACTCCTAAATATTTTATAATGTCTACAGTAAGTTCAAATGGAATTTCTCTTTCTATGTCTTGATGTTGGGCTTTGTTGCTAATATATAGAAATGCCAATGATTTATGTGGGTTTATTTTATAGCCTGCAACTTTGCTAAAGTTGTTTATTATTTCAAGTAGTTTTTTACTTGATTCTCTGGGATTCTCTAAGTATAACATCATGTCATCTGCAAAGAGTGATAGCTTTGTTTCTTCTTTGCCTATTCTAATGCCTTCAATGTCTTTTTCTTCCCTTATTGCTAAAGCTAATGTTTCCAGTACGATGTTGAATAACAGTGGTGATAATGGACGTCCTTGTTTCACCCCTGATCTTATTGGAAATGCTTCTAGCTCATCCCCATTACATATTATGCTTGCAAAGACAGAAATAACAGTGCCTTCCTTCAAGGAGCTTACGTTTTACTATGGGGTCTTTACTATATTCTTACTTACATTTTACCATGGGAAATTGTGGCCAGGCAATGGAACTTGGGCAAAGAAAGATACAGGGATTGGGAGTAGAGATAAGACAGTAGGTTGTAACAATGAACAGAGGTCCAGAGAAATACCTAGGGAAGAAGTCCACGATTTGAGTGAATTAACAAAATGCTATATTGAATCAAGCTAGAAATCACAGTGTAACCAAATTGATCAATCAATAATAATTTCTTAAGTACCTATGTGCCTGCCACCATGCCAAATGCTGGGGATACAAAAAGAGGCAAAAGATAATTCCTGCCCTCAAGGAGCTTACAATCAAATGAGGGAGATAATATGCCAACCAATATCTATCTCTCCATCTATCTATCTATATCAACCTATATACAGAATAAATAGAAAATAATACAGAGGAAAGTCATTGGAATCAGGGAGAGGTTGGGGGAAGACTTCCTGTAGAAGGTAGAATTTTAGTTGATATTTAAAGGAAGCCAGGGAGGTTAGCTTATGGAGTTGAGGAAGGAGAGTATTCCAGGACTAGGGGACAGTCAGAGGGAATGCCTGGAGCCAAAGATGGAGTGTCTTGTTCATGGAACAGCCAAGAGGGCAATGTCACTGGATTGAAGAGTGCTTGCTGGGGAGTAGGGTATAAGAAGACTGGAGAGGTTGGGGTGGGGGTAGGTTATAAAGGGCTTTGTATGTCACGTAAAGCATTATGTATTTGCTCCTGCGGGCAATAAGAAGCTACTGGAGTTATTGAGTGGTGACATGATCAGATCTGCATTTTAGGAAAATCACTTTAGTGGCTGAATGGTGGATGGATTACAGTGCAAGGGGCTAGGCAGGAGGAGGTGAGAAGGAACTTTTTTTTATCAGTAGCTCAAAGACTGGAATATCAATGAAGAGTCAGGAAGAACATATGAAAAGGAGTATGTTCAAAGATGGTTTGCCTCATACAATGTCTCCATTGGAGATGATTTTCCTTCATGTCTGTCCTGTGCAGCCTGGGCTGCAGCAATATGGCACTAGGGGCCAATAGAATATGCTGACAGAGTAGGCTTTTCCCGCACCCATGTTCAATAGACACAGTGTATAAGGTAATGGATTTGGGGTCAGAAAGACCCAAGTTCAATCCTGCTTTGGATACTTAGTAGCTGTGTGATCCTGGGCAAGTCACTGAACCTCTGTATGCCTCAGTTTCCTCATCTGTAAAATGGTGATAATAATGTCACCTACCTTCCAATGTTGTTGTTAAGGATCAAATGAGATAATATTTGTAAGGTGCTTTGAAAATCTTAAAGTGAAGTATAAAAGATAGCTATTCTTATAGCCTGAGACTACTCAGGAGTGAAAATCAAAAGCATCATATTGAAAACTAGTGCTGGTATAAAAATGTATTTGTTTAGTTATTAAACTTCACTAGAGTTTGTTACCAAAATCCTTTTGAGGAGTAGGCCAGGAATAGGATTTTAAGATTTTTTTTAGACTTCAGGTGAAGTATAAGTGAAATCACTAAAAGTGTCTGATTATAGGGTTTATGATTGGCCAATTTAGAAAATCTTACCCAGCAAATGCTCTAACACAGTCTTTTCTTTGTGATTTTGGGGATAAAAGCACTAAGTGGGAATAGTTTTATTATTGTTGTTAACCCTACCTATTTGTTAGCAGCAGCCATCCTTTCTGTCCTTTCACTGACATATTTGTGAAATCTATACACTTGTGGCAGCAATCAGGGGAGAAGAGTGTCTGTCTTTCCAGCCAATTATATTTTCCAGTGAAATGTGGTTTCCTTATTAGAGAATGAGAATAGGCAAGTTTGCAGTTTATGATCAAGTATTTAGTGTCAAGTGTCGCTCAGGAGGTAAAGAATTCACCTATCCCCCATCTTGCCCAATCTTCACTCAAAAGAGTTACAGACCTTTTACTTATGGATTCACTCAAGATATTAAATGGGAATTGCAACTGTATGATAGACAGTTCTGCAAACAGAATATGCAGTATTATCTTATCTCTCCCTCTACTGTATATACAGGATGTCTCAAAAGTTTTACTGTAGTTTTAAGCTTTTGGAATTATGTATGGTAACATTCCATGAAGTAGAAAGATCTGTGACTTAAGAGAGGAAAGAAATGGAGCCAGAATATTAGATTATTTTTGTATTAATCAAACATAGACAAAGCAAGATTTAATTTAATTTTTTTTTTTTTGCTGGGGATTTTAGATTCAAGGTCCTACTATGTGCAAGACTCAAGGTGGTAAAGGTTCCATGTTCTCTAAAACTGTTTATAGATCAGTGATGATGGTTTGGTTGTCATGTCCATCAATTCCTTCAGTACCCTCATATGTAGTTTGTCTGGCCCTGGTGATTTGTTTGCATCAAGGACAGCTAGCTAGTTACTCCCATATTATTTCTTTATTTGCCCTATGACAGGAAATTGTCCACTGGTGAAACAAAGAGCCTCTCTCTCTTTCTCTCTCTCCCCTTTCCTATTCTCTCTTCTTTCCCTCTCCTCTTGTCCATTTCTTTCCTCCCTCTCCCCCATTGGCTATGTTATCAGAGACACTGTACCAATAGCAGACAGCATATCTTGCTGAGATCATACACTGGACCAATTGGAGATAATACAGACAGAAGGCATGCGACATACCAAGAACAAACAGGCAGAAAAAAAAGTCATTCAAAGAAGGAGGTAGATTGAAAGAGCATAATTTTTTTGTACCACAGAAGAATGCTGGATGTCAACTCTTGAAAATGTGGAATTAGAACTGTTTTTTTTTTTTTTTCTGGAGCAGCTAGGTGGTGCAGTGGATAGAGCTCCAGCCTTGGAGTCAGAAGGACCTGAGCTCAAATCTGGCCTCAGACACATGACACTTACTAGCTGTGTGACCCTGGGCAAGTCACTTAACCCTGATTGCCTCACCACAAAAAAAAAAAAGAAAGCAAGAACAGTCTCCCCACCCTGCTTCCCCCCGCCCCCCGGGAAGCCTGGGAATCTACTGGTTGATTGTCAAGGGAAGCATGCAGGTGATAGCTTATAAGAACAGTACTAGATACCTATCTCTTCAGTTATCCCTAAAACCCTGAAAATAATAGTAGCCAATCTCTGACACCTCAAACTGTGAGTATGAATGGTTGTAAGCTGAGTGTGTGAGCCCCAGAGAGAGTGCAATATACACATTTTAAAAATTAATTTCCAATATATCTTGGGTAACAGAGAAATTTGCTGCAAATATTTTTCCCCCAGTTAACCATTTCCATTCTAATTCTTATTGCATTATTTTTGCCTTTTTAATTTTATGTGATCAAAATTGTCTACTTTATCTCCAGTCATCCTTTTTATCATTCATTTGGCCAAGAATTCTCCCCCTATTCATAATTCTTAACTGAATTTCTTTCCCTTTTTCTCTAATTTGCTTATGATATGACTTTTTATATCTAGGTTGTATATTCGTTTGGAGTTTATTTTGATATATAGTATGAGATATTGATCTCAATCTGATTTTTTCTAGGCTGCTTTCCATTTTTTTTCAGGAGTTTTGTCAAATAGCATCCTAATCTAAGTCGTTGGTACCCTCGGGCTTATCTGAAACTGAAATATTGTGTTCAATAGCTTCTGTATGTTCTGTGCCTAATCTCTTCCATCGAACAACTTTTTTATTTTCTATTTCTAAAATCAATACCAAATGGTCTTGATGATTACTGTTTTTTTTAAGTATAGTTTGAGACTTCATACTATGAGGCATCTTTCCTTTCCCATTTTTTTTGTTTCCCTTGAGCTTCTTGACCTTTTACAGATAGATTTTGTTACACTTTTTCTACTTCTATAATATAACCCTTTGATTCTTTGATTGGTATGGTATTAAATTTGTGAATTAATTTAGGTGTCTTTTTATATTATCATGGCTCATGAATAATTAATACCTCTGTAATTATTTAATTATTTCTTTATTTCTATAAAGAATGTTTTGTAATTGTATTCCTAGAATTTCTGTATGTGGTTTGGTAAATGGAATCACAAATATTTTATACATTCTTTATTAGTTTTGAAAGTACTTTCTTCCTTATGGGTTTTGTTGGTAATATACAAAAAAGTTGATGGTTATTGTGGGATGGTTTTATATACTGATACTTTACTGACATTACAATCAATCCTCAACATTTGCACATTCAGGTTTCATGATTAGTAACCTCATTTTCAATTTCACATTGGTAGCTCTGCACATTAAAGGCTTGCTATGAGCAGTAGAGAAAAAAAAATGAGTTTGGTATCCTACTAGGTGCTTCACTGGGCTCATTCACCCTGTTGTAAAGCTCCCTCTGTGCATTTGTGGTGTATTATCATTGTTTGCCTTTAAAATTCAAGTTTTGTTTTACAATTATGATCCCAAGGTGTAGTGAAAATCCTTTGGGCTCTCAGCCCAAGTGTACAAAGTCAGTGATGTGGCTTAGTAAGAAAATAAAGGTGTGAGATAAACTTCATGCTGGAATGCCAGCAGCTGCTGTCCACTGAAGGTATGGTGTTAGCAAGTCAACAATTTGTTACATTCACAAAAGGAGCAAAAAGTGTTTATGGTACTGTAGATTTTACGTGTTATGAAAAATGAATATTGTCTGAAATCAATGTTTTTTTTTTTTTAAATTGAGATGTTAGCACAAAAGGTCAGAATTCTAGGTAATTACTAGGGAGAAAAACTGTTTTGTATGTTACCAATTTTATTTTGTGTACTGAATTTTATGGGTTATTTCATGGTTATTGTCTTGGGAAAAGTGCATATGGCCAGAATCAATGTTTCGTTACAAAGAATTGTATGCAGAAAAGTGTATTTCAGCAATCTCTATGAAAGATTACAGTTCATAGATTCAATGTATCAACATTTGTAGTTTTTTACTTTTACATCATTTTCTAGGAATGTTACCCTTGTAAAAGCTGAGAATTGACAGTACTGATTGTTTCTATTGAAATTAATTGAGTCTCCAGGATTCTCTAAGTAACTGCAAAAAATAATAGTTTTTTCTTTTTTTTTGTCTATGTTTATTCCTTCAATGTCTTTTTTGTAGTCATTGTTATAGCTAGTATTTCTAGGTGATAATGACATCCTTTCTTTATCCTAATCTTAACTGTTAGGTGCTACTGTTTCTCCTTTACAGAGGACACTATCCCTTTGTTTTTGATAAATGTAGTTTACCATACTAAGGAAAGGTCCATTTATTCCTATGATTTCTAAGTTTTTTAAACATAAAAGAATGTTGTATTTCATCAAAAGCTTGTCTTTTTCCCATTATTGGTACAGTAATGTGATTTTTACTGTTCTATTTTAAATATGTAGTCCATTATGTTTTCCTAAAGCTGAATCAGCCCTATGTTCTTGGTATAAATCTAACTTGGCGATAGTGTTAAATCTTTTTAATATGTTGTTACAGTCTCTTTGCTAATATTTTATTTGACTTTTTTGCATCAATATTCATTAATTATGTTGGCAAATAGTTTTATTTTTTGCTTCATCTCTCCCCATTTTAGGTATTAGAACCATATAACCATAGATAATGGTGGTTAGGATGCCATCTATCTACATTTTTGCAAATAATATATGTTAAATTTGAGTTAATCATTGTTTGAATGTTTTCTAGAATTTGATAAACCTGGCATATTTTTTCTTTGTGAATTTGTGGCTTTTTTGATTTATTTTGCTAAGATTGTGTTATTTAAACCTTCTAATTCTTGTTCTAATAACTTAGGTATTTTATATTTTTGTAAATTAATGTATTTCATTTAAAGGGTCATTTTTGCTGGCATATAATGGGACAAAGGAATTTCTAAGAATTTCTTTGATTTCCTCTTCATTTGTTATGAACTCTTCCTTTTAATTTTTGATATTAGCAATTTGATTTTCCTTCCTTTTTTATCAGATTAGCTAACAGTTTGTTTTATGAGTTTTTCTAAAAAGAACCCCATTTCATTATGTGTGGTAGTTTTAAGCATAATAAAGTTTTCCTGATTATCTCTAAATCATGTCGACTTTTATTTTTTCCTATCTGAGATCATGATTTCTATCCTTGATTTTTTTCGAATTTCCTTGAAGCATAATAAATTCTGATCCTACCCCTTATAAGTTTGACCACCTTGGCCCTCCCTAGCAGAAGGCCAAGTATGTTACCTTTAATTCTACCCTCAGTGGTTTCTGGTGTCTTTAAAGGGGTTTGGGAGTATCTAGGCTCTTTGCCAATGGCTCCAGGCCCCACCAGTGATGTTCTTCCAATTGTAGGTGGTGGGTCCCCTGCACCCTGGTTCCATTTTGCCACTAATAGTCAGAGTGTCTTTTACAAAGGAAAATTTAAATCAAGAGTTATAATAGCAAATATACAAACATAATCCCCTGACATGTGGGAGGTAGAATTCCTTTCCTCTTGCACCACCTCAGTCTCTGAGGAGGAGGGTGGATTAGGTTCATGATTAGCTTGCTTCCTATAGAGCAGCCTCGAGGTCAGAGGTGGCCCTCCCTAGGTCCTCAAGTGCGGCCCTTATGCCACCTGTGGCCTTGAGGTTGCAGCTTCCCCACCCCTGCATAGAGCATAGTCCAAGCCAACTTGGGCTTGAGTCCCAGGCATGGTAGCTTCTTCAGACTTCTCTGTCAGGCTGGCTAGCTGCAACACCTTGTCTGGAGTCCTGGCTCCAAGGTTGCCATGGCTCAAACTCCTAGGTCTAGTGGGGACCACCACCTGCACCAGATAGTAAGAAGTACAAACAATACAGAATAGAAATAAATACAAACACTCCCAGACCCATTTCTCTGCCAGGGTAAAAGAGGAATCAGAGAGAGGAAGTCTTTCCCACCTCTCCAGCTCAGTTTATGCCACCACTGCTATGGGTAAATGTTAATTTTCATCCTCTGGATTTAGCAAGAAAGAGCTTGAGCCAGAAAAAAAGAGTGGCTGGAGTCCCTGACTTCTGTCTCTTTCTGGTGGCCCAACACAGGCTTTGACTATGTTGCAGGTTTCTCTGTCTCTTGAACAAATTTTCACCAGAAGTTTACTCTGTTCCCTACTTTGGCCTTGATAAGTCCCAATCTGAGGTGGTAGATTGTGCTGCGGGGTGGGGGGTTTCCAGTACTGGGGCTTCCTGATTGCTGTCTTTGTTTTTTTTTTTTGTTTTTTTTTTTAGGCATTTGGGGTTAAGTGACTTGTCCAAGGTCACACAGCTAGTAAGTGTCAAGTGTTTGGTCTGAGGCGGGATTTGAACTCAGGTCCTCCTGACTTCAGGGCTGGTGCTCTATCCACTGCACCACCTGGATGCCCCTTTGGTTGCTGTCCTTTGCTGTGGCTGGATAGCAGTGCTGGTTTCAGGCCTCTTGAATTATCCTGTGGTATAGGGGCTGCACTGGAGCTGTAGCTCTGAGAGCTGGCTTCAAGCTTCTTGGTGGGCCTCTGGCATCCAGCTTGCTCAGGTAGTGCAAAGGGGGAGGATTGGGGGGAAAAGGAAGGGAATAAACATTGCTATAATGCTTACTGTGTGCCAGGCACTGTGCTAAGCACTTTACCCATATTTCATTTGACTCTCATAACAATTGTTCAGGATGTTGTACATTTGTTCAGTCATGACCCCATGAAGCAAATCACGCCAGGCCCTTCCATCCTCCACTATCTCTTAAAGTCTGTCCAAGTTCATGTTCATTGTGTCTATGTTAATATCTATCCTCTGTCATCCTTTTTTCCTTTTGTCTTCAGTCTTTCCCAACATGCGAGTCTTTTCCAATGAGTCCTGTCTTCTCATTATGTGGCCAAAGCATTTAAGTTTCAGCTTCAATATCTCACCTTCCAGTGAATAGCCTGAATTATTTTCAAGTAAAGACTGATTTGACCTCCTTGCTGTCCAAACAACTTTCAAAAGACTTCTCCAGCACCACATTTTGAAAGTGTTGATTCTGTGGTGCTCAGCTTTCCTTATAGTCTAACTCTCATAGCCATACATTGCTACTGGAAAAACCATAGCTTAGACTAATATGGCCCTTTGTTGGCAAGGTGATATATATATATATATATATACATATGCTTTTTAGTATGCTATCCAGATTTGCCGTAGTTCTCCTTCCAAGGAGCAAACATCTTTTAGTTTCATAGCTGTAGTCACCATCTGTGGTGATCTTTGAGCCCAAGAATAAAACATCTGACACTGCTTCCATTTCTTCTTCCTCTTTTTGCCAGGAAGCGACTGGACCAGTTGCCAAGATCTTAGTTTTTTGGATGTTAAGATTCAAGTCAACTTTGACATTCTTCTCTTTCGCCCTTATCAAGAGCCTCCTTAATTTCTTTTCACTTTCTGCCATCTGAGTGGTATCATCTGCATATCTGAGATTGTTGCTGTTTCTCCCAGCAACCTTAATTTCAGCTTTTGATTCATCCAGCCTGGCATTTCACATGATGTATTTTGCATGTAAGTTAAATAAATAAAACGACAACAATAGCCTTATCATAGTCCTTTTCCAATCTTAAACTAATCAGTTGTTCCATGTTTGGTTCTATCTGTTGCTTTTTGGCATGCATACAGGTTCCTCAGGAGACAAATAAGATGGTCTGGTACTCCCAACTCCTTGATGACTTGCCACATATTTTGTTTTTTTTTTTTGCAAGGGAATTGGGGTTAAGTGACTTGCCCAGGGTCATACAGCTAGTGTTAAGTGTCTGAGGTCAGATTTGAACTTAGGTCCTCCTGACTCCCCCACATTTTGTTTTGATCCACGCAGTCAAAGGCTTTAGTGTAATCAAAGAGGTAGACGTTTTTCTGGGACTTTCTTGCTTTCTCCATAGTCCAGTGCAGGGTGGACACTATTATTATCCCCATTTTACGGTTAAGGAAATTGAGGCACAGGTTAAGTGATTTGCCCAGAGTCACACAGCTGGTAAGTGTCTGAGGCCATATTTGAATTCAGGTCTTCCTAATTCCAGGCCTAGTGCTCTATCCACTGTACCACCTATCTGTTCAGCTTTGTCTTCTGTGGAGTAGATGTTTCTAACTAAGGTAGTGGCCCTATCATTGTTGTGGGTCTGATTTAGGCTACCTGGAATAGGTAGAGCCACCTGAAATGCCTGAAATTCCCTGTCTCCCTTTGCAGTGAGTTCTGGGGGGAGGGGAGAGATGGCTCTATTCCCTGATGCTGGCCATTGGCCCCCAGCTTCTGATGCCTTCTTCCTTCTCTTCTACCTAATTTTCACCTAGTGTGCCCAAGTACTTCTGAAAGGACTTCTTATGTAGCCCCTGAACTGCTATTTCTTTTTGGTTTTCTTTATCATTTTTTCCCTAGTGAATTCTTTTTTTAAAAATTATTAATTTATTTTTAGTTTTCAACATTCACTCCCACAAGATTTTGAGTTCCAAATTTTCTCCTCATCTCTTCCCTCCCCCCATCCCAAGATGGTGTGCATTCTGAATACCCCTTCCCCCAATCTGTCCTCCCTTCTATCACCCCCCCCCTCTTCTTTTATATCCTTCCCTTTCTATTTTCATGTAGGGCAGGATAGATTTCTATACCCCTTTGCCTGTATATCTTACTTCCCAGTTGCATGTAAAAACAATTTTTAACATTTGTTTTAAAAACTTTGAGTTCCTAATTCTCTCCCTTCCTCCTTCCCCACCTACCGTCATCAAGAAGGCAAGCTACTCAATATAGGTTATACATGTGTAGTCATGCAAAACACTTCTATAATAGTCATACTGTGAAAGACTAACCATATTTCCCTCCAACCTATCCCACCCCCCATTTGTTCTATTCTCTCCTTTGACCCTGTCCCTCCTCAAAAGTGTTTGCTTCTGATTACACCCTCTCCCAATCTGCCCTCCCTTCTATCATCCCCCTCTTTCTTGTGTCCTTTCCCCCTATTTTCTTATAGGGTAAGATAAATTTCTAAACCCAGTTGAGTGTGTATGTTATTCTCTCCTTAAGCCAAATCCAGTGAGAGTAAGATTCACTCATTCTCTCACCTCCCCACTCTTCCCCTCCACTGTAAAAGCTTTTTCTTGCTTCTTTTGTGTGAAATAATTTACACCAATCTACCTTTCCCTTTCTTCTTCTCCCAGTATAATCCTCTCTCACTCTTTAATTTTATTTTTTAGATATCATCCCTTCACATTTAACTCACCCTGTCCCTTCTGTCTATATAAATATATTCCCTCCAACTACACTAATACTGAGAAAGTCTCATGAATTATAAGTGGCATCTTTCCATATAAGAATGTAAACAGTTCAACTTTAATAAGTCTCTTATGTTTTCTCTTTTCTGTTTACCTTTTCATGCTTCTCCTAAGTCTTGTATTTGAAAGTCAAATTTTCTATTCAGCTCTGGTCTTTTCATCAAGAATGCTTTTTTCATTGAATGTCCATTTCACCCCCTGAAGGATTATACTCAGTTTTGCTTGGTAGGTGATTCTTGGTTTTAACCCTAGCTCCTTTGACCTCCAGAAAATCATATTCCAAGTCCTCTGATCCTTCAATGTAGAAGCTGCTAAATCTTGTGTTATCCTGATTCTGTTTCCATAATACTTGAATTATTTCTATCTGGCTGCTTGCAATATTTTCTCCTTGACCTGGGAACTCTGGAATTTGTCTATAATATTCCGAGCAGTTTTCCTTTTGGGATCTCTTTCAGGAAGTGATTGGTAGATTCTTTTGATTTCTATTTTACCCTCTGGTTCTACAATATCAGGGCAGTTTTCCTTGAAAATTTCTTGAAAGATGATGTCTAGGCTCTTTTTTGATCATGGCTTTCAGGTAGTCCAATAATTTTTAAATTATCTCTCCTAGATCTATTTTCCTGGTCAGTTGTTTTTCCAATGAGATATTTCACATTGTCTTCTATTTTTTCCAGTCTTTTGCTTTTGTTTTATAATTTTTGATTTCTCATAGAGTCATTAGCTTTCACTTACTCCATTCTAATTTTTAAGGAATTATTTTCTTCAGTGAGTTTTTGGACCTCCTTTTCCATTTGACCAACTCTGCTTTTTAAGGCATTCTTCTCCTCATTGGGTTTTTGGACCTCTTTTCCCATTTGGGTTAGTCTATTTTTTAAGGTGTTATTTTCTTCAGTACTTTTTTGGGTCTCCTTTAGCAAGCTGTTAACTTGTTTTTCATTATTTTCTTTCATCAGTCTCATTTCTCTTCCCAATTTTTCCTCGATGTCTCTTACTTGCTTTTCAAAATCCTTTTGGAGATCTTCCAAGGCCTTAGACCAACTCATATTTCTGTTGGAGGCTTTGGATGCAGGAGCTTTGACTTTATTGTCTTCTTCTGGTTGTATGTTTTGATAATCTTTGTCACCAAAGTAAGATTCTATAGTCTGAGTATTTTTCTGCTATTTGCTCATATTCCCAGCCAATTACTTGACTTTTTAACTCTTTGTTAAGGTAGGATGCTGCTTCCAGTGTGGAAGGTGTACTGTCCCAAGCTTCAGGGGTTTTGTGCAGTTACTGTCAGAGATACTTCTAGGAACCTGTAAATTTTAAAATCTTCCAAGGTGTTATGATCAAAGGAGAGGTGTTTTCTCCTTTCCTGGACTGTGCTTTGGTGTATGAGTGACCACAAGCACTCTTTTCTGCCTTGGAACTGTAAGGAGGATTCCCTCTCCACCACTGCAACAAGCTCTACCATGCCAGCCTCCTTCTTACTCCAGGACCTCCACCCAGGACTGTGACCCGATCTAAGCAGGGGTAAAGCAAGAGAATCCTGCCTCAGTGCCAGCAAGGAGATCCCTGCAATCCCCCTCTGATCAGCTGCTTGATCCCACCACTGTCTGTGGGCCAAGAGCTCTGGAAGCAGCCACTACCAATGTGGCCACTGCCCTGGGGCTGAGCCAGGGCTGAGGCCTGATCACACTCCTCTCTCACCCAGGTTTGACAGACCATTCTTATTGATCTTCTAAGTTGTCTTTGGCGTTTGTGAGTTGAGAAGTCTGGAAACCTGGTGCTTGTGGTTCAGTCCCCTGAGGTTTTTTCTGGCGCTGTCTTTACCTGCGTGGCCCACACTGAACTGCACTTCTCTGCCAGCCTGCTGCAACAGACCTTTCCTATTAACCATCCAGGTTGTTTTGGTCTGGAAATTTATTTATCTCTGTCTTTTTGTGGGTTCTTCTGCTCTAGAATTTGTTTAGAGTCATTTTTTACAGATATTTGGAGAAATTTGGGGGAGAGCTCAAGCAAGGCACTGCTTTTAGTCTGCCATCTTGGTTCTCCCTCTCCCCCACCCCAGTGAATTTGTAAAACTTTGTTAGAATCTGCAGGAGAGCTAGGTTCCTTTAGGATCTTTCCAAGACCATCTTACCCAGAAGAACCTAAAAAAACTTTTAAGGGAGGGATTTGAACCTGGGTCTTCCTGACTCCAAATCCAGCATTGTATTTACTACACCACATTATCTCGCGATAAAATATAAGCTTCTAAACTCAGGATTTCAGACCCTTCACAAACTACTTTTCAGTCTTCTTCCTTAAAAAAAAAGTTTTAATTGATGTTTAGAAAAATATTGTGGCATAGTATTTTTACTTTTTTGTTTTTTTCTTATGATTTTTTCCTTTTGTTTTGTTTCTTCTTTCACAACATGACTAATGTGGAAATATGTTTTACATGATTTACATGATTACCTATATCAGATTGCTTGCCCTCTTGGGGAGGGGGAAAGGAGGAAGGGAGGGAAAAAAACTTGGAATTCAAAATCTTTAAAAAAATTGATGTTGAAAATTGTCTTTTTATGTAATTGGAAAAAATAAAATACTATTATATCAAAATAAATAAATAAATAAATATAAAGTTTAAAAAAAAGGAAAAATATTGTAGACACTTTCCAGGAAGACCACTAGTCCCTCCCCCCCCAAGCCTTCCTTTGTAAGAAAGAAGTACAATTAATCAAAACAAACTGGTTCTTTGATTATATCTGACAAGGTATGCATCATTCCATAACCATGGTCCCTTACTTTGCCACTAAGAGGAGACATGTAAGGTGACTTAGAAGGGTTCCTACAATTTGAATGTTCTGATGGGAATTTTATGTGACAGAAATGAAGTAGACCCACCTTTGCATAACTGTAAGAAAAGCTGGCAGTAACACTATGTGCCTTTCAGAAAATTAGGAAAGAGGAAATTCAGAAAGGTCTAGAATATAAAATTGCATTATTTATGATGGTAAAAACACAATGAATATGACAGAACAGAGGAATGAATTAATTAGTGAACAATGATGTGCCAGGCACTGAGAGAAGCACTTGGGGATACAAAGAAAGGCAAAAACTAGTGTTTGCTTTCAAGGAGCTCATAGCCTACTAGGGGAGACATCACACAAGCCACTGTGTATAAATAAGATATGTACCAGATAAATTGAGCATAGTCTTGGATTAAGAAGGACCGGGATAAGACTTCTTGTAGGACTTTAGCTGAGATTTGAAGGAAGATAGGGAAACTACAAGGTGGAGAGGAGAAGGGAGAGCATCGCAGGCATAGGAGACAACCAATGAGAATGATTGGAGTTGGGAGAATGCCATGGAGGCCAGTGTCATCTGATCCCAAGCTACACGGAAGGGAATAAAATACTAGAACACTGGAAAGATAGAAAGGGGCCAGGTTATGAAGGGCTTTGAATGCCAAATAGAAGATTTTGTATTTGATCCTGGAGGCAATGAGAAGCTGCTAGAGATACTTGAAAAGAGGATGGGGAGCCATGACATGGTTAGACCTGCACTTTAGGAAGATCAATATGAAATCATAATTGAACAGTATTCGTAGAACTTAGGTTAGCAAATCTAAAATTGAAGTCTTTTATTATATTATAATGTACTTTCTTCTAAGCAAGAGGTTATCTAACCAGTTTGGAAATGACAGATGCAGTTTTGTTTTTTTTTTAGGCAATTGGGGTTAAGTGATTTGTCCAGGGTCACACAGCTAGTAAGTGTCAAGTGTTTGGTCTGAGGCCGGATTTGAACTCAGGTCCTCTTGACTTCAGGGCCGGGGCTCTATCCACTGTGCCACCTAGCTGCCCCAAGATGACAGCTGTTTGAGTAAGACCATGGGTTATCAAAGGAAGTAGTAGCTCAAGAATGCGTAGTCTTTTCCTGCTGAATTCGTCTAGAACTTTGTCTGGGGTATAGATTGTAAAGTAGCTGGTATACACCTCTGTAATGGGGTCTTGTGCAAGTCCAGGTCATCTAAGATGGAGACACTTGCCTGAGAGATGCCAGGGACCTGGTTCTGGGAGAAGATATTTTTCATCCTCCTACCTCTTTCCACTGGTTGTGTAGCTAGAGCAGGGTGCATTTTCAAAACTACTGGACTGGGACTGTCTCTCCTTATCTCCGGCAGTGTTCAGGGGATGAAGGTCCTGTTTACCTATAGTATAGCACCATGAACTAAACTGGGTGGAAGGTAACCCTTACCCCCTCTAACTTTTAGACCTTGTGGCTCTAATAATTGGGCTTGGAGTTTTGGTTTCTTTTGTTTGTCCTTTTCAGTTCTACGTGCCAGTGGTGGAGTTTCTGGACCGGGGAGTTCTGACCTGAGAGCTTGATCTACAACAGTCTTGAAGGCAAGATTCCAGGATGGATGCTGCTGCCCAGCCAGGAAGTTCTGAGGAGCCAGAATCCTAAGACTTGAGCCTAGAGAGGCTTTGGACTTGGAATTTGGTGGAATTATGCTATGTAGGAACTGAGTTAATTTGTAAATCTAATCTTTCTCCCAGAGACTGAGGTGGTATAAAAAAGCAAGGGAGGATTATCCCCCCTCCCCCATATGTGGAGGGAATTTTTGTATATTTATTCTTATCATGCATGTGAAATAAATATTCCTCTGTAAAAGCTGATCTCACTGTTAAGTGGATTAATGGAACTAGGGTTCGAGGGACTCTTAAAAGTGAGGTAACACCAATGGTAGGGCATAAGCCAATAGTAGTGTGATTGTTGTTCATCATTCATTTTTGAAGAGGACCAATGATATCACAGGGTGATATCTTGACTTATGGCTGAATTGGATTTAAATGAGGCAGAGTTGCACAAAGTCCTCAGCTCACTCTGTTTTCCACAGTCATTGAAGTCCAGTGGCAAGACGAAAGTCAGGACTATTAGTGATGGCTTAGTATGCAGTGGATGATGTTGACACTTTCAATGTCTGATCAAGTTCTAGGTGCTCCATAATGCCTGCTTCAGCTGCTATTATGACCATTGGAAGAAACTGTTTTCATTCGTCCATTCCACCGGGGAATGTCCTTACATGCTTGGGGTAGACATCCCCTTAATTTGCCAATGGGTTTGAGGCCTGTCGGTTACCCTAAACTTGGTTTATCTGTCTGCTGAGATGATTTTACTGGGGTGTGGCTGCTGCACATGCTACAGCTTCTTATAACCACAATTGAGAGTTGGGTAGGGGGATTAGATACCTCCCAAACTCCTTAAGGGTACTGGAAAACTCTGGGGGAGAGGTGCAATGTAACAGACAACCTTCAATCAGTCAGTGGAGGTCAGTGTAGTTACACATTGAATGCTTGAAACCTTCAATTTAGTGCAACAAACATTTATTAATACTGTGCCAGATGCTAGGGATATAAAGGTAGAAAAAAATAAAATGACCCATTTTCTGCCTTCAAGGGGCTTCTAAGTATTCAAACAAATACCATTCAAGGTAAAGTATGATACGGGTAAAGGAGTGGTTTTTAGACAAAATGCTCTAGGAAAACTAGGATGACACAAGATTGCTGAGACCCAGTACCTAGTTGTGAGCTACATGTCCAAGACAGCATGGTACAAGGATAGGGCACTGGACCTGGAGTTGAGATGATTTGGGATCAAATCCTGATTTTGGCTGTGGGACAGTAGGCAAGTCCCTTAACCTCTCTCTACCTTAGTTTCAATTTCCTTCTATAGTCCTGTGATATTGGCCTCTGTTCCTGGTCCCATTCTTTCTTTGGTTTTGGTTGTCATACCTTTCAAAAATGGTTCAAAGAAAAAGGAGAGAGTTTAAAGGCAGTTTACAAAGGGGACAGAATATAGGTCCTTGTGAGAAAAAGTAAGACAAATGGGAGTTATTTAGCCTGGGAGAAAAGAACATTGAGAGAAGACTCAATAATAGATAATCAATAAATCAAATAATCAATAAATCAGTAAAACATTCAATGTCTTTAAAATATAATTTTTTTTTTAGAATGTCTATACTGAAAGGTCTATTGGTGTAGTGGGAAATCTACTAGACCTGAGTTTAAATCCTAGCTCCTCCACTGACTGACTGACTTTTTACAGTCTCCATTTCTTCATCTGTAAAAAGGGGATATTTGAGGTTCTCCTACCTACCAGATTGCAGCGAGAATCAAATGACATAATGGATGTGAAAGTGCTTTGTGACTTTAAAGCATTATATTAAGTAAGCTATTATTATCCTCCATGTCTTTAGAGGATTGAAAAGAACTTAAGTTAAAGTAGGAGGGATTTTGTTTGGACATGTAGAAGAGATACTGAAGGAAGTTATGGAGTCTGTATCCTAGGAGATCTTCAAGAAAATATACAACCATCTATGCTGTTTGCTGGGCTCGCCTTATTTGCAGGTGGAGTAGGTAACTACTTCCTTGTATAACCCAGGCCTCTCCCTCATCAGTTATCTCCTTGCAGACATTGACAACCTCTGCTTTTGTAGAGTGTTTTAGGTAATCCTAATTATGCAAATGCGACTTAAGCACAGATTCTAGTGTGATCACAAACCATGCAAGAATCACAAGTCAAATAATAAAATACTTAATTATAACAATAACTCTCAGTAAATAAAAGGGCAAAACAATCATTCTCAGTCTCTTATCCCCTGCTCTACTTAATTACAAATGGCTGCAGCCTCCTATGTGTGCACCATTGGAGAAATAATTACTCCTGAAAATCATCTGGGTTTTGGAAAACTATTTCGCCTGTGAATGGGTGGATGGGGTGAGGAAAACATTCCCTGTTTCTTCTCAGTTTGCTCTCAGTAGTCAGCATGGAAATACATGGGCACCTTTAAGAGGCACGGATTTGCTTCAGACTTGGCAATGGGCTATCAGTTTATTCCACATAGAATTGGTCTTCTGGATTCTTTTTCTTTAGTTTCTGTAGCCTAAATCTGGCAATAGTAGGCTTCTTCTCCTGCTCAGTGAAGTTTGTTTAACATCAAAGGCCACTCCAAGCATCAGATTGTTCCAGGGAGAGGGGGTTTCACCAGTCCTTCTTTAATTAAGCCTCCTTCCAGTGTCTTTTTTCTTCGTTAACTGAACCAGCCCCTCCTGATGCAATCCATTCATGTTTTATGGGATTCTGATATTATAGACTTCCTCCACTGAATGAAAGTCCCCTTGTCTCAGCCATTATTGATGCAAATTGGGCAGGAGTCCTATTATGCGCAAGCTCATATATTCTTATCACACTTCATACAATTTTAGGGGTTCAGGAGAGCACAGCTTTCCTTCTCATTGATCCCACACCTGCTTGCTGAGGCCTAAAATTCCAATTACAGCTTCATTCCTTTAGTTTAATACTTTGTTACCAATTTAAATTTATAGGGAGTTATTCCTTTCTGAGAACTATTTCCAGGTTTTTTTCCCCCTATGAATTCATTTTAATGTGGAAGATAGGGAGAGAGAAGCAAGGTAATAGGTAGCTAAGGTGGGTGGGTAGGAGGAGATTGGGGAAAAGATGCTCTTAGAGGCTTCATAATGCCCCCATTGTTGGAACTGCTGAAGTCTATTGAGTTCATAATTTTGTCTAGGGACAGGCTTTTATAATTGGGTTCAAAAGGCATTCATTCCCCTAAAGGTAGAGAAGATGCTTTTTTTAAAGGTTCATTCCAGTTCCATGACACCATGACTTTGAAAAGAAAATAAAGATGAAGAAATGCCTTATTTTCCTCTATTTACAGATAGTCACTGGAATGAACAAGTCACTGATGTGGAAGCATAATAAATGCCTCCTCGTTTATAAAACTGACAACATTAGGAGATAATATTTTTCTGAGGTTTGAAAAGCCTTTCTCAGAGTCCTTGGAAGGGCCTTTTGAAAGGTAGATTATAGGTCAAGGACAAAAAAGGCCTCTCATAAGGAAATTGATTGAAGTTATTAACTAAAGTTGAACAAAGAGGATCTCTGGTCTTCTTTATCCACTGAAGCCCAAGACCCACCCAAGGGCAATGCCCTTTATTCCATTCAAAGAGAAGCACCCTCTTTTATTTTTATTGTTATTATTATTATTATTATTATTATTATTATTGTTTGGCTAGTCAATGGGGTTAAGTGACTTGCCCAGGGTCACACAGCTAGTAAGTGTTATGTGTCTGAGTCAGGTCCTCCTGAATTCAGGGCTGGTGCTCTATCCATTGCACCACCTAGCTGCCCCCTCCTCTTTTATTTTGCAGAAGATATTATCCATATGGCTATCTGGGAGGAGTCTCATTGATTTCTTGAGGAGGGTGGTCCAGAAAGAAATCAGATGATGAATTTCCTACCCAACTACTTTGGAATATTAGTCTCAAACTGCATTTTTATATTGTGATTTTCTTCTTCAAGATTCCTACTAATGCTACCTAAAATTATCTTGGGGCTGAGACATGTCAGAAGGAGTGGGGAAATTATGCCATTTGGGGCATCTCTTTCTCTAAGTCATTTTACTTAATGATAAATTAAATAAAATTGTTTTTGGTAGACTTGTGCCTAAAATGCACAGTACAGATCTTAGAAAAACATGGATAAACTTGCATGAAATAATGAAGAGTGGAATAAGCAGAACCAAAAGAATGTTTTATAATATAACAGCACTATTGTTTTAAGAACAACATTGAGTGAATAAGTCACTTTTGACTATTGCAAGTACCCAAATTAACTGCAAAGGACAGATGAAGGAAGATGCTATCTGCATCCGGAGAAAAAACTGATAAATAGAAGTATGTATAGAATAATTTTACATAGATACATATTTATGTCTAATGGCAGCCATCTCAAGGGAAGAAAAAAAGAAATTTACGCGACAACTTTATTATATATTTAAAAGAAATAGCAAGTTATACACAAACTTGCAGTTTCATGTACAATCATCTTTTTTAAAAAAAGTTATATTATGTTATGGAAATACTTGTTTTATTCCATAAATTAAAAATAAATAAAATTTTTAAAAAAGCACAATACAATATTGATATTTTTTCAACGCTGGTGTTGATGCTAAATATGTACCTCATCCATGTTATGTTTCTAGAGCTCAAGACTCCACTCCTTTCTCTTAATCCCAATATAGTCTAACACCCTCAATGCTAAAAGGTTGACTTGTAGTTCTGCATTATGGTGAAACTATCCCAGGGTAAAACAGTTCAATAAAGGTTCATTCTGTTTGAGCACATGTCAGATAACACAATCTCAGGGCCCATAAGAATGTGGTAGAACTGTAGAATTACAACCTTGGAAGGGAATTTCAGTCTCCAAGCTGTGATCATCCAAGTCCCTATTTATGTATCTACAATGTGGAATTCACTCCCTCCAGAGTTAACCCATTTCATTTTTTGTTAGCTCTAATTATTCAGTTCAGCAAAGATTTATTAAGTCCATAGTAATATACTCAGAATACAGAGATAAAAGCAAACCAGTCCTCATCCTCAAGGGTATCACGTTCTACCATATGCATAGAACATGAATTCTTCTAAGTATAATACATGGCAATTAGAGGAAGAAGAGAATCTTAGCAACTGAAAGGATCAAGGAAGGTTTCAAGGGAAGAGGTGGTACCTGAGCTGCGTCTTGAAGAAGCAAGGATTCTGAAAGAAGGGGACGAGGACAGAGTGCAGCTCTAGAGGCTTATGAGACACCATGGAAATAAGATGGAATGTCAAGTTTGGGGAATAGTTTGTGGTCTGGCTAGAATGTAGAATTCTTTAGGGGAGATGGGGTAAGGTATTAGGGGCATGAAATAAGTCTGCGAAGACAGTTTGGAGCTTTGTGGAACATCTTAAATGTCAGGCTGAAGAATGTATATTTTGATCTAGAGGCAATAGGGAGACAGAGCTTTAGAATAAAGACATAGGCAGCTGTAGTACCAGGATCAGGGAAAGGGAAAAACAAGAAACAGAGAACAATAAGAGGGCTATATTGAAACAGTCTAGGTAAGGGAAGAAGAGAAGGAGAAAGAGACCAAGTCAGGTCTATAGCCACAGGAGAACACCAGGAGGATGAAGCAGAAGCCAGGGCAGAAGGTGGAATCTAATACTAACCACCACATCCAGATTAACAGAGGGTAGGGGTGTCCATATTATAGAAGGGACATGACAAAACAAGACCTATCAAGCTGATCCAAGATTTCCAGAGGGGACTGACCCAAACACAAAATCCCAATCTAAAAAATAAACCTGAAAAAATGAGTGAACAGAAGTTATCAAAGACAATTAAGAAATACTATGCGTTAAAAGACTCATGATGGAAAATCCACATCCAGAGAAAGAACTGGAGTCTGAATGCAGATTGAAGAGTACTATTTTCACTTTTTCTGTGTGTGTGGTTTTTCCCTTTTGTTCTGTTTCTTCTCTCACAACATGACTAATGTGGAAATATGTTTATGTGATTGCGTGTGTTTAATCTGTATCAGATTGTTTGTCATCTTGGGGAGGGGAGTTGAAAGGGAAGGAGAAAGAAAAAATTGAAACTCAAAATCTTATAAAAATGAATATTGAAAACTACCTTCACATTTAATTGGAAATAAAAATTTACCAAAAAAAGAAGGAAATACTATGAATTAAGAGAAATTCAAGAGGTAAACTAAGAAGAAGAAATGGACCCCTACAACAGTTACAATCTATGAGAATCAAACTACCAAAGGAACACTAAAACAAAATTAATTTGGAGGTACAAAAAATCTATGTTATCAAGGGAAATAATGGAAAAGGTAGGAATGAAAGGGGAATAACACTTCCAGAATGCAAACTGTATTATAAAGTAGCAATTATTAGGTACTCGTTAAAAATTAGAAAAGATCAATAGAACAGATTAGACAAGGAAAAATCAGAAATAACTCACTAATCCAGTATTCTATAAACCTTTAAACATAAATTACCTTGGAAAGAAATCCCTATTTGACAAGACCTCTTGAGAAAATTGGAAAGCAGTGTGGCAGAAGAAATTTAGACCAATATCTTATGCCATATTCCACAATAAATTCAAAATGGATATGTGACCAGAATACTAAAGATCATGCCATAAATAAAATTTGAAAAGAATAAATAACTCATTCACAGCTGTGGGTAGGGAATGAATTCTTAACCAAAAGATAGAAGAAAAATTACAAAAAATAGATAATTTTGACTACATGATATTGAAAATCTTTATTTGGATGACTCTAAATCTTTATCTTCAGACCAACTTTCTTTTCCTGAGCTACAGGCTTAGATTTTAAATTATCAAATAGATATTTTCAAATAGATTCACCACCAACACATTAAACTTAATATGCCTAACTGAATTTAGTATTTATTCACTCTGAAACCAGCTCCATCAGACTTCCCTACTTTTTGAACTACCACCCTTCTAGTCACCCTTGCTCAAAGTATGAGCTATTATCAGAACACTGCCATCAAGGACCTTGAGAACAGCAACTCCCTGCAGACTACTACTTCTTTCCCCTACATAGCCCCTGAAGCCAACAGAGGCTGCAGCTTCTACAAGTCTTGCAGCCTCCAAGCCACAGCTCCTGAAGATCCCAAGAAGAAAGTTCATGCCACCAAACTCTTTGACTTTGTCAGATGGTTCAACATCAGAAAAGGATATGGTTTTATCAATGGAAATGACATTAAAGAAGGCACATTAATATCTGCCTCACCACTGTACCCTAAATTCCTTTAGGCTTTTCCATCTGCCCTGTGGCTGTGTGCCTCCTTTCCCCATTAGAAAATAAACCCCCCAAGAACAGAAATTGTCTTATTTTTTAAATTTGTGTCCCCTGTACTTGGAACAGTGCTTTACACATTGTGAGTTTTTCATTCATTCATCCATCTGGATATCTTTGACTTTTTCTTCTCCCTTATTCCCCATATCTAATCAGTCACCAAATCCCGTTTCTAATGTCATTTCTAATCTCCTGTCACCATCTTAGTTCAGACCCTAGATGACTATAATTTATTTGAACATCTATTACTCCCCTAGCATTTACAATGGTGTTTGAAGAGTGGAATGCAAAGATAAAAGCACTGCCTCTGGCCTCAAGGAGTTTACAATTTAGTAGGGACAACAAGACACATACCCTTACTTAAGTACTCATTATTTCTCTCTGAGATTATTTCTCTATCCTCCTATTTCCCCTGCCTCCAGTTAGTTCCTACTTTAGTCCATCCTACACACCAATGCCAAATTAATCTTTCTGAAACACAGATCTAGTTATGTTATTTCTCTGCTTAAAACCCCCAATAGCTTCCTACCATCTACTGTTCATTCTCTTTAGACTTCTTAGCCTGACATCAAGGTCTTTCATAATTTAGCCAACAACTTAATTTTCTAGCCTTGGCTTGACCAAATCCCCTGATGCTCTTGTCACTTGGACCACTCTATTCCTTAAAAACATTTTGTCTTTTACTGTCCCTGTACTTTGTTGACTTTTCTTTTTGCTTTGACTTATTCTTTATGCCAATTGAAATCTATTAAAACATAGCTATCTTTCCAAGCACAGTTTCAGGAAGTCTCCTGTGCATGACACCTTTCATGATGACCTCTTATCCTGCCCTAGCACTCATCTGCACCAGTCAGGTAGTTTTTATCTTTCATCTCCTCATGCTGTAATAATAATAATAATAGCAATTCACATTTATTCACATAGAATTTAAAGGTTGTGTCTTATTTCTCCTCAGCAGATTATTATTTCCTTCAGGGTAGGGTTGGTGTCTAACAAAGCTTCACAAATTTAGAGTACCTAGCACAGTGGAGTGACTTACCCATAGTAGTTGCTCAGTAAATATTAAATAAATGAATTAATGAAAATTGTCTTTTTTCTCCATTTTTGACCTTCAGCATTTCATTGACTAGGTTCATTTGAATGTGGCTCCTCCCTTTAACCATCTTTTTTTTTTGTGGTGAGCTCTTTTGAACACTTACTTAACCTAGCCAGACATTTGACATGAAGACCTTCTCTTTCCTTTCCCACTTCCACAGAACACATCTTATTCATTCCTTTCATAGATCACTTTTATTTCTTTGCTGACAGAATCAAACCCACTCCATAGAAACTCTGGTGATAGTTAATTAAATTTAATGAAAACGGTTTTTTAAGGACTAAACCATTTCTTTTCACATACTTGTGAATTGTATTTATTCATTTTAAATGAAGAGGCTGTTCTCTGTAACTATTCCTGTTTAATATCAATTAACATCATGCTATTTAACTTAATATCAGTGGAAAGTACAGGCTTCCTTGTCTAAAGGCAAGTATACCAACCATAAGGTTGTAGGTGGAGCCTCAGTTTATAAAGGAAATGAGATTATAATGATTGGTCTGACCAATAGCTACCCTAAATTGAATGGGAGAAGGAGAATGGGTTTTTTTTTTTCCTATTAAATTAGAGAGCAGAGGCAAAGGAGCTCCTAAGCAGCCTAGTTGGTCTGCAGGCAGGGCAATGGCACTCATAGCCTTAAGAAATCAAATGGCAGCACTGAAGCAAGGAGGTTGGTCTTTTAAAACAACCCCATCTGCTACTCACTTTCTTTTCAAAGCATTCAGAGTGAAAAAAAAAACACCCATCAGCACCACCAAGCAGCAGGAATTCGCAGAGGATAGAAGGGTCAACCTGTTCTAATTCTGAGAAGTCCTGCCAGCCTAAGGCTAGACAAAGGGAGAGCAACAGATTGAAAAATTAACATAGATTAAAGAAACAGTGGTTTTAAGGACACTACCAGATCCTACCCTTACTTCTACCTCTGTCATTGACCAACTCCCATTTCATTAGGGCAAGCCCAGGTAACAGCCCAAACCCTTCCATATGCAAATAACCTATTGCTTTCCAGTTGGTAAATATCATACGAGGATTATTAAGTCACCCATGGTTAAGGGTCTGCCTATGGAACTGTATTGCCCCTCATTTCATATAGAATGTAGGCTAAACAGCTTCTCTGTTATTGTTCTGCAGTTACTAAGCAACTGCAAAGTCTCTGCCAGGCAATAAAAAAAATAATCTCCTTGCATAATATCCAGTGATGCAATCAACAGTCTGGTCCCCCTCTCTCTTCTTTCTCATGTCCATTCCACCTTCTCACTCTCAGTCCCCTCCTCCCTCTTCTCTTCCATCAGCTTCTTAAGTCGTGTTCCCCATCTCTGTTCCCACACTCATCCTTCCCTTTTTCTCACTCTTGTATCTCACCTCCTCTTCATGCCGCCTACTGTTTTTATTTTTCCTTAATGGCCCTTCCCCTTTAAATGGTGAATATGGTTGAACCTTGGCATAAATTGCAAAGGAAAAACAACAGTAAAAAATTGATCATTCCAACTGGAGCAGCTGGTGTGTTCTTTCAGTTGGAAATGAATGTGGGAATGAATGTGAGATGAAAAGCACTGATATCAGATGAATCAAAGGGAAGGGAAGAGTTAAAATAGAAGCTTTCCAGCCCTCTCTTGTCTAGTCTTAGATCTATATTCACAGACTCATGGAGAAGGAAGAGACTTTAGAAGCCATCTAAGTCCAACTCTTTTCTGAACAAGAATTCCCGTTATAACATACCCAACAAGTAGGAATCCAGTCTTTGCTTGAAGACCTCTAGTGAGGGCAACCAGAGATTAATAAAATCTTACAGGTATGATCTAACCACTTCAGAACAGTGTATCAAGACTATCATAATCTTTCTAGTGTTGAACACTCTCTTAATACAACCTAAGATCATGTTCAGTTTTTGGTTTTTTTTTTTTTGGCTGCCACATCATGCTCTTGATCCATATTGATTTTTGCAGGAAGCAGCTAGGTGGTGCAGTAATAGAGTGCTGGGCCTGGAGTCAGGGAGACCTGAGTTCAAATCCAGTCTTAGGCACTTACTAGCTGTGTGACCCTGGGCAAATCACTTGACTTCTGTCTGCCTTAGTTTTCTCATCTGTAAAACAGGGATAACAGTAGCACCTATTTTACGGGCTCATTGTAAGGATCAAATGAGATAATATTTGCAAAGCACTTAATATTGTACTAGCACATAGTAGGTATTTAATAAATGCTTGCTCTCCTATAACTGCTCAGATTTTTTTTTTCAAACTGCCACCCATTTTGTACTTGTAAGGTTCATTGGTTTCAAGAATAAGATTTTACATTTATCCCCAAATAGTGTATGTTTGGGGATGGGAAAGAGTACACTAGGTCAGAACATTCCTGATCAGTTAACTTCCCTTCAGCAGAGTTAATGAAATCATTGAAGATAAAAAGACTGATCACATCCTTGGTAGTCTTTAAAAGCATCTTTCTCAGATCAGGAATTAGTGGAGACAGGCCTTGAGGAATATTATCCCTGGTGGCTGAGAAGAAAGTCACTTGGGCCTTGTGAAGCAGGAATCTACTTCTTTAAGGAGGTTCCTGGGTCCTCTAGTGGGTAACCCAGGAGGGAATTTCTCTCTCCTCCCCACCCTCATCATCCATGGTATCCTTCCTTACTCAATACGAGACATTGCACCCAGTGAGGAAAAAATAAACAAACAAGCAAGCAAATAAACATGTAAGTAAAAGAGTTAAGGCAACTCTGAGCCATATGAGTTCTGGCAGTGGAGAAGAGAGCCAGTGATGGATTTAAGAAAGAGTTAGCACTGGCAGTTGGGAGCTGAGCTGTGGAGTGAAGGCTCAGGAAGCCCAGCTGAGCAACTTATCTAGCAGAGAAACTGTGACCAGATCAGACCAATGTGAGGCAACCGAAAGAAAAAAGACACCAGGGTTCTTCAGCACTAGAAGTGTGCATTACCTTGGCTTCTTGTGTTTCTTACATGTGTACCTCTTTGACTGTATGTAGTCAACCAGCCTCAAACTTGTTGGTGAGTTGGAGGGTGTCTATCCCAAGCATGCCAAGACTTCCCCCCAGTGGAATGGGTGGATGAGAACAGTTTGTTCCAATGGCCATGAAGGTAGCTAAAGCAGGCTTTGTGAAGTGATTAGAGCTTGGTTAGACATTGAAGACAGCAAGGTCATTTACTGCATCCTGGGCCATTATTGCATTCTGGGCCATTGCCAGTCATCCTGACTTTTGTCCTGCCATTGGACTTTGAAGACTTGGGAAAAGAGAGTGAGGCTGCTGACTTTGCCCAACTCTGCCTCACTTAAGTCCAATTAATTCACAAGGGAAAGCATCATTGTGATGTCACTGGTCCTCTTTGAAAAGGAAGGATGAACAATTATGTGCATGTCCATTCTTCTCATTGATATTCTGGGTAGTTGTGGGAGGATGTTTCCCAGGTTTATGCAGGGGATGTTTTGTTACTATTGTTCTTATGATGCCATTTCTGTAAAAACCTTTCTTTTGAGTTAATGGTATCCTTAGGCTAACTATTGAAGGGGTTAGCCTTTTAGGATTACAAATGCAGAATACTCTAAACCTGAATGGGTAACAAAGTAGTTCAGTGATTAGAGTTCTGTGTCTCGAGTCAGGAAGACTCATCTTCCTGAGTTCAAATCTGGTCCCTGAGCAAGTCACTTAACCCTGTTTGCCTCAGTTTTCTCATCAGTAAAATGAGCTGTAGAAGGAAATGGCAAACCACCAGTAACTTTGCCAAGAAAACTCCAAATGGGACCACCAAGAGTCAGACATGACTGAAATGAATGAACGACAACTAAACCTGAAGAGTAGTCAGCTTCATGTGGACTCAGACTAATAGTGGAAGGGGAGGTGTAGTCTCTGGGGAGGGGTGTGTGTGTGTGGGGGGGGGGGGAGTTTACCAGTTAAATTTAATGTTAGATCTGTCCCAACATTCTTGGATCCTGACTTTATCATCCAACAGCCTAGCTATCCCTTCCTGTTTTGTGTTATTTGTAAATGTAATAATCATGTCATCTATTTAAAAAATCTCCATCATTGATTAAAAATGTTAGACCCACAGGGCTAAGTTGAAAGTATATTGAATTTTGAGTCATAGGACTTCAGCTCAAAAGGCAGCTCTACTAGTAACTATCAGTAGGATTTTGGGCAAGTAATACAACTTACTTGGGCTTCAGTTTCTTCATCTATTAAATGAGGGGTTGGACTAAATTACCTTTGAGGTCACTTCTAGTGATAGATCTATGATCTTATAATCAAATGGTCTCTTCCAGCTTTGAATTAATGGTCCTTTGATCCCTGGAGCTCTTTTCTCATCTCACTGTTACTGTTAATAGAAAAAAAATTCTAGGATTGTAAGATAAAACGTTTCATCGAATATTGGGATTGGTGATTTTCTATTTCTTCATAATGCACTTTGGGTGAATGGTGAATTGATCCAAACAATATGATCTCAGATAATTCAATTGGTTTAGCAAATAATAGAAAACAAGGGAAAGAGAGAAGAAGGAAGCCTGGTTCTGATGTGGTCTAGAGGTTAGGGGTCCTGGAATCCCAAAATCACAGCACCTAAGTCCTGCCTGAAAGAATTTGACCCAAGCCTTCTTGCAGCCAAAAACAAGGTTTATTGAAGATTCGCCATATTAGCTAGACTCTTAAGGAATCTGAGCATCTATGGGCTGTTGGCTATATTCTAAGAATCAGAGCATCTTAATGGAGACAAGATGGACCTTATATACAGAAAGACTGTGGGAGGGATCTAGAAGTGGCCAAGTAGTTTGGGGTGAGGGGAGGAAGGGCCTAAGGAGATCTGGATGGGAGTGGTTAGTAAGCTGGGGTGAACCTTCTGGGACCTGGACATCTTGGCCAAGGGAGAATGGAGTTTAGCTAGGATTAAGGGTGGGAAATGGCTGGGGGCCATAGGGAGGTAAGACAATGGTGGGGAGATTGGGTGTAGCCACAATGAAAGACCAGTCGATGGGATTATAGCCTCAGGGGAACCCAGAGATTTGGCTGTTTGGGAAAGTACAAGAGTCCATGAGGTAATAGAATTACCAAGGGTGGAAATGGAGCCTCGGTGGGACCCAGGGTGGGAAGTGGTCTGGGGCCATAGGGAAAGTCCAGGGTTTTTCCTTTCTGGGGCCCAGATTCCAACCCCATCAGTTCCAAGTGTCCGGGCATGCCCAGTTCTTCTAAAGTGGACGTACCCATGAAAAGTCATTTGAGTATTCCCAGTTTGCTCAAAATAGAACCTGCTACATCTCCTATGATGTGGGTGCAGGTAATCTGCTTTGATTGGTTACCTGATTCTTTATAATTGGTGAGACTCTTATTTATGATTTTTTTTTTGGTAGCTCTTATCTGCTGATAAGAGCTGAAGATCCCAGTTCACCAATAGTGAGGATGCTATGATCTGAAGAACTGGACCAGTGGGAGAGGAGGGAATTTCTTTCCACTGATTCCTCTTTTTTACTGCAGCTCATAGAAATGGGCCTAGGGGGTATGTTTCTGCTGTGTTATTTATTCTCCTCACTTTCAGGTACCAGACATGATCCCCACTGGATTGTGAGTTGACCTATGGCTACCTTGGAGCCAGGATTGCAGGTGGGATGGTATAGCCAACCAGCACAGCATGGAAAACCTGATAAGTCAGGGTGCCTGAGACTTGAAGCCATGGATGGTTTTGGATTTAGAACTGGAACTGTGTTCTATTAGGAACTGAGTTAAACTATGAACCTAATTGCCTTTTCCTCTCCAGAGATTGAAGTGGTGGGGAGTGTTGGAAGTAAGTTTGTATGTTTGTGATTATACTCTTTGGAGTAAAAATTTCTGCATTAAACCTAATCTGACTGCAAGTGCCTAAATGGAACTGGAGTGCAAGAGACCCATCCTCTAAAACTGAGGGAATATTATTGATGGTGGCTGGAGTGATTTTCTGAGTGCTTAGACACTCCTCCCCCAATCCCCTTAAGAATACCAGAGAACCTTCAGGGCAAAATAAAACAAAACAAACAAACAAACAAACTACTTGGCTTTCAGGTGGTGGGGGCCAGAGTACAGTTATCAGTGTTACACAAAATCAGATCTCTTTCACTTTTAAAAAATCTGTTATGAGGGTAATACAGGGATCCTCTCATCTGCTAAACTGGGGCACTTTCTGTGGAACTGGCATGTCTGCATGGTCAGAAGTTCTGGACTTTGTAAGTTATTGGGACAGTGCAGGCAAAGCGTAAAAATGAAGATCTGTTCAGCAGTCCCACAAAGGGTCTTTGCCTTTCAGGGAGAGTACAATGAGGGTGATAAGTTATTGTTTAATGTTTTAAGTATTTGTGAGTACATATTCATGAGTTTTATATTTCAGATTGACAGATGAATATTAAACCCTTACTATGTGCCTGGTATTGTGCTAAGCACTGGCAATACAAACACAAGAAAGCAAGATGTTCTTTACTCTTAAAAAGGTTACGTTTTAATACAGGAAGACAATGCATAAAAGGGAATTGGAGATGGGGTTGAGGAAAAGTCTGCTCACACAGGATAAAGCTGCTAATGAGAAGGTGAATCAATACAGAGAATGGGTTGAGCTGGGAGTGAAAAGAGTAGGGCTGAGGGCCTTCATTAAATGGCTAGGAACTTACCAATCAGGTGAACAGGTGCCAGAGTAGAGGAATCTAGGGATAGGCAAGACTACTAGTGAGGAGGTAGAACAGTACAGAGAGTTGGTTGATCTGGGAATGCATTTCATTTGTGGTAGAGGGAAAAAAATAGCTGTCCTGTGCTTGATGTTTATTTCAGCACACATTAAGGTATTCGAGGTATCATACACATTGTACAATGTATGAGATACATTGAGTATGATGTACTTGGGATCAACAAACTTCACAAGTACAAGATGGGTGAGGCATGGTTAGATGGCAATTTGAAAAAAAATCTGAGGGGTTACTGGGAGAAGGGAAACATGTATTTATTAAATACCCACTATATGCTAGACACTGTGTTAGGCAGATTACAAATATTATCTCATTTGATTCTTAAAATGACCATTAAAAATGCAAGGTGCTATTATTACCCCCATTTTACAGGTGAAGAAACTGAGGCAGACAGGTTAGGTGACTTGCTTAGGGTCACACAGCTAGTAAGCATCTGAGGCCAGATTTAAACTCAGGTCTTATACATTGTATAGTGTGTATGATATATTGAATATCTTTTCTAGAAGGGACCCTGTTAATCCCTTTTTGGGATATCCTACACATAAATCATATCTGAGTTTTGTTTTTAGAGATTTTCCCTGGTGTTCTACCATGGGAAGGGAACATAACAAACCAAAGAGTTTGAGAAAAGTCTGATTCACTTCTTTGGAATTAAGCTGCCCTTGGGTGAATCTGAATTCTACATGAATTATAACCAGTCCTCCCTGTGGGAGAGTTCTTACCCTTCTCCAACTCATGGGTCACATTCCCTTGAATAAGTCCTTGGAGAAAAAAAGAAATAAACCTCAATTTAAAAATATCTTCTTATTTGCTATATCTTTTATATTCTATGCTTCCATATTCAACCTGGTGTCTGAGTTGGAAGGGTGGAGGAATGAGGTTAGAAATTTCCTTTCTATAAAAAATAGAAATTTCCCTTCTATAAAATGAGAAGATTGGACTAGATGAATTAGGTCCTATCTAACACTAACATTTATAACCCTGTCACTCATCACTATGGAAAGCCATTACCCTCTCTTCCCTTGTCTTCCATGGTACTGTACTCTGGGGATTCTTCTACATCTTTGACTACTCTTTCTTTTCTATCTCCTTTGTTGACTCATTTTTTTCCTGCCCCTTAAGCACAGGTATCCCCCAAAGTTCTTCCTTTCATTTTCTACTTTCTTCTATACTATCTCATTTGGTGATCTCATCAATCCCCATTGCTTCAATTTTTGCCAAATTAATATCTCAACCCTTAATCTCTCATCAAGGTTCCAGTTTTATATTTTCAACTACTGTTTGGATGTCTAACTGTACATTCTGAAAACTTAACATATCCAATACTCAATTCCATGCTTTAGAATCTAAGTAAGAAGGGACTTCAGAAGCCATCTTTTTCAGCTTGCTTGAGCAAGAATGTCCACTATGAAATCTCTGACAAATAGATACCTAGTCTCCAGTTGAAGAACTACAGTGAAGGGGAGCCTATTACCTTTTTCAATATCCCATTTCACTTTTGGGTTGTTTCAATTGCTAAGTAGTCTTTCCTTACATTGAGACTTTCTTCATTTGCTTTTTGGCAACTTCTAGATATTGTTCCTAGTTTTTCCTCTCCATCTTCCCCCACAAGACCTATTCTTTCCTGTAACTTCTGTTTGGGGTTACAACATCCTTCCCCATTATCCAGCCACATGCCCCCTATATCATCTTTGACTCTTTCCTTTCTTTGTCATTACTAGCACACTATAAATAATTGCTCTTTCCTGTTGATTCTATCTTGTTAATTTCTTTTGCATATAGTTCCTTCTTTTCACTTTCACTGCAAACATTCTATAAGTCAGTCCCTAAATGCCTCTTGCTTAGAATATTGCAATCCCCTTTTAAGAGTATGGAAGCTACTGCCCCTTCTCCAATCTATTCTTCACACTGCTCGTAATTCTCCAGATGTATTATCCTAATAATATCTATCACTCCCGTAATTAAATACTTCCAGAAAACCATTGCCTATTATAGGTAGCCCCCTCCATCCTATCCTAGTGTAACAAAATATTTGGACAGGTTCAGATGAATTTCTCTATGGGAAGGAAAATAGCTTAAACAGTCACTGAGGATCCTGGGACTTGTAGTCGTTACTCAGTCTGGGGAGAGATGGAGCACCATATCGTTTGGATTGGTTGGAGCAGGGTTATGTCGGCCCAAAAGTTTGGGGTTTTTTTGAAAGAGAAGCAGGAGTACCAGCAGCAAAAGCAGTAGCAGCAATTGCAAATGAAGGATGCTTTGTATGAGAACTAACCCTTAGTGCTTAATAATAATGATGGTGATAATAATAATAACTAGCATTTATATAGCACCTACTATGTGCCAGGCACTGTGCTAAGGACTTTACAAATGTTACTTCATTTGATCTTCACAAAACCCTGGAGGCTAGGTTCTATTATATTTTCATAAGTGCCATTTTAGAGATGAGGGTAAGTGACTTGTCCAGGGTCACACAGTTAGTGTCTGTGATTTGAACTCAAGTCCTCCTGACTCCCAGTCAGCATTCTGTCCATTACACCACCTAGTTTCCCATGCATTGGTGGAGAGAGTCTTAAATCATTGATGCACTGTTACGTAGATGAGGAATTAGACTTGCTCTGATTGAATTCAGAGGGAAGAACTTGGACCAATGGGTGGGATTTGCAAAGACAAAAATTTTGACAATGTAAGGAAAAATATCCTGATTGAGTTTTTCCAAAGTGAAACAGTTTTCCTTTAGAAGGAGAATGTTTCCTTAATTGGAGGTCTTCAGACAATGCTTGGATGAATAATTATCTGGGGTGGCAGATGTGGGTTGGACTAGATGACCATGAAAATCCCTTTTTAACTCTGATATTCTTCAATTAAATGATTCTGATACCTTTAGTCCTGATATTTACAATGCTTTAATTGAACTGAACTGGAATATCATGCTTTACCAAAAGGGACTGCTATGTAACAGTCATGAAGCCCTCTAACCTGAGAATTCCTTAATACTGTAGCTTCTACTCTGTCAATTCTGTAAGTTCATCATTTAGTGTGTTGTGTAACACCCAGGTTCAGCAGCCTTTCAAAACCATAACTCGTGAACCTTGACTTTTGTGTTTCTTTTAGGAGACTGACTAGAATCCATCAATTAGCATGGCAATTAAAAATTATTATTGATATCTTTTGTTTTGCCATCACCTTCATTTCCCAAAATACCCCCCTCCCAGTTTTCCTTTATAACAAAAAATAAAAGGAAAAGAGGCAATTCAACCAAACTAACCAACGTATCAGTAAAGTCCAAAGATACCTGCAACAGTCCACATAGATGATTCTTTATCTCTACAAAGAAGGGAGGACCTGGGGAACCACTAAAGAAGAGCATGTCTCTTTTAGGAGACAGGTTTGGTCATTATAGTTATATAACATTTAATTTCTATTATTTTTATCATCATTGTGTATGTTGTCTTCATGATTCTGACTACTTCACTTTGCATTACTTCATATGAATCCTTTCTTTCACTTTTTAAAATAAATTTATTTACTTTTAGTTTTTAACATTTACTTCCACAAGATCTCGAGTTCCAAATTTTTACCCCATCTCGCCCCTCCCCCCACCCCAAGATGGCATACATTCTGAATACCCCTTCCCCTAGTCTGCCTTCCCTTCTATCTCTCCCTCCCCCTTCTCTTAGCCTCTTCCCCTTCTATTTTCCTGTAGGGCAGGATGGATTTCTGTACCCCATTTCCTGTACTTCTTATTTTCCAGTTGCATGTGAAAACATTTTTTTTAAACATGTGTTTTTAAAACTTTGGGTTCCAAATTTTCTCCCTTCCTCCCTCCCCACCCACCCTCATTGAAAAGGCAAGCAACTCAATCTAGGTTATACATGTGCAGTTCTGCAAAACACTTCCATAGTAGACATGCTGTGAAAAACTAACTCTATTTCCCTTAATCTTATCCTGCCCTCCCCCCCATTTATTCTATTCTTTCTTTTGACCCTGTCCCTCCTCAGAAGTTTTTGCTTCTGATTACCCCCTTTCCCAATCTGCCCTCCTCTCTATCATCCCCTTATTCTCTTGTCCCCTTCCCCACCTATTTTCCTGTAGGGTAAGACAGATTTCCATACTCAATTGAGTGTGTATGTTATTTGCTCCTTAAGTCAAATCCTATGAGAATAAAATTCACTCATTCCCTCTCACCTTCCCCTGTTTCCCCTCCACTGTAAGAACTTTTTCTTTTTTCTTTTTTTGTGAGATAATTTATCCCATTCTATCTCTCCCTTTCTCCTTCTCCTAGTATAATCCTCTCTCACTCCTTAATTTTATTCTCCAGATATGACCCCTTCATCCTCAACTCATCCTGTGCCCTCTATCTATCTATCTATCTATCTATCTATCTATCTATCTATCTATATCTATATCCATATATATACACATACATATAATTTTTTTTCACTCCAACTACCCTAATACTGACAAAGGTCTCATGAGTTACAAATATCATCTTTACATGCAGGAATGTAAACAGTTCACCCTTAATAAATCTCTTATGATTTCTCTTTCCTGTTTACCTCTTTGTGTTCCACTTGAGTCTTGTATTTGAAAGTCAAATTTTCTATTCAGCTCCAGTCTTTTTATCAAGAAAGTTTGAAAGTCCTCTATTTCACTGAATGACCATTTTTCCCTCTGAAGGATTATACTCAGTTTTGCTGGGTAGGTGATTCTTGGTTGTAATCCTATCTCCTTTGCCCTATGGAATATTATATTCCATGCCCTGCGGTCCCTTAATGTAGAAGCTGCTAAATCTTGTGTTATCCTGATTGTGTTTCCACAATACTTGAATTGTTTCTTTCTGGCTGCTTGTAATATTTTCTCCTTGATCTGAGAACTCTGGAATTTGGCTACAATATTCCTAGGAGTTTTCCTTTGGGGATCTCTTTCAGGAGGAAATCAGTGGATTTTTTCAATTTCTATTTTGCCCTCTGGTTCTAAAATATCAGGGCAGTTTTCCTTGATAATTTCTTGAAAGATGATGTCTAGGCTCTTTTTTTGATCATGACTTTCAGATAGTCCAATAATTTTAAAATTCTCTCTCCTGGATCTATTTTCCAGGTCAGTTGTTTTGAGATATTTCACTGAGATAGTTCACATTTTCTAATTTTTCATTCTTTTGGATTTGTTTTACAGTGTCTTGATTTCTCATAAAGTCACTAGCTTCCAATTGCTCTATTCTAATTTTTAAGGAAGCATTTTCTTCAGTGAGCTTTTGGACTTTCTTTTCCATTTAGCCAATTTTGCTTTTTAGGTCATTCTTCTCCTCATTGGCTTTTTGGACCTCTTTTGCCATTTGGGTTAGGTTATTTTTTAAGGTGTTATTTTCTTCAGTATTTTTTTGGGTCTCCTTTAGCAAGTTGTTGACTTGTTTTTCATGATTTTCTTGCATCACTCTCTTTTCTCTTCCCAGTTTTTCCTCTACTTCTCTTACTTGCTTCTCAAAATCCCTTTTGAGCTCTTCCAAGGCCTGGGACTGATTCATATTTTTCTTGGAAACTTTGGATGTAGGCGCTTTGACTTTGTTGTCTTGTATGTTTTGATCTTCTTTGTCACCAAGGAAAGATAATATAGTCTGATTCTTTTTGCGAGGTTTGCTCATGATCCCAGCCAATTACTTGAGTTTTAAACTCTTTGTTAAGGTAAGAGTCTGCTTCCAATGTGGAGAATGCATTGTCCCAAGCTTCGGGAGTTTGTATAGCTGTTTTCAGAGATACTTCTAGGGACCTGTAAATTTTTAGTTCTTCCAAGGTGCTATGATAAGGGGCGAGGTATTTCCTCTTCACCACCACAACAAACTCTATCACACCAGCGCTCCTCTTCGCCCCAGGACCACCCCTCAGAACTGTGACCCAGATCCAAGCACAGGAAAAGCAAGAGATTCCTGCCTCAGCCCTGGCAAAGAGATCCCTGCAATCCCCTCTGATCAGCCACTCGATTCCCTCTCACTCTGTGGACCAGAAGTTCAGGAGGCAGCCTCTGCCCCGGGCTGAGCTTGGGACTTGCGTCTGAGACCTAGCTTTTCTCTCACTGCAGTCACAGACTTTTCCCACTGATCTCCTAAGCTGTCTTTGGCCTTCATGTATTGAGAATTCTGGAAACCGCCACAGCTACCCATGATTCAGTCCTCTGGGGCCTGCTCCAGGTTCACTGCGGCCTGCGAGCCCATGCCAAACTGTGCTCCTCTCCCGGCCTGGCACGATATACCTTTCTGATCAACCATCCAGGTTTTCTGGGGCTGGAAATTTGTTTCACTCTGTCTTTTTGTGGGTTCTGCTGCTTTAGAATTTGTTTAGAGACATTTTTTTACAGGCATTTGGAGGGGTTTGGGGAAGAGCTCAAGCAAGTCACTGCTTTCCCTCCGCCATCTTGGCTCCGCCCCCTCCCATATGAGTCTTTTTATGCTTCCTTGTGTTCTTCATAAACAAGATAATATTTGGAAAATACTTAGCACAGTGCCTGGAGCATAGTAAGTGTTTAAATGCTTGTTCCCTTACCTTCCCCCCTCCCTAATTTTTCATAGGGCAGCAATATTCCATCATGTCCATGTGCCACACTTTGTTTAGCTATTCAGCATAGTGAATTAAGTGACAAAGGTTATCTTCCATATACAGGAAGGGAAAGGGTAGTATACATGTCACACTGATAGGGTATATGACTAGGAAATGTGAAGAGAGGAGCAAATGCATACATGTCAAGGGGTCTGTGCACAAGGAACACATATGGCCAAAGTATGCCTCCCGTGTTACTGAGTGACCATGATGTCATTGGAGATCAGCTGAGCTGGGGTGAGGGAAGGAGATCTTCCCTGCTTCTGTTCCCCCTGCTGCACTGCTCTCTGCTGGGCATCTCCCCTCTCCTTCATGTGTCCTCACTGAGTTGATCACCACTATTCTCTGCTCATTGATTGATTGATTCTCTGCCACTGTTTGCTAGTCTTTTGCTGCTGTCATGCAGTCTTTTCAAATATTCTGGCACTCTCTCTGTTGCTATCTGCTGTTCTACAGCTTTTAGTTACCTTTTCTCTCTGGGGACAGTCAAATTCTTGAAGTCATAGTCCTGGGACTATTAAACCTCTTTCAGCCTGGCAGCCAGTAAAAAAAAGCGACAAAATCTCTTAGATTGGCCATCTTTTAAACTCTTTTCTTTCTTGTTTAGACACAGGGTCTTGCATTTAAAACTCTTATCTGAGTTATTATATCTGAAATTCCTGTTGGGTCCTATCATATCCCTAGGCCCAGGGGCCTGGGTCACCACCATTTCATTCTGGGAATTCTACTTAAGAAAACTGCAAAGTAATAGGGTGGAGCTGGGGTTGAGGAGATTCCCTCCAAATGCCCCTGATTGCCATGCAAATAATATGACTATAAAGGGCCAGGAGGTGCTTTGCTCTCTTTAGCACCAGTATCCAAAATTGGTGCTCTCTACAACTAAGTTTGCTCCAAATGAGGGCTACCTATATTGATACATACAAATATTAATCATGCCCTAGGGAGGGCACTATGTGAACACCCTCTGAGCCATGAAAGGCAAAGTCAGAAACAACTCGTTACATATGCCTAACATTTTTTAAAATAGTAAAATATCTTTCCTTAATCACTTAAAAAAAGTGCCTCCTAGCAACCTACCAAGCTCCTTCCAATGGGGTATGTCTCAAATGGTTCCAAATATACTGTGGTAGACCACATTGTATTTCATGATAATCTAAAGTAAAATGCAGAGTATTCAGGGCCTGAAATTAGCTTTCCCTTATATATGAACTATAAGCTCAATATGAGGCAGGAGAGGGTTGTGACTGCCAAAAAAGTGAATGCTATCCTTGGGCTGCATTAAGAGGGGCAGAGTTTCCAGGAATGGGGAGGTGCCAGTCCCACTGTACTCTGCCCTTGTCAGACCTCATCTGGTGCTCTGAGTATTGTGTTTAGTTCTGGGTGTCATGGCTTAAGAAAGACATTGATAAGCTGGAGAGCGTCTAAAGGAAGGCAACCAGAATTGTGTGGGGCCTTGAGTCCATGTCATATGGGGATTGGTTGAAGGAACTGGGCTTTTTTAGCCTGGAGAAAAGAAGACTCAAGGGAGATATGATAACTGTCTTCAAGTATTTGTCATGTGGAAGAAGGCTTAGAATTTTTCTGTCTGCCCTTAGAAGGCAGAACCAGGAGCAAACGGTGGAAGTTATAAAGGGGAAAAAATAGGCTTGATGTGAGGAAAAACTTTTTAATAATCAGGACTGTTCAAAAGTGGAACAGGCTGCCTTGAGATGTGGTGATTTACCACTCCTAGGAAGTCTTCAAACATAGGCTGGATACTTTTAAGGCATGTTATTTAATTTTTTTTTTTGGTATGGTTTGGCCTAGATGACCACTGGCACTCCGTCTAGCTCCTAGCTTCTGTGATTCTGTGATTTTTCATCCACGTTGTTTTCTGAATGTAAATTTGAACAGGAAGCTGGCATTTAAGATGGTGTCTTCTCCTTCAATATTATCACCTCTCAGAGTGTTTTCAAATCTTATTTATTCTTAACTCACAAGAGACAGGATGGCATAATTACTGGCAACATGTTACTGGCATAGTTACTGTCTAGTTTCAAATCCTGCCTCAGTCACTTAATGGTTGTGTGGCCCTGGCAGTCAACTAACTTCTTTATGCTTCAGTTTCCTTATCTGTAAATTGAGGGGATTGGGCTCTATGGCTTCTATGGTTCCTTCCAGCTTTAAATCTATGATCCTATGAGTTGGCAGCAGCAAACAGATAGCTATATATAAGTCAGTTGGACTGTACAATTAGATAAATGGTGCAGTTAGATAAATTTAACTGCAAAATATTTCTTGCATCTCATGGACAGGGACTATCTTTTGCCTCTTTTTGTATCCCTCTCACTTAGCACAGTGCCTGTCAATAGCAAGTGCTTAATAAATATTGGTTGATTGATATTTACTGTTGAGGAAGAAAGATAAAAAATGCTGTCACTCTCTTCTTTCCCTACCCCCTTCAAAACTAGATGAATATTGTATATGCTGTAGCAACAGTTGAAAGACAACTTTTGGTATGGAAACAAGAAAGAATCAAGGTGAAATCTTCACATTGCCAATTTTGGAATTTTTTCAAAATAGTGAAGCAGCAATTTCATCTTCAGATTTTTTTTCCTGTTCTCTTTCCATTGCTTACTTGTGCTTTTTGCTCATACGCAAATTTCATGCTAGGGGAAGAAGGAGGCTAGATTGACAGTTCCCAGCATCCAACGCCCCCTCTTCCTTGTCTCTCACCCCAAACTTGGCAGCCACCAATGGGAACAACTTGAGTACTGTTTGTCTGTGGTCTCTTGGTTTATTGGCTTCTGAGGAGTTGACCAGTTTGGAGGAGGGAGATGGTTGCTTATATTAGAGGTGTTTTAGTTTGAGGCTTTTTGCCCCTAGGAGACTTTGGCTTTACCAAGCAAGGTTTCACTTAAAGACGAAAGGCTCATTACACAGGGGTAACTAGTGGGCTAACGATTCAGGTTAGAATCAGTCCTTGTTAATAATTCTGGAACTTTTTCTCATGATCTTCCCCCCACCCCCCATTGCACTTTCTTGTGCCTATTTGAAAAAAAAAAATCCACCCATTTAACCATGAGGACAAAAATGCAAAAACAGACTGTCTGGGGAAAGTGCTCTGTAATTTCTGAGCCCAGTATTTTGGCCAGCAATCAGCCTTTTGTAAAGCAAAGAGATTTGTAGTCAGGGCTGTAACTAAAGCTGCGTCTCCAACAAGCTGCAAAAAAAAGAGAGGAGGAGGGAAAGAGAAGGGGGTGGGGTGTGGATGGATAGCGAAAAAAAAATCAGAACAGAACTGGAAGCAAAAATCAAAAGCAGGAAAAAAAAAGCAACCATTTTATGCTTCAATTTGTTCAGACTTGGGTTAAAACAATGAACAGAGACTGTTACCCAGAGGTTTCAAACATATTCTTTATAGATACTCCCTAGAAAAAAATAGGTCTGGAATTACATTGTGACCCAATAACTCTCACAGAATTCACTATTGTCAGAATTTGACAGAGTAGGAATTTTATCCTGGATGAAGATCTATAAGAAATGTCTTCTTTTTCTTTCTTCTGCCTCAAATACAAAACCCTGATCTCAACACCAAGAAACAAAATGCCCATCAGCAGTACCTATTCCTTCCCCATTACCCCCACTACCATTGATATGACACTCAAGACTAAGATGAAAGACAAAGTGAGTAGAGCAGTGGTGGTTCAGCTCCTTGAGGGCAATTGGTCATTGGACAAATATTTATTAAGCATCTAGGGTGCCAGGCACTGTGTTAAGTGCTGAAGCTATAAAGGCAAAAGTTAGTCCTTGCTCTCAAGGAGATCATAAAGTAATAAGGGAGACAACATGCAAACAAGATACATATAAGATAAATTGGAAATAATATCAGAGGAAAGATACTAGCATTAAGAGAAATCAGGAAAGGTTTCTTATGGAAGGTGGAATTTTAGCTGGGACTTGAAGGAAGTCAGGAGATGGAGATGAGGGTGGAATAGAATTCCAGGCATGGTGGTAAGCCAGTGAAAATGCATGGAGATAAGAGATGGAATGTCCTGTGAAAGCAGCCAGTATCATTGACTCAAAGAATGTGTGTGGGCGAATAAGGTGGAAGAGGATTGGAAAAGTGGTGATGGTGGTGATGTTGGTAAGCTATGAAGGGCTTTGAATTCCAAACTGAGGATTTTCTATTTGGTCCTGGGGGTGTTTGGGAGCCACTGGAGTCTATTGAGTGGGTAATTACTTCTATCTTGGTCTGTCTGATTGCAGGTCAAGAAAACAACAAGCAAGACTAGAAGATAAAAAAGTTTAATTTGCATCGAATGATGGACAGTTGTCAGGTGGCCAGCAACTGAGAACAAAGGGAGATACACACTTACAGGGTTTTACACAACCTTAGGGTAGGCAGGAAAAGAAGCCTGTCAGGTGAGTCTATTCAATTACTTTCCTTATTTGGGAGGTTGAGTAATAGGGACAGGATGTCAGCTGATTTGGTGGGGAGAATGTCTTGACCTTGGGGTTGTGACTTGTTAACTTCTTAGTATCTGGAGTCAGCAAAGATCAAGTCTGTTCCAGTGGGTTAACTCAGGCAAGGGGACTGGTGGAGGAAGCTGATGGAATAGCATTTCTTTCTTTTCCCTGCAGGCAGGCCAGGTCAGACCAGGAGATAGGTGAAGGGAACAGGATGGAATGATGTCTCTCTTTCACCTAGTTAGTATCCCCTGCAAATGAGAGGAAGCTATAGCCTAGGAGATGGGCATATGATAGAATGTCATCTCTCCAATTGGCAGGGAGCAGTCTGGCCCAGGAGACAAGGTTACTTTTTTATCCCTCTATAGGCAGAAAGAGACCAGTCTGGGAGATTGGCACATGATGGCCTTTGAGCTGCTGTGAATAGGAAGAAGCCAATCTAGGAGATCAGCATCAGAATGGCATCTCTCTGATCTCTTCTGAGAAGGAAGAGGTCCGTCTAGGAGACTAGCATGCTCTCTGAGCTTGAGGCCAAATCAGTCCCCATTCCCCATTCCCCATTCATGATGGGCTAGTCAAGGCTTGGAGCAGTTAGAGGCCCCAGAAAGCCACCAAACAGCTGATGATTTAGGAGAGCATTCACTGGGCTTGCAGCCACACTGCACAAGTCTATTTTATGATATTTTGTGTTCTAGTTATAAGGCATTATCTATTTGATATCAACCCTATGCTTAAAGTAAGAGCTTCAAGTACTGGCAAAAAAAGAAGAGTAGGAGGAAGCAGAACAACCCAGCTTTCTCCCACAACTACTACAATAGGGACTGATGAAGAGCACCAGGCTGGGTAAATGATTAAATCCATGGAGAAACCACAGTGGGTCATTTTTCTAGCTCAGATCTGCGGAGAGGCAACCAGAGACCTTGCACCCTAGGAAGGAGGTTCAGCCAGGAAGACCTACAGAAAGCACTAGACACAAGTCTGTAGTTATTTATCAGGACAGGGAGTGATGGTTTCAGATTCAGTTTGCATAGGATGTCCAGAACTGGATGTCCAAGAAGCAAGTGGTAATTGGGCAGCTTTCATTCCAAGAAGGGACTGTGGATCAGTCCATAGACATGAGCTGGGCCCTGCATCTGACTAATCAAAGTCCAGAAGATCTCAGGGAACTCAGAAAAAAGGGAAACATTCAGTTCTGTTGCTCTGCAGGACCTTTTAGCTAGCTGACAGGTCTTGGAACTGGTATCAGTGAACTGAAGCTCCAACCAGGGATAAGCCTACAGTTGTATTGCCCAGAAAAAAACTGGATTGGGAGTTTGCAAAGCTCATCCCAGGAGAGTGAAAATAACACTTTGCCCTAGATCAGAAAATTTAAAGTGTGCTGAAACTTGCCCCTGAGATCATTAAAAAATATCCAACTCAGTTCCCAGAAAAAGCAATGGTGGCACCTCAGATAATACAGACCTGGACCAAACAAGGCCAATCACTCCCTCCAGAAGTGCACAAAGCCTTCCCTAACACAAAACACAAAGTTTGGAAATAAGGCAGGAAGATTTATTTATTAAACAAAGAAAGACACCCATGATATAAAAGGAGTGCCCCAGTGAGACTTCAGCAAAGGGAAAAGCTAAAAGACAGAGATAATGAGAGGTAAGGGAGACAGAAAATAGATTAAAAAGTAGGAGGTGTGAATACCTTGTTGCATGGGAAGAAGACAGAAGGACAATGAACTGTGTCTCCAGGTTGGCGAATACATTCATACCTTTGTCCCAGTCCCCCTACTGACCTCCCTGGCTTCCTTTAAGTTCTATTAAAACTCTGTCTTCTACAGGAAGCCTTTTTCAGCCCTCTTAATTCCAGTGCCTTCCTTCCATTAAGTGTCTCTTATTTATCCTGTATATAGTTTGCTTTGTTTATATTTATTTGCATGTTGTCTCCCCCATTCACTTGTAAGCTCCATCAGGGCAAATTTTGTCTTTTGCCTCTTTTTGTATCCCCAGAGCCTAGCACAGTGGCACATAGTGGGTGCTTAATAAATGTTCACTGACTGATTGATTACATAAGACTGCTTAAGGAGTAGGGAGGTGAAAATAACTGAAATGGAAACTAATCATTCTAAGGAAATGTGGAAAAGCTTATTAAGGCATTTTTGAATGAGGAAGAATTTGTTAAAAGAGAAGCAAGCCTTCTCTTTCTTGCATGGAGGGAACAAATAACTTCAGACCTGAGGCTGTGAGGGAGTCAGACAAAGATGCCTCTGCTGATTCTAAGCTAAGGGGCATTTCCCTACCTGAACCCAATTCCACCCTAATTCCAGCTGACTGAAAGTGGGAAAAAAGACAGCAGCTGTCCATCAAAGAAGTGTAAGATTCCAGCAGATCAACCCATCCCATAGAGAAACCACAGCCTGAGAAGAGTCAAGTGACCAAGCTACCTGTCTGGCCCAACATGACAATAGTTGTCCCATTGCAGTGTTATCCTGCCCAGCACTATCCACCTAAAGTGGATCCTGGTGAGGAGTCAACAAAGCCAAGTTTCCTGCTTGATTTAGCATAGCAGGAGATTTTCCCTTCTAGTTGACAGACTATACCTTAGGAGGAGCAGTTGAACTGAGCTGAACCACCAGTCCAGTGGAGATGCTATACCCTGAAAAGAACTAGTTCTATGAAGAGCTAACCCACTTGAACAATGGAGCAACTCACACCCTCTAGAGAGAAAAAAAGAATATGAAAGACCCATAGTTCTAGAGATGTGAGTGGCCTTAGTCACTTGTGTGTGCCTTACTACCATTGTATTTTACATTTATGCCCACATTTCCTTCTTTCTGAACTCTGGTTGGTTTGTGGGACAGTGTGCTACTCATGTTGGGAGGAATGTCTCATATCTATTCTTATTGTTATATCATTTGAATGTCTTTGTTAAGGAAATGCATCCAACGGCTAATTGTTAAGTAGAGGCATATTAATGCTGCTCATGAGCTTATGTTTAGGATGATACTGACCCACAGGATTTTCTCTAAGAATCATGGGAAGAGTAACACCTACCCTTCTGGGAACCCAATAGGTTAGTGATGGTACAAGTTGGATGAGTGAACCCTGAGGGGGCATTACAATGTTAAAGAGATGTTATGGATCCCAAGGCACAAACTCAAAAGATGAGAATAATTCAGCAACATCCACAAGCAAAAGTTCAAAGAAAAAAAAATCATTTTGGCCACAAGGTCAACTAGAATTCCTGGCAGAAATGAAATAAGAGTTAAAAAGTCATGCTATAAATTAAAATAATTGGAAAAGAAAAGAGGAGAGCCTGGATACCTCCTATCATGAACAAACACTTTTCAGACCTATTAAAAACAAGAAGCAAAGTGAAAATAGGAAGATTTCGTAAGTCACCTCCTGATGAAAAACCCCATATTAAAAACTCAGAAAAATAACATAGCCAAAATCCAAAGATCCCAGGTCAAAGAAAAAAAATATGTTGTAAGCAACCAGAAAGTAATGAGGAGTCATAGTCAAGATCAACTCAAGATTTGACAGTTATAATTATTATTATAATGGAGTAGAGAATTGGACTATGATAATCCAAAAGGCAAAAACTATAGGCTTATAACAATTCAGTGGACTAGATATTTCTAGTTCTGTTTTTAGACATCATGACTGTTTTATCCCATAAGACTTTTTTTTTCAGCTACTCCTGACATCACTACCCCACTGTTTTAAGACTATATTATTTTACATTTTAATGTTTTTAATTTTTATATAACTTCCTCCTCCAGTTGTTAGATTTGTTTTAAGATTGCTTTAGTGGCACAAGCTTCCTTATAAAACTTTTGGGATCTTGCTATGAAAGGGTGGGATGTGGAAGGAGCTTGACATCAATGGGAAGAGATGGTGATTGGCCGCTTTGAAAAAAGAGCATGAAAACATACCCCTGCATATGTGACAGTTATGGCTAGATCCTTTTGCTCAATCTTGCCCACCACTTTATACATTGGCATTAAGAATAAAAGCTTACCCTGGAGGGGAAAAGGTTGTCAGAAGAATACTGCTGAGGTCTTATTACTTGCTGGATAACTTTTCCTGTTCTGGAGATTTGGGCAGTGGAGAGGAATAACTTTTATTATTATTTTTTCCATTTGAAATTTATTCTATGCAATTGTGTTCTTTTTATTTTTAATTATGAAAGGTGTTTTAAGGTTCATGAGAGCCAATTTAATTTTTAAAATTAAATTTTATTTTTCTCAATGACCAAAAATTCATTTTCAATCCCTTCAACTGCACCCCGCCCCCAACTGAGAAAGAAGGAAAACAAAACTCCTGTTACAAATATGTATAATCAAGCAAAACAGATTTCTGCATTGGCCATTTTTGTTTTTGAAATCTCATTTTGAGTTCTGAGTTCTTTGCCTCTCCATCTGTAGGTAGGTAGCATACTGCATAATGAGTCCTCTGGAATTGTGGTTGATTATTACACATTGAACAGAATTCTTAATTCTTTCAAAGTTTTTTGCTTTTACAATATTGCTGTCATTGTATAAATTGTTCCCTGGGTGCTGCTCATTTCCTCTGCCTCAGTTCATATAAACCTTCCTAAGTATTTCTGAAATCATCCCCTTCATCATTTGCACAGCATAATAGTACTCTATGACATTTAATATGCCATGACTTGTTCAGCCATTCCCCAATTGATGATCACTCTTTCAGATTCCAATTCTTTCCCACTGCAAAAAGATCTATGAATGTTTTTGTAATATTTAGAGTTTTTTTTGCCTAGTACTAATCTCTCCTTTACTCTCCCTCGTATTTCCCTCCTTCTCCCTTCTTCCCTTTTCCTCCTATTCCCTGTCAAATGAAATGTTTTTGAAATGAATTCTCTCTCTCTCTGTGTCTCTCTCTCTCTTCCTTTCCTTCTTTAACCAATTCAGATGGCAAATACTGGGAATACAAATAAGAAACAGACAGCTTCTGCCTTCAAGGACCTTACAATCTAATAGGGGAAGATAATACACAAAAGGAAGCTGAAAAAGGTGGGGGATGCCAGGGGTACCATTGTGGGGACATGATGGGGTCAAAACTAAGCAGAGCTGCTGATGGAAGATGAATCAACTGGAAAATTCTGAGCTTTTTATTAAGGAAGGCTTAGGGAAGAATTTATGAGTCCATTCTCCAGCCCTCCAAACAGAAGGGAGAGGCAACTGAGGGAGCTGAGAAGGTATTGATTATCAGAAGCTGAGTCAATCTGCATGGTGATGAGATTTCAAGTGATTAGTTTATCCTGGGAGAGGCATGGTGTTCGGGAGTTGACAAACCAAGCAGAGACACTGATGGATAATAAAGAGTTGAAGAAAATGAAGAGTTCCCATTGTAGTTTGAATCTTTATTCAAGTACCCCTAATTTATTACTATTTTATTGCATTTTCATCAATAAAGGATGCATTCAAGTATACTCCTTTTGAATTCCCCCTTCATCAGACACCAGAGAGCTATCATATCTAACTTCTCTAGAATTCTATTCAGGTCCTCAAATTCTTTCTTATTTCTTGTTCATCTTTTCATTAGATTTATGTAAATTTGAAAGGGGCCCATGGAGGTGCCTTACTTTATCTTTCTCTGCATTTCAATAAGCTGTTCCCATAGTTACTTAGATGCTATACTATTTGATGTGTGTGTGTGTGTATGTATATATATATATATATATACATATATATACACACACATATGGTCTTGATATGATTTTAATACCTATGCATACCTAAGCATAGTTTTTTAGGTAGTCTTAAAGAGTCTTACATTTTCTCTCCCCAACTTGTTTTCCAAATGTTGTTTTTGATACCTCACAATTTCTAATTTTTCAGTCTTTTGACTGTTCTAGTATTTCTTATTGTCTCTTTGAATGGTTGATTTCTATTCACTCTGTTCTATTTTTCATTGTATCTGCAGCTTGGATCATATTTTCTCCCTTCTAAGATGCCTATTTAAAAAAATTTTTTTTGTTAAGAGTTGTGATTTCATTTAAAAAATATTTCACTCATTATTCCATGAAGTCCTTGTGACTATGCCATTCTTTTTTTTTTAATGAGATTCCATATGATGATTTAGAGTTTCTTTCAGTTTATCCAGATCTTCCAGCCTTACTTTTTTGATTGGGACCTGGTGTCATGGCTAGGCACTACCCCACTCTCATTTTTGGATGGTGTAGGAAAGCCCTATCTGATCACATAAACTCTATAGTCTGGATACTGCTATGGCTACTCCATCACAGTTCTGGAAGGGGGGGTTAGTTCCTCATTCTCCTCCTCATCCTTTTCCTTAATTGTGTCCTGGCACTGAGTTCAGGGTACTGAATCTCTAGTTAAGAGATCTAGGTTAAAGTCTCAACTCTGTCATTTATTACCTATATCACTTTGGCAAATCAGTTCGCCTTTCTGGGGCTCTGTCTACAAAATAATTAGGTTTGATAAAATGACTTCTAAGGTCCCTTTTTGGTATAATATTCTATTACTTAAAATTATGGGGGCTTGGAATAATATAGGGACAGTAGGACTGGAAAGGAAGGGAATGAGTGTGGGACTTTTTGATTGGCTATAGTGGTCAAAAGAACGGGAGAAATAAAATATGACTCTCAGGCTATGAGACTGGATGGTTGAAAAAATTCTGATGGTAGTGCCATTGACAGAATTACCCCCTTGCTTGGAAAGGTTCTTTGGATAGCTTATACGAGCTTTTTAATAATAGGTCATGCAATCAGAAACCCATATGTATGTGTGTGGGTTCCATGTCCTGTTAAAAATTACAATCGAAACTTGTGGGCATAGACACATTGTAGTGGTAGCAATGGCATCGGTGGTAGTGGTTGTAGTAGTAATTTCCCCTCATAGTAGTGGCAATTAGGTGATTGAGCCATGCGGGTCTTCCAGTATATGATAGCTAGTTTGGAAAAAAAAAATTGCACAAGATTTCTGCTGAGTTGCAGTCCAGGGTCAGGGGAGTTGCTTTTGGCTTTTGCTCATGTATTAGAGCCTAAAGGTTTAATGAGCAGTATGGTCCTGTGCAAATTTCCATTTAATTTCCTCTAACAGAACTTCTTACAGCCTTCCTAATTCATAAAGATTCAATAATTTATTTCAATTCAAGAAACATACATTAAGTGTTTCTCATGTGCAGAGAACTGTGCTGCTGGTGGAGTCTTTGGGGTGATAATGTTCAGGTAAAAATGGGCCCTGCCTTTGCAGAGTTTGTAATTTAAGATGGAGAGGATTGAGAAATCCTTTCCATTTCTACTATTCCATGCTTTCTATCTCTTCCCCAAAAACACAGCTTTAAATTTTACATCTTATTCTCCATAAATTTAGGATCATATACATTTTTATTTTTAAATTTATGTATACTTTTTGATACAACTTACACTGCCCAGTAAATATCCAAACAATCTCTTTTAGAAAATACAAAACTGCTTAATAATGGGATTGTGACTGATACCACATGTCACTTTTCACTTATCTAGTTTATTAAGTGTCAACAGAAAGGAGGGATGTGGCCTTTAATTCTGACAGTGCTATACTAACACCAATCATTTTAATTGACCAGTCCATGTGGACTTTATTTGCTTTATTGTAGCCACTGTGCATATTTTTCCTTTGTCTCTGCTTTCTTCATTCTGTATCACTGAGTGTCTTCCCATGTTTCTCTGAATTCTTCGTATTTGTCATTTTTATGACATACTAATACATTAATTTGTGCACTATAGTTTTTCAGACATTCTTCAAGTGTTAGGTAGATGTTATATTTCCATATATAAAAGAAGACCTAAATAGTTAAAGAGATAGTTCTTCATAGCTGGGCTGTGACAGTATAATCATCTAACTAATTTACAGATTTAACACAATACTGATCATCCTACTAAGGGAAGATATTTGCTGTTTATTGCTCATGAGACTCAATGTTTAGTCTCTGCCTTTGCACTGGCTGCAACCTATGCTTGAGATGCTCTCTCTCCTCACCTCTGCCTTTTGAAACCTTGTTTCCTTCAAAACTTAACTCAAGTACCCCCTTTTACATTAAGTCTTTCCTGAATCCTCCACCTGCTAATGCTGCCCTCCTCCAAATTCCCATTTATTCATTTTATATGTATTTTCTATATAAAAACATATCTACATGATGTCTTTCCTTTTAGAATACTTATGACTAAATGATTGAAGAAAAGCAGGAGCAGAAGGACAAAAAGGGCCAATTTGTCTAAAAAAATATAGTCCTTTGGAGATTGATGGATGGACAGAAATGAGTTTTCAAAGACTCGGTCAACTGACACAAACTTGCATCAGTATTGATTTAGGCAAATCCACTAAAATCATTGAAAGGAGAAATGCAAAAACTAGCCTCAAAGTGTTATCTCACATACTGGCAAGGATGGTAAAAGATAGGTTTAGTTAGTGTTGGAGGGCATATAAGAATACACTTATGTACTAATACTAATTAATACCAATACACTTCTGTTAGAGTTGATTTTTATTTGAGATTTTCCTTACAAGTACTGCTTCTTCTCTTTTGGTGTGTTGTTGTTTTTTTAACTTTATCTCTTCTTTTCTTCCCCCTTTTTATTTCTTGCTTTGCTGAGGTGAGAAAAAGGAACTGGGTTTTTATGCTTCTATGCAGACATCTTGCTGCAATTCTATGAACTAGCCTAGACTTTAGAAGTCATCTGGTGAGGAGTGAGGTAATCAAGGTTTGGAGAGCAATGTACTTCAGAACCTAAGGGTTTAAATGCAGGCCTCTGATGAACACAATCCATTATTCTTCCTACCACGCTACATTGCCTCGAATGAACTCATCTGAGCTCTTTTTCTATATCATCCCTTGCAACAAAATTCAAGGTTTTTGTTACAGAAAGGAAAAGGAAGAAGACATAATGTGATCAGGGACAAAATATTTGGTATTGACCAAAGGAAAGCTTCTTCTGAGTCAATGATTCAAACTTTCCCAGTCTGCATTTACCCATATTTCTTGTTCTAGCAAGCTTGCTATGATGACATACAGCATTTGGACACTGCTATAGCCTTCTCTCTTAGATTTATCTTTAGCAAAATTGCATCAGACAACTTGTGTAACTCCCATTTGCTGAACATTTATTCAGATCATTTTGTCTTTCCAGTCACAAAACAGAATCAATTTTCTCATTTGTCCTGAATGAAATTGGTGGAATTTAGCCATGTGACTCATGTGAGTGAATTCTCATTGAAAACAAAATGCCCCCTGAGATATATGTTAATGTTCTCTTTTCTATGTATAAAACCTTTTCTTTTTGTTCTGAATTATGCCAGAATTTGCCCCCCTCCTAAGATTTCTTACATGTGATTAGGCTATTAGTTATTTGAGAGTATCACACACTTTTTGATGTCATATGAGGGCCAGGTTACAAAGTGGCCATGCTTCCTTAGGCTTTGTCTCTTCATGTTTGGTTAATTCACTCAATTTTTCATATGGGTGTAACTTCTCTAGAAAATCACTCCCTTTCTGGGGTATGGCTTTGCCCTGGGAATCCTTTAAAAAGGACAAGGTGCCTGAGCTTATCAGACCAAGAGCAGCTGTTCAATTCAGTCTATGATTTGCTTCTGGCTAAAATAAAGAAAAAGAAGGTTTTTAGCTGTATCCCAGGTTCAGATAATTAGGGTATTTTTTTTCTAGGCCGTGACAATCTAATATTGTCTCTTCCCCAGCTCAACTTTGCACTATTGGCTCTAGTCTCCCTTTATCTGAACCAAATGCTTCATTCCTAAAGTTGGGGAACTAACATTCTATAACAGATTCTAGTATGCTAATTGTACAGTGAACAGCAGCATCTTCGATTGGCTATGATTGCGAAGTTGGAGCTTGGGACACCTTCCAAAAGAACTGAGTCTGCCTTGTTTCCCTGAGCCCTCTCCCAAACGGGCTGACACTGGTGCAGTCCTTGCCATTTTTTTTGTTTCAGTTGGAGAAACTGCAGACTACAACTTTGTGAATTTTGAAAGGGCAGGAGAGCAAACTGTCCCAGTGCCTGGGAGTCCAGGAAGCCAAGAGAGTATAGGAGTCAAGTCTGTGATGGGTTTTGTAGCCAGTCTGGCATTGATGCCCTAAGGACTGAGGAACAACTTTAAGACCAGGCCAGAATAGCTGATAGGAGCACTAATCCAGCAGTGATGCATTTGAATAGGTCTTGCTGGGACCAATGATATATGTTGTTCAGTTCAACTGTTGTTCAGTGTCCAACTCTTTGTGACCCCATGTGACCCCATGGAACATGCTGTCCATTGGGTTTTCTTGGCAAAGATACTGCAGTGGTTTGCCACTTCCTTCTCCAGTGATATATGATATATAGAAATTCTGTTAAGTCTGAGCCCACTCTCCCCAGAGGCATTTTCTGGTTACTTTTCAATAAACCATGAATAAATCACTCAATAACTAGGAAATGTAAAGAAAAATGGGGGAAAAAACTTGATTGTGTTTGAGGGAAATGAAAAACTTATCCTATGGGCTCTGATCCCATTGAATTATCTCTAGGGAATAGTAATGTAGAGGTACAACTTTGGTGTGACCAGCTGAGAGTTGATTCAAGATACCTTTGCTAACTTTTTGATTTTGGATTAGAAGAGTCAAATGTCCTGTCCTTAGATTTGATGGAAAACATGTTACCTAAAAATTTCCAGATTCAGCAAATGTAGCCAGTCAATTCAGTCAATTGTATATAATTAGAGTTATAAAGTAGCCATGTCTTCTTTGAAAATGTTTTAAATGTTTTATTGATGCTTTTTTAAAAACTCATTGATGAGGCAGCTAAGTGGCATAGTAGATAGAGCGCTGGAGTCATGAGGACCTGAGTTCAAATCCAGTCTCAGACACTTGACACTTATAAGTTGTGTGACCCTGAGCAAGTCACTTAACCCCAATCCCCTCACTCCCCCCTCAAAAAATCACTGTTACTTTCTAATATTCCTCTCACTATCCCTTTCTCTTATAGAAATCTTCTTTATAACAAAAAAGTACAATTAAGCAAAACAAACCAATTCATTGACTGTATCTAACAGTGTTTGCCTTGTACAGCATCTGTAGAACATAACCTCTCTGTCTTCTAAGAGGAAGGATGTTATGCTTCATCAGCTCTTTTCTGCAATCAAGATTGGTCATTGCATTTATAATTTCCCTTTACATGATTATGATCACTGCATATATATTCCCCTCCCCCCCAATCCACCTCTTTCAAACTTCCTTAATATTGTTAGGGGCACCACCATCCTCCCAATCCCCTGGGCTCACAGCTTAGGTGTCCTAGGCTCCTCACTCTCTCTCACCTCCCTCCTAATCTCATCAGTTGCCAAATCCCATCATTTCCAAATTTATAACATTTCTCCTTTGCCACAACCACTGTTTTGATGAATGTCCTCATTATCTCTGCTTCAGATTTCTCCCCAATCCAGTTTATTCTCCACTCACCTTGATCTTCCTTAAGCTCAGGTCTGACCATGTCACTCCCCTACTCAAGAAACTTCAAGGGCTCCCTATCACCTCCTAGATCAAATGTAAAACAGTCTTTTTGGCATTCAAAGCCCTTCATAAACTAGCCCCTTCCCACCTTTCCAGTCTTCTTACACCTTATGCCCTATCAAGTACTCTGTGATCTAGTGACACTGGCCTCCTGGCTGTTCCTCATACAAGACATTTTATTTCTGGGCTCTGGGAATTTTTACCAGCTATCCCCCAAACTTGAAACTTTCTCTCCCCCACCCTGGCTTCCTTCAAACTCCAACTAAAATTCTACTTTCTACAGGAAGCCTTTCCTAAGTCTCATTGATCCCATTGCCTTCCTTTTCTTGGTTATCTCCGATTTATTCTTTTGTATACACCTTATTACAAAGAAACCCCCCCCCCCCATTTGGCCACTTTCCTTCTCATCCTAGATGTATTAATGTCTGTGCAAAAGCTTTTTGTGTTTAAGTAATCCAAATTATCTATTTTATCTTTTATAATTTCCTCTATTTCTTATTTGATTAAGAATATCCTTTATACATCTTACTTGTACATAGCTGTTTTCATGTTGTTTCCCTCATTAGATTGTGAACTCTTCAAAAGGAGGGACTGTCTTTTGCCTATTAAGCACCTGTAGGTGTTTCATAAATGTTGACTTGCCAGGCTATTTTATTACTCAATAAAATAAGAAATGTACCAGGGATAAATGTAAAGTTTTAAACCTGAGTTTCAGCAAATTAGCTATCTGGATACAGGCAGAAGAGGCATGACTAGACACCAGTTTGGATAAAAAAGATATGGGAGCTTTACTGGATGACAAGCTCATCCATAGCCAAACTGCACCATACTGGTCCAAAAAAAGGGAAATTCTGCCTTAATGTGTAGTCATAGAACCATGGTGTTCAGAAAGAGGGAGGCAACAGTTCTGTGGTTGCCTGTCCAGGTCAGACCTCATCTGGGCAGTACATTTGAGAAGGACTTTGATAAACTGGAGTGGGGAATGATCAGGAGATTGACAAGACTCCAGATGCAATTTGAGGATGAGTGGAAGGAATTTAGGAATGTTTAGCCTGAAGAAGAGAAGTTTTGATTTTGATGACTATAGGAAATGCTAGATGTGTTCAAAGTACTGGAAGGCCTGTCATTTTTGTACTTCATCCTTAGTCTACTTCTTCTCAGAGGGTAGAATCAGGAGTAATGTGTGCAAGTACAGAGAGACCAGTCTCAACTTGGCATAAAAAATATCCTGTTGATTAGAAGTGCCCCAAAGTAGAGTGGATTCATTTGGAAGGTAGCAAGGAAGGTTTGCAAATGAAGATTGGCTGATGATATTTTGGGAATGGTTCAGAGGGAAGGTTGAAGCAGTTTATCTCTGAAGTCCCTTCTTATCCCAAGATTCTGTGCTTCTGTGTTACTGTTATGGGGGCCACCTTATAGGGAAATCTACCTTATAAGGAGGTAATTCCATAATCATCCCCCCTTCTAGTGACCCTACCTTATATAGGATTCCATGTCACAGCAAATGTGATGGTGAGATTCTAGCATGGAACATTTTTATAACCTGCATTCCTTACCACTAGTAAGCAAATATTCTATTGCCTCAATTTCTGTTCCCCAAACATCATGGACTTGAAATCAGGAATGATTAAGGACCCTTGTTCAGCAGCTATTTCACTGTTTATTTTGTTAGGCATTTTGCCTTGGGCCACCAACCTGTTTTATTATGCTGTGAGTTTTTTTTAAGAAGGAAGGATATGGAGGATGAGGACTGGAAAAACTGGCCATCATCTTAAACAAAGAATGAGGAGGAGGGAATCTGTTTCCAAGGAGATAAAGCTCTCCTTTATTTAAAGTAAAATTTTCTCCAGTGAAAGATGTTTGGACTGAAGTCTTCTAAAGACCCAAAAGGATCCTTGGTATTCATAAAGGGGGTGAAGCAGCAATACAGTCTGTGCTGTATCACCCTGAAGAGATCCATCTGTCACTGCAATAACCTAGGCTCAGTCGAGTTCTTGGTTTTGACTCTAGAGCTGCTAGTAACTAATCTAATAACATATAGTAATAACTGCAATAGAAATGTTTAACCCTTAGTCCACTCAACTCTGATGTTATATTACTTGAAGTATCTGTAGGTATTTTGTTGTTCTTTAGTCATTTTCAGTTGTCCAACTCTTTATGATCCCTTTTGGCATTTTCTTGGCAAAGGTACTAGAGTAGTTTGCTCTTTCCTTCTCCAGCTCATTTTTACAGATGAGGAAACCGAGGCAAACAGGGTTAAATGAATTGTCCAGAGTCACACAATTAGTAAGTGTCTGAGGCCGGATTTGAACATAGGTCTAATTTCAGGCCTGGCATCCAATCCACTGTATTACCTAGCTGCCCTATTGGTATTTAATTTAATTTAACTTATTTATTTTATTTTATTGGAGAGGAGTTGGGATTTAGTGATTTGCTGAGAGTCACACAGCTAACAAGTGTTATGTGTCTGAGGCTGGATTTGAACTCAGGTCCTCCTGACTCCAGGGCCAGTGCTCTATCCGCTGCACCATCTAGCTGCTACCACTCTAATGGTATTTTAGATAAACATTTAGATAAACAGACTGGAAACCTCTAAAACCAAGCTCAAGTTTAAATAGCCAGGGCCTACTCTATCAACAGACCAGATAGAAACTAGAAATCAAATAGCAATGTATTTAATCAAGAAAGATTAGCAAAGTAAATGACAGGGGAAAGTGAAGCAATTAGAGGATCCTTAGTCTATACACAAATAAAACACAATCTACAGTACTACAGATGCACATGCTGGTGGGAAAGGGTTTACATGTCAATGCAATCTGCCTTGTTATAATAGCTGGAAAAATTCTCCAGTCTTAGTCTCCATGGCTCTTTCTTTCTCTCACAGCTTGAAGCTAACATGAGAGTCTACTTAAGCCTCTCTGATGCAGTAATTCCTTTTTAAAAATGTAATAATAATTAATTTTTTCCCAGTAATTCATCTCAGCTTATTCTGTGAGGTCTTCAGGTTTCTCTCAGTATTCCTGGGTTTGAGAAGGCCACAGCGATCTTTCTTGTGCCCTCATTTGCTTATTTGTGCCAGTTGAAGCTGGCACCCACTTATCACCATTCTAATGGCAACTCATCAGGCTTTCTTACCACCCTGACATGCCGGTTTCTATGATTTTTAAAGTTTCTAACTCTTAGATGTCTTTCACACCAATCAAAATCCTCTTTTGGTGATCCAGTCACCTTGTATGCAGATACATGGTCTCTTGGGAAATGGAGTTTTGGGAATTTCTTCACTTGTCTATGTGCAATCCATATTTCACAGGATTACTGTTAAGCAGTTGGCAACCATAAAACTCAACCATAATGCAACCTCAAATGAAAGCGATTATTCCTCCTCATAAAAGGTTTAGAGGCCTAGTGCTCCAAATAAGTTACATGAATGTGTACATGTGCATGTACATGCATACATGTATGTTTGTGCCCCACAAGGAGCAAAGATACCTCTGCACCCAGCTTTTATTTATCTTGCTCCAATTGAAGGTAAACAGGGCAGTCGTAGGCAGTAGTCTTTGGCATACTCAGGCGCCTCTTTCTTTACTGATCTTCCCTTTCATCAGTATGCATGTGGTAGCCCCCTTCTCTATCTCCATTCCCCCCAATAGAAATATGCTGGTATGGATTGGATTTTGATGCCCAGGACCCCTGGGACTTGCCTTTTCAGGTAGAGAAGAAAATGCAGGAAGTATGCAGGAAGACACACTGTATAATGATCTCTAAGGCACGTGGGAATAGCAGATAGAAAGAGCAATGTGTGAGGTGAACACTGGGAATTTCAGCCCTGAATGGTAGCACTAGAGAGTGGCAGGGGCATAGGGAACCATTACTGGTGGGGAGTTGGATCCAAGACCTTCCTCTTATAATGAGTGTGATTGTCAGTGTGTGTAGTGAGGATTAAACTGTAAATGATATTAGAAGAAACTGTCTACATTGATGCTATTTATAGATACTGGAAAACCAACAAAAAGAACAAAGCTAAAAAAATGTGATTTGGCTGTGTAAAAGTAACACTAATTATAGTTATTTATGAGAACTGCTTACCATTTATGGTTAATTACCACATGCACAATGGTTATTATGCATATCATTAATATATGCCAGATTAATTTAGTTGTAAGTTTTATTCTGCAATACCCACTTAGATAGGAGGAACTTTCCATGACATTTCCATGATTTCTGCCTAATCAGGAAATCAAGAAATCAGAGAGATAGGAGGAAGTGCCTAAAACCAAAAAGTGATGGAATGTCACGATAGATCATAATAAGCATGGAGCTCTGAAAGGGCAGTCTAGTCTTTGGTGGAGGACCATCTGGGGAAGCTGGAGCTATCTGAGGATAAAACCATGCGAAACCATAGAGATGCAACAGTTCATACCTGACTGCCATGTGGCACATCTTGCAAGGAGTCACCTTACATTGCATCAAAGCAGACTCTGGCTCTAGGGTGGTTGTTGAAGGCTCAGAGTCCATGGAGGCCTGGAGAGAGATCTTCTGGAGACCAGCTATAGCAGGAAGTAGGGGTGGTGTGCCTGCAGTGGGTGTCTGTGGGATCCTAGGTACAGGTCCTGACTTGGATGTTGGTGAGATAATTCCTTCCTCTTTGTCTCTGAGACACTGACTGTGGAGTAAGGCCAAAGCACCGGTCCGATGAAGCACCTAATTGCAGATGGTGAAGACAGTGGGAACAGGGAGGAGAGGCGTTCTGGTGATTCTCTTGGGAAGAGTGCATGTGTGAAGAACTGGCAGTGAAGGGGCTATTGAGGACACAGCTGATTCTGTTACCTGAACAGGGAGCTGTTATTTGGGGAGTCACATACTATAATTTGTCAGTTTTCTATTTCTTTCTGTAAATATACCTAAAATGATAATGTAAATGCATTTTCCTTGTGGCTCATGCAGAACATGGGTGAAGGAAAATGAGAGACTAGCTATACCTGAACTCCATCTGGAGACTTTTCTATATTGAACTTTAGGGTACAGGTAAGATATAAGCTGATGTTATGATAAAGTTATTCAATATTATGGGCAGATTATATTTTTCATCCCACAAGGAAACCTCCTCTATCTCTATATGTGGGATATCTATTATCATACCTGCAATTTGATTACAATCCATTAATTTCTTGATTACAACTCTAAACTCTCTTACACTACATATGCTCAGTCATTTATCCACTTATCATTAAAATATGAGAAAGTATGCTTCTAAGGAACCCTGGGAGGCAGGACTGAACTTGCCAAAATTAAGGAAAGGGGAGAGAACAAAGCTTGCATTTCTTGTCTGAAAATGAGACTTAGGACTCACTACTTGTTTGTATCAGAATGATTCAAAGGGACAATTAGTGGCTTTCCATTCCTTTACACAGTAATTATAGGCTCATCTTGTCTTCAGAATCCTCTGGCGATTGGCTAGAGTTAATGTCTGTTGATCACGTGGTGATTAGATCATCTAGGCTCTGGGGATATAGAGAAAATTAAAATGACCCTGACTTCAAGGAACTTACATTCTATCAGAAGAGATATATATATGTGTATATATACATATACATATATATGTATACAAAATATATTTTAAAATTCCAATATGGCTATTCACTATGCTGGTTTTCTGGAAACATCAAAGTCAAAGCAATATTTTTGCTTCATTTGCAAATGCTGACATGGATTAAGAACACTGCCTGCCTCTAGTATTCAAATCACTTTAGGCTCTCAGTGTATTATTGGTAATAGAGAATTGAAGTAGCAGCATTTAAGGATGTTTTTTAGCTCTGATGATTTCGAGATTTTTAAGAGCTCTCTTGGTACCAGTTAGCATTTTGCCTTAATTTTTTTTAGACTGTCTGTAGTGGGCACTGCCACTCAAAATGGCATAATACAGTTGTTTTAATTTTCTCCTGTATGTTTTCTCAGGATTTTATAGGCATAGAGCAATTTATGAAAGACTGTTCCAAGGACACTTCTGTAAGGTCATCCCTTATTTATAAGGAAGGTGTTGGACGCTAAGCCTGACTCAGGCTGGTCTGGAAGTTTAGGTTCAAAACAAGAACAAAAGAAAATCTTTGTAGAACATTTAACAGTTATAATTTCATAGTTGCTTATAGTATAAAATCAGTTAGGTGGCGTTGTGGATGGGCCTAAAGTCAGGAAACTCTGAATTCAAATGCAGCCTTAGACACTTCCCAGATATGTGTCTCTGGGCAAGTTATTTAATGTCTAGGTTTACCTTGGTTTTTTCAGCTGTAAAATGGGGATAATAATAGCACCCACCTTGCAGGGTTGCTGGGAGCGTTAAATGAGATAATATTTGTAAGTCTCTCAGAACAGTGCCTGACACATAGTAGGAGCTTAATAAAAGCTTATTTCCTTCCTTCCTTCCCTCCACAAAAGAAGGTTTGCTCAGCTTTGCCAGGGAAAGGATATTGACCATTGATTGTATATGCTTTAACCCTGCCTCTGTGTTGTTTGTGCTAGTCAGTTGATCAGAAGGTTGTAAAGGCCAAATGACTTTCCATGCCCTGACATTTTTGTACTTATATCCCCACTGAACTATGTCAATGGACCAAGTCTTAAAAGCCTGAACCAATTAAGTCTTGGGGATTATTTCAATGCCTTTTGAGGAAACAAAACAAAACAACTAGTCTTCATGGGATAGGGTCTTAGGGAAAGCTATTCCAGCTTATGTGATAGAACCCTATGAAATATTATTCCTACTAAAAGAAGGATGTGAGGAAAGTATAGATTCTTTGTTCTTGAAATCTAGATCTTAAAGTCCCCTCAAGCTCTTATAAGCCTGGGAACTAGTGATCTTTGGGCCTCAGTCTACTTTGTAGCCACAATCAGCATTTATAGATCCAGAGACCCACAATCCTAGTAGAGGATAAAATGAAGATAGAGTATGCTGCCATTATTGGTCATCTTGCCAAATCTTTTTTTATTTCCTTAACTCTGGATTCTTTTTGCTTATCTCTACCCAGACTCTCTTCCTACTCTTTATTACCTGACCTTTGGCCTAATACTTTGTTTGCCTAGACTTGGAGGCTTCTTTGACTTATTTAGACTCCCTATCCTGTCCTAGTTTGTAGTATGCTGCTGCCATCCACATTCCAGCGTTGCAAAGAGTTTTTGAGATCAGAGATTTTCACAATTTCAGTATTTGGACTCTATATTGCATTTATGAATGTGTCTAGATTAAAAAAAAGATGGAATAAGCCTGGACTCTTAAACATTATAATTCTTCATTCTTCAATTTTATAGCATAATGGAGAGCACTTACAATTGGTAAGATTAAATACTTCAGCTAAAGTCCTATTCTGATGTGTCATCATGGCTTGGAGGTGACCTTGAGTTCTTCAAGGTTGTGTTAGAGAAATGTAAACTCTGGAAGATCTTACCAAGTTGGAGAGACCTTGAGTAAAGGTCATATACCACACTGTATTTTGACCATCTAAGGATCAGACATAGAGTTAATTTGGGAGAAGTTCATGACCAGAATCTACTGGAAGGTAAATGTTTAGGGGTGCAGCAACTCAGAAAGAAAGATTACTGGGTCTTAAGGAATTTCCATAGCTACAGAAAGCGCTCAAATGGATGAAATCACAGATCTTAAAAAAATCTTCATGTAATAAAGTTAAGTAGTAATGGCTCCTTCCTGGGAACATTGAAAGATTTGTTTAAGTTAAACACTTTGAGATTCTTAGGTGAAAATATATAATTTCAGGATAAAATAAGACTCATATGGGCCTACAAATATTTGTTGTTTAGTCGTTCAGTCATGTCAAACTCTTCATGACCCCATGGACTATAACATGTGAGGGCCTTCTATCCTCCACTATCTCATGAAGTCTTTTCAAGCTCATGGTCATAGCTTTCTTGACACTCTCTATCCATCTCATCTACTCCCATTCCCTTCTGTCTTTGCCTTCAATCATTCCCAACACCAGAATCTTTTCTGGTGAGTCCTGTCTTCTCATTATGTAGCTGAAGTATTTAGGCATCAGTTTCAGCATTTAACCTTCCAGTGAATAGTTTGAATTGATTTCTTTAAGTATTGACTGATTTGATCTCCTTACTGTCCAAGAGACTCTCAAAAATCTTCTCTAGCACCACAATTTGAAAGTGTCAGTTCTGCTGTGTTCAGCTTTCTTTATAGTCTAACTCTCACAGATATATATTGCTACTGGGAAAACCATAGCTTTGACTAATATGGCCTTTTGTCAGCAAGGTGAGATCTCTGCTTTTAGTATGTTGTACAGATTTGCTATAACTTTCCTTCCAAGAAGTTTCATGGCTACAGACATCATCAACAGGAAGCTTTAAGCCTAAGAATAAAAAAATATGACACTGCTTCCATTTCTTCTCACTCTGTTTGCCAGGAGATGATGGAGCCACTTGCCATAATCTTAGTTTTTTTTCAATGTTAAACTTCAAGCTAGCTTTTACCCTCATCAAGAGGCTTTTTAATTCTTCTTCACTTTCTGCCACCAGAATGGTATCATCTGCATATCTGAGATATTGATATTTCTCCTGGCAACCTTAGTTCTGGCTTTTGATTCATCCAGCCTGGCATTTCACTTGATATAATTGTCATATAAGTTAAATAAATAAGGTGCTTTGTACAATTAGTAGTACGATGTTTGGTTCTAAATGTTACTTCTTGACCTACATACAGGTTTCTCTGGAGACAATTAAGATGATCTGGTACTCCCATCTCTTTTGAGGACTTGTCATATTTTGTTGCTATCTACATAGTTAAAGTATAGTGTGGTTAATGAAGCAGAAGTAGATATTTTTATAGAACTCTCTTGCTTTCTCCATAATCCAAGGAATGTTGGCAATTTGGTCTCTAGTTCCTCTGCCTCTTCAAAAATTAGCCTGCACCTCTGGTAATTCTTGGTTCACGTATTGCTGAAGCCTAGCTTGCAGAATCTTAAATATAACTTTGCTGGTTTGTGAAATGAGCACAATTGTCTGGTAATTTGAACATTCTTTGACATTGCTACTCTTTAGGATTGAGATATAAACTGATCTTTCCTAATCTGGTGACCACTGTTGAGTTTTCCAAATTTGCTGGTATATTGAGTGCAGTACTTTAAAGTAAATATTAGTCACATATTGAGAATCAATGTGGCTAAATGGATTAATCAAGTTTGGACTCAAAGGCACATGTTTTGTGACCTGCTGCCTATGGAAACTTTGCCTCATAGTCTTGTATTGTTGAAATTGCCTAAACTAGCTTATGGAAGTAGCTAGAACTTAGAACTAGCCAACATATTTGAGAGCTATCCTCAGAAATTCTATTTTTGACTTTTCTATTAACCTTTCTGTGTCCTTGTGAATTTTTCCAGCAATGAAATGAGAACCAATAGTATTGATTTATTTTGTTTGTTTATAAAGGAGAATTATAAAGCATTGTACAGCAATCTTTCAGTGATTAAAAGAAAAATTTCAGTGTCATGATTGACCACCTGCTCACCATGAATAAACAATGTCTTAACAGGTTTTAAACAAAGTGTGACACAAATTTAAGAAATCTTAACATCTCGAGGTTGTTATCACCCTCCCATCATATTTGGCTTCAAATATATCCTATCTACAGTACTGTCATATCATATTCCCATCATATCCAACTTCAAACATATCCTATCTACAGTACTGTGCTATGATATATTCCAAAATGCACAACTCAAGGACAGGGAGAGCCTGGAGAAAGCTACTGAATAATAGTTTGAGAGTTAGAGAACTCATAGGTTATCTAGTCCAAACCCCTCATTTTATAAAAAAAGGAAACCGAGGCCCTGAGAGAGTAACTGCCTTGCATAAGGTAACATCAATTACCTCTGCGGCAGAGCTGGGATTCAAATATAAGTCTTCTGAATCTAAATCTAATAAAATTTCCACTATATAACACTGAGGAATATCATCACAATAACTTAAAGGTGATTGAAAAAGTAGATCTACAAGGAAATATGGATGGGACTGGCATTATTTAGCCCAAGAAAGAACTTTGATTTCTTATTGCGACTATATGTAATCCTCTACAGAAATTCTGCTCCTGTAGCTCACTGGAGCATGGAGGTGACCTTGAGTTCTTTAAAAGCTATGTTAGTGGAGTCCAAGCTGGAAAGGCTTTGATATTGTCTGGGCAACAATGTGTCTGCTGCCTCAGGATTATCCTACAGGGGCTCATAGCCAATAGGTAGGCAACTAGATGACAGATTTTCTGTCTATGATAACTCATGAAAGAAATAAAAATACAAAATGATCCTCACTCATGTTCAGCTTATCTACTGCTCCCAACTGGGCTTCTGACTTTCTGGATTTAGCCACCATAACTCAGCTGCCTTCTTACCATGCAATATCCCTCCTCAATGATAGCTCCCTTCTCCTATTGGTGGATACCTTCTAGGGACTACATTTTGGACAGTCTCAGGCCAGTTACATTTTATTCTCTTCACAGTTGTGCTTCTGACTTCCTGTGTTTTGCTACCATGCCTCTGTATGAGTACTTTTTCTCATCCACCACAACCTTTGTCCAACAAACACCAACTCCACCAATATTGACATTCTCACTACGAATGAAACCAGAAGGCATAGGGAATTTGAAGCTAAATGGAAGGATGGCTTAAAAGTTATCCTTGGAGAAGTAAATAAGGGAGTTGGTAGAACTGGTTTCATTGTATGGGCAAATGCAAAAGCAAAAACAAAAAGGTATTTTAATGGATAATTATTCATCTCACTTCTAGTGTTTGAGAAGAGCACAAGTAAAAAGACCAGCATGCAGAAAATTACAACTTAATAACTTAATTGCACAGAATGGACAAGAAAAATTATGTTGAGAACTTGACAATATATTCCAAACCAAGCCAATTTATATTGTGTTATGAGACTACTTCACTGCAAAAGTAGGCAAAGGCAAGATGGCAAAATATGTTAGAAAACATCATTCAACATAAAAAAAGAAGGGGTTAAATGCTTGTGGATTGCTCAGAAGCCTCATACTTATTTCTCACAAATATTTTCTTCAAGAAAAGAGTCAGAAGATGTTAGATATCACAAAGAATTAAAATAATTATTTTGAATACTCTAGTAACTCAGAAAAGAAGTCTCTTAAGGTGTGAGGAGATTATGGAGAAAATGAATTTTGAAGCAAAAAATTTAAATAAAATGTTAGCAAGGAGATTACAGGAGTATATTACACTTAGGGGACATAAAAGGTGAAGTCATCACCCTTTAAACCTGGTGGAGGTTCCAGGGCCACATGAGTCATTACACCCTGTACTGTTGATTAGATGTATTTCTATATGGAGATGAATGGGATTAAATCTACCAGAGCTACTGGATATCCTTTTTGTGTTAGAGCTAAGCGAATCACCTTTTGTTAACTGTTCAATGGCCTATGAATGCAATATTTCAACATAACATTAAACCTGAACTAAAATGGTGCTTATATAAGGGGCCGACAACACTGATATGATTCAGTTCTTTTAGTAGCATGTAAACTCATTTGTTGGACAAACAACTTGGAGTATCATCAATTATACTTATGTGTATAGACAGTCAGGGCAACAGTGTTGGGCCTGGAGTCAGAATGACTCATCTCCATGAGTTCAAATTTGGCCTCAGACATTTACTATCTGTGTGATCCTGGGCAAGCCATTTAACCCTGTTTGCCTCAGTTTCCTCATCTGTAAAATAAGCTGGAGAAGGAAATGGCAAACAACTACAGTATCTTTGCCAAGAAAACCACAAATGGAGTCACAAAGAGTAGGACACAACTGAAATGACTGAACAACAACAAGTATAGATGGTCTAAAATTACAGTTCTTATTAAGCTCTGTTACTTCTTCTGCTACTATGTCATCATCATTGTGGAAACAGGACATGGCCAGCACAGCACCAAGGGTGTGGGTATTTGATATTTTTACTTATGTCATCTCCTCTTAGATTACTGCCTTGTGGTGGAGGGGCTTTTGTAGCTCAATTAAACTATGAGTTATGTCATTCAGGGTTACCCAAGACACACAGGTCACAGTGGAGAGTTCTGACAAAAGATGATATACTGGAGAAGGAAATGGCAAACCACTTCAATATCTTTGCCAAGAAAATCCCATGGATAGTATTAAGATGGTGAAAGATATGACACCAGAAGATGAGCCCCTCAGGTTAGAAAGTGTCCAACATATCACTGGGGAAAAGCAGAGGACAAGTACAAGTAGCTCTAGAAAGAATGAAATAAAACCAAAAAACCCCCAAAACTAAAAACCAAAAAACAATGTCATATTCATCATAGGGGATTGGATTGGTAACATAGGAAACAAAAGATAATTGGGAGGAAACAGAGCCAAGATGGCAGAGAAAATGCAGGAAGTTGCCTGAGCTCTTCCCAATTTTTCTTGAAACAACTTTAAATCATACCTTAAAACAAGTTCTAGAGCAATAGAACCCACAAAAAGATAGGGTGAAATAGTTTTCTAGCCCAAGATAATGTAGAAGGACTGTAAGAAAGGTCTGTCTCACTTGGGTTAGAGGGGAGCACAGCCCTGCGCAGGTGGTTTCTGGGCAAGCCATTGGGAGGCCCCTAACTCCAGTACAGATTAGTAACTGAAGCCCTGCAGTCCTGACTCAGCAGGCCAGCGTTACAACAGGCCAGCTATGAGGCCTTCAGTCAGTTGCAATGCAATAGCCTACTAGTCAGGCCTGGCAGGCCCCAGAGGCCCCAGCACAGCCTGCTAGACTAGACTGGGTGAACCCAGCATGGCAGGCAAGCCACCAGCCCCAGAGATCCTGGTGCAGAAAGCCAGTGACCAGGCTCTTGGGCCTCAGTCCAAGAAGCTTGGGACAGTGTCCTCTGTACCCTAGGAGCAGAGTTCAACTTTAGAAGTCATGAAATAGATTGGAAAATGAGCAAAAACCAAACAAAGAAAAACACCCTGACCACAAAAAGCTATGATGGCAATGGGGAAGATCAAAACACAAACTCAGAAGAGGACAACAATGTCAAAACACTTACATGTAAAAACCTCAAAGAGAAGTATAAATTTCTCAGGTCCAAAAAGTCCTCCAGGAAGAACTCAAAAAGATTTAAAAAAAAAACGAATGAGAGGTAAAAGAAAAATTAGGAAAAGAAATGAGAGTTATGCAAGAAAATCATGAAAGAAGAGACAATAGCTTGGTAAAAGAAGCACAAAAAATGGAAAAAGAAAACAACTCCTTAAAAAATAGAATTGGCCAAATGGAAAAGGAGGTATAAAAGCTAAGTGAAGAAATTAATTCCTTAAAAATTAGAATTGGGCAAGTGAAATCTAATGACTATATGAGACATCAAGAATCAATCAAATACAATCAAAAGAATGAAAAAAATAGAAGAGCATGTAAAATACCTCATTGGAAAAACAACTGACCCGGAAAATAGACCCAGGAGAGATACTTTAAGAATTATTGGACTGCCTGAAAGCCACAATCAAAAAAAGAGCCTGGACAGCACATCTTTCAAGAAATTATCAAGTACAATTGCCCTGATATCCTAGAACCAGAGGGTAAAATAGTAATTAAAAGAATCCACTGATCACCTCTGAAAGAGATCCCAAAATGAAAGCTCCCAGGAATATTATAGCCCAACTTCAAAATTCTCAAGTCAAGGAGAAAATACTGCAAGCAACCAGGAAGAAACAATTCAAATATATTTTTTTCTAGATAGAGTAAAATTATTTATTATGCTACACTGGACCTAGAAAATGGTACTTAAGATCATTTCCCCCCTCAATAATTGAATGATTTCCAAATATTACATCTATTACAGAATATCATGTTAAAACAAAGAATGGAAGGTCTTTTTTTGTCCATAATGATAAAATAAACAATGAAGAAACAATTCAAACAGTGAGGAGCCATGGTCCGTATTACGCAGAAATTAGTAGCTTCTACATTAAAGGATCTGAGGACTTCAGATATGATACTGCAGCAGGCAAAAGAGCTTGGATTAAAAGCAATATTCAACTACCCAGTGAAAGTGAGCATAATCTTTCAGAGGAAAAAATGGACATACAATGAAATAGGCGACTTTCAAACATTCCTGATGCAAAGACAAGAGCTAAACAGAAAATTCAATTTTCAAATACAAGACTTAAGAGAAGCAAAAAAGGAAAAGGGAAAGAAAAAACATAATTTATTCAATAAAGTTAAACTGTTTACATTTTTACATGAGAAGATGATACTTACAACTCTTAAGAACTGTATGTCTATTAGAACAGTTAGAAGGAGTATGCATAGACAGAGGGTGTGGGTATGTTGCCTTTGATGGGATGATATAAAAAAAATTAAGGAGCGAGAAAGAGGATTACGCCGAGAGAAGAGGGAAAGGAAAAGCAGAATGGAGTAATTATATCATATGAAGAGATGTTAGAGACCTATTATAGTGGAGGGAAAGAAGGGAAGGGGAGGTGAACATTGCTTGAATCTTACTCTCATCAAAATTGGCTCAAAGAGGGAATAACATACACATTTAGTTGGATTTAGAAATCCATCTTACCTATGGGGAAGTAGGAGGGAGAGGGAGTCAAGAAAAGGCAGGGGAATAATAGAAAATAGTAGAAAAGAGGGCGGTGGTCAGAAGCAAAATAGTGGTGAGGAGGGGCAGGGTGAAAGAAGAGAAGAAGAAAAGTTTAATGGGAAAAATAAGATTAAGGGAAATACACAGTTAGTAATCACAACTATGAATATGAATGGGATGAACTCACCCATAAAACCAAAATCCTACCATATGTTATTTATAAGAAATGTATTTGAATCAGAGAGAGACATATACACACACAGAGAAAAGGTAAGAGACTGGAGTAGACTATATTATGCTTCAGCTGAAGTAAAAAAAAAAGCAGCATTGGCAATCATGGTCTCAGACAAAGTAAAAGCAAAAATAGATCTAATTAAGAGAGACAAAAACTATATCTTGCTAAAAGGTATCATAGGTAGTGAAGTAATATCAATAATAAACATATATGCACCAAATAGTATAGCATTCAAATCTCTAAAGGAGAAATTAAATAAATTATAGGAGGAAATAGACAGTAAAACTATACTAGTGGGAAAAATCAGCTTTCCCCTCTTAGAACTAGATAAATCTAGCCACAAAATAAAAAAAGAAAGAAATTAAAGAGGTGAATAAAACATTAGAAAAGTTAGATGTGATAGACCTCTGGAGAAAGTTGAATGGAGATAGAAAGGAATGTATTTATTTTGCCCTCAGTGGTACATGGCACCTAACTGACCAAGTGTTAAAGCATGAAAACCTCACAATCAAATGCAGACAAGCAGAAATATTAAATGTATCCTTTTCAGATCATGATTCAATAAATTACATTTAATATAGGGCTATGGAAAGATATATTAAAAATCAATTGGAAACTAAATAATCAAATCCTAAAGAATAAGTGGGTCAAACAACAAATCATGGAAACAGTCAATAATTTCATCAAAGAGAATGACAACAACAAGAAAACATAACAAAATTTATGGGATGCAGCCAAAGCAGTACTTAGGGGAAGATATATATCTCTAAATACATAAATCAATAAAATAAAGAGGAGATCAATGAATTGGGCATGCAACTAAAAAAGCTAGAAAAAGAACAAATTAAAAATTCCCAATTAAATACCAAATTGAAAATCTTGAAAAAAAAGGTGAGATTAAAAAACTGAAAGTAAGAAAACCATGGAACTAATAATTAAAACTGATCAGTTTTATAAAAAAAGTAAAATGGATAAACCATTGGTTAATTTGATTTAAAAAAAAGAAAACCAAATTACCAGTATCAAAAATGAAAAGGGTGAAGTCACCACCAATGAAGAGGAAATTCAAACAATAATTAGGAGCTATTTTGCCCAATTGTATGCCAATAAATCTGACAATCTAAGTGAAATGGATAAATATTTACAAGCATATAAATTACCCAGGTTAACAGAAGAGGAAATAGAATACTTAACCTCATTTTAGAAAAAGAAATTGAACAAGCTATCAATGAACTCCCTCAGATAAACTCTCCATGGCCAGATGAATTCACAAATGAATTCTACCAAACAATTAAAGAACAATTAATTCTATTACTATGTAAACTATTTGGAAAAATAAACAAAGAAGGAGTTCTACCAAATTCTTTTTATGATACAAATGTGGTTCTGGTACTTAAACTGGAAAGAGCCAAAACAGAGAAAGAAAAGTATAGACCAATTTCCCTAATGAATATTGATGCAAAAAATTTAAGTAAAATACTAACAAGGGGATTACAGCAATATATCACACCATTACCAGATGGGAGTTATACCAGGAATGCCAGACTGGTTCAATTTTAAGAAATTTATCAGCATGATTGGCCATATCAGTAACAAAACCAACACAAATCATATAATTATCTCAATAGATGTAGAAAAAATCTTTTGACAAAATATACCCATTCCAAATAAAAATACTAGAAAGCATAAAAATAAATAGAGCTTTCCTTGAAACAATATGTAGTATCTGTCTAAAAGCATCAACAAGCAGTATCTGTAATGGGGATAAGCTAGAAGCCTTCCCAATACAATCATGGGTGAAACAAGAATGCCCATTATCCTCACTATTATTCAATATTGTACCAGAAATGTTAGCTATACAAATAAGAAAAATAAATTGAAAAATAAATAGAAGGTATTAGAATAGGTATTGAGGAAATAAAATGACCACTCTTTGTAGATGATATGACAGTATACTTAGAGAATCCTAGAGAATCAGCTAAAAAACTACTTGAAGTAATTAACAACTTTAGTAAAGTTGCAGGATATAAAACAAACCCCCATTGCTATTTCTATATTTTACCAACAAACCCTAACAGCAAAAGATAGAAAGAGAAATTCCATTTAAAAAATTGTAGATATTATAAAATACTATGAGTTTATCTGCCAAAACAAACACAAGAACATATATGAACACAATACATAACACTTTTCACACAAATTAAATCAGATCTAAACAATTGGAAAAATATAACTATAAAATAAAAATAACAATTCTTAAATTGTAAATTAATTTACTTATTTGGTGCCATATCAAACTATCAAAAAACTATTTTATAGACCTAGAAAAAATAATAACAAAATTTATCTGGAAGAACAAAAGGTCAAGAATATCAATGGAATTAATGAAAACAAATACAAAGGAAGGTGGCTTAGCCATACCAGATCTCAAACTATGTTATGAAGAGGCAATCATCAAAACTATCTGGTACTGGCTAAGAAATAGAGTGGTAGATCAGTGGAATAGATTAGTACACAAGACACAGTAGTATATGACCATAATAATCTAGTCTTTGATAAACCCAAAACCCCAGCTTCTGGGAATAAGAACTCACTATTTGATAAAAATAACTGAGAAACCTACAAAACAGTAGGTCAGAAGTCAGGTATAGACCAACATCTTACACCGTATATGGAGATAAGGTCAAAATGGATACATGATTTAGACATAAAAGATGATACCATAAGCAAAGTAGGAGAGCAAGTAATAGTTTACCTGTCAGATACATTTAGAAGGGAAGAATTTTTGACTAAATAAGAGATAGAGAGGATAGCAAGATGTAAAATGGATATGTTATATTAAATTAAAAAGGTTTTACACAAACAAAACCAGTGCAACCAAAATTAGAAGGAAATCAGAAATCTGGGAAACAATCTTTACAGCAAATGTCTCTGATTAAAGAAACATTATTTCTCAAATATATAGAGAACTGAGTCAAATTTATAAGAATACACATCATTCCCCAATTGGTAAATGGTCAAAGGATATGAACAGGCAGTTTTCAGATGAAGGAATCAAAGCTATCAACAATCATATGAAAAAATGCTTTAAAATCACTATTGATTAGAGAAATACAAATTAAAAGAATTCTGAGGTACCACCTCACACCTATCGGATTGGCTAATAAAACAGAAAAAGAAAATGATAAATGTTGAAGAGGATGTGGGAAAATTGGAACACCAATTCACTCTTGGTAGATTTGTGAACTGATCCAACTATTCTGGAGAGCAATCTGGAATTATATCCAAAGGGAAATCAAACTGTGCATACCCTTTGATCCAGCAATACCATTAACCAGGCCTGTACTTACATGTACAGAAATATTCATAGCATCACTTTTTATGGTGGTTCATATTGGTTTGATCATCCATAGTCAGACACACTGTAATTTGATTCTAGCAAAGTGATGTCATTTTGGTCTTCTTTGAGAACAGAGGACAACAACTAACCAGCATGTGATGATCAACTATGAATAACTTGGCTCTTCTCAGCAATACAATTATCCAAGACAATTCCAAAAGACTCATGATGGAAAATGCTATCCACATCCAGAGAAAGAACTGATGGAGTCTGAATGGAGATTGAAGCATACTATTTTCACTTAATTTTTTTCATAGTTTTTTCCTTTTGGTCTTTTTTTCCCCACAAAATGACTGATTTGTATGTATTGTTTTACATAATATCACATATATAACCAATATTAATTTGCGTGCCATTTTAGGGAGGGAAGATGGAAGGGTGGAAATGAGATAATTTGGAATTCAAAACATTTTGAAAATGAATGTTAAAAATTGTCTTTACATGTAATTGAAAAGAAATACTATTAAAAAAAGATAACTGGAATAACAGGCAAGTTTGGCATTTGAGTACAAATGAAGCATGGCAGACACTAATAGAGTTTTGTTAAGATAACTCATTCTTCATAGCAAATGCTTTTTCAACAACCCAAAAGTTAATTCTACACATGGAAATCACCAGATGGTCAATATCAAAATCAGATTGATTATATAGTTTGCAGCCAGTCAAATCAGTACCTAGAGATGACTGTGACTCTGATCACGAGCTTTTGATTTCACAATTTAGACTTAAATTGAAGAAAGTAAGGGAAAACATAGGACCATACAGGTATGACTTAAATAACATCTCTTATGAATAGGGAGTGGAAGTGATGAACAGATTTAAGAGATTAGATTTGTTAGATAGAGTGCCAGAAGATCTATGGACAGAAGTTTACAATATTGCAGAAAAGCAGCAACAAAAATGTTCCAAAGAAAAAGAAGAGCAAGAAAGCAAAATGACTGGTGAGGCTTTGAAAATAACTGAGGAAAAAAGGAAAGAGAAAAGTAAAGGAAAAAGATATCCAACTGAATGCAGAATTCCAGAAAATAGCAATGAGACATAAGAAAGTTTTCTTAAATGAGCAATGCAAAGAAATAAAAGAAAATAATAGGATGGGAAAGACAAGATCTTTTCAAGAAAATTAGAGATATCAAGGGAAAATTTCATGCAAAAATGGGCATGATAAAAGACAAAAATGGTAGGATTTCAACAGAAGTAGAAGAGATTAAGAAGAAGTGACAAGAATATTCAGAAGAACTATACACAAACAATCTTAACATTCCAATAACCACAATGATGTGGTTACTGATTTAGAGCCAGACATTCTGGAGAATGAAGTTAAGTGGGTTTAGGAAGCATTGTTAACAATAACACTAGCAATGAAGTGATGGAATTCTGGCTGAACTATTTAAAATTCTAAAATATGGTGCTGTTAAAGTGCTGCACTTAATATGCCAGCAAATTTGGAAAACTCAACCGTGGTCACTGGATTGGAAAAGATCCGTTTGCATCTCAATCCTAAAGAAAGGTAATGCCAAAGAATGTTCAAAATTACTGAACAATTGCATTCATTTTACAGGTCTGCAATGTTTATGCTTAAGATGTTGCAAGTTAGCTTCAGCAATATGTGAACCAAAAATTATCAAAAGTGCAGGCTGGTTTTTGAAGAGGTAGAGGAACTAGAGACCGAATTGCCAACATTTACTGGAATATGGATGTTGGAGTTCCAGAAAAACATCTACTTCTATTTCATTGACTATACTAAAAGCTTTGACTGTGTGTATCACAGCAAAATGTGGCAAATCCTCCAAGAGATAGGAGTACCAGATCATTTCATTTGTCTCTTGAGGTACCTGTATGTGGGTTAAGAAGCAACATTTAGAACGAAACATGGAATAAGTGATTGGTTTAAGATTGGGAAAGGGGTATGACAAGACTGTATATTGTCACCTTATTTATTTAACTTATATGCAGATTACATCATGCAACATGCCAAACTGGACCTGGAATTAAATTGCTGGGAGAAATATCAATAATCTCATATATGTAGACCATACCACTCTGATGACAGAAAATGAATAAGATTTAAGAAGTCTTTTGATGAGTGTGAAAGAAGGTGGAAAGAGGAAGACTTAAGAAACCTCTTGATAAGGGTGAAGGAGAAAAGTGTAAAAGCTGACTTGAAGCTTAACATCCATAAAACTAAGATCTTCACAACTGGTTCCATCATTTCCTGGCAAATAGAGGGAAGAGAAATGGAAGCAGTGTCAGATTTTTTATTCTTGAGCTCAAAGATCACTGCAGATGATGACTGCAGCCATGAAATTTAAAAAATGCTTGCTTCTTAGAAGGAAAGCTATGAGAAATCTGGACAACATACTAAAAAGCAGAGACATTGCCTGCTGACAAATGGCCATATCAGTCAAAGCTATGGTTTTTCCAGCAGCAATTTATGGCTTTGAGTGTTGGAGTATAAAGAAAGCTAAGCACCAGAGAATCAATGCTTTCAAACTGTGGCACTGGAGAAGACTTTTGAGAGTCCTTTGGATAGCAAGGAGATCAAATTAGTCAATACTTAAAGAAATTAATCCAGACTATTCTATTCATTGGAAGGCCAAATACTGAAGCTGAAACTTAAATACTTTGGTAACATAATGAGAAGATGAGACTCACTGGAAAAGACCTTGAGAAAGATTGAAGGTAAAAGGAGAAAGGGAAAGCAGAGAATTAGATGGTAGATAGTGTCAAGGAAGCAATGATCATGACCTTGAACAAACTTCAGGAGACAGTGGATGATAGAAGGGCATGGCGTGTTATAGCTTGCAGGGTCACAAAGAGGCAGATATGACTGAACAACTGAACAACTAAAATGACAACAACTTCAACAACTTGTTTCATGGATTTCCAGGGCCAAAGAATTCATCTGGAAACCCCCAAGTCATTTTACGTCCCAGTGGACAATGGGTCTTTTCAATGATGGCCAGTAGGGCAATCTTAGTAAGATAACCTGCCTCCCTCTCCCACCCTGAAAAAAATAAGCAAAAAATTTTGCTTAAGAAGGAAAGACAACAAAAAGTAACTAATACATAGATTATAAGCAGGGGTATGCTGATAAATGTTTAACAATTGGCTGTCCCCACAAATGTATTCAGCAAACACTTTTAAGTTTAATCAACATTATTAACCTTTTCTTCATCACTTCCTTCAGTCTAGAAAATCAACAAAAGAATAAATAAAACTATGATTTGTGACATTTGTCATTTTATGATATATAAATGTTTATAATGAAAATTTGACAGTCAGCTATCTCCAGCTGGTTGTAGCTGGCTCCAGCATATCCTTGATTTTTTAGCTCATAAACATATAACATCAATATAAGTTGAGATTATCACTCTTAACAGTAACCTTAGGATATACTAGTAAAAGTCTTTATATAAATCCTTCATAAAACACACTGATTCTTTACTCTGGTTTATTGTTATTATTAAATTTTTATTATTTAAAGCTTTATTGACACTTTTGGTTCTTTATGTTGCAGTTATTCCTCATCATCTTCTCCACCCTCCTCACCCCTCATTCCTCACCATAAAACCCTCTCTTGTTGCAAAGAAAAAAATTAAACAAAATAACCAACCAACACAGAAAACTTGTTTGTCAGTGCCTGCATTTGACACTTGTGGTTCTCTACCTGTCTAGCAAGAGGAAGGAGGACTGCTTTGTTTGTCTTCAAAAACCAATGTATTAGATATTCAATAAAAATTCAAGAAACATTTATTAAGCACCTACTATGTACCAGGCATAGCTAGGCAGAGCAATGGATAGAGTGCTGGGGCAGGAGTCATCTTTGTAAGTTCAAATCTGGTCTCTACTAGCTGTGTGATCCTGGGCAAACCACTATACCCTGTTTGCCCCAGTTTCCTCATTTGTAAAATGTGTTGGAGAAGGAAATGGTAAACCACTCTAATATCTTTCCAATAAAACCCCAAATGGGGTCATGAAAAGTTGGACATGATTGAAATAACTGAACAACAACAACAACAACTGTTCTAAGCACTGAGAATACAAATAAGAAAAATAAATACAATCCCTGCCCTCAAGGAGCTTACAGTCTAATGGGGGAAGACAGTATATAACAGGAGACAGGTAAGGGGGGGAGGAGACCCACTGGGAGGTACTCAGTGAGAAGTGGTTGAAGCTTGTTCCAACAAGTTGAATCCAGGGCGAACAGCCGATGCAAAGCCTTTAATCTGACTTTAGCAGCCTTGTTAATGTTTACATTAATACTGTGGAAATAGTCCCACTTTATTCTCCCTACATATGAGTCTGCAATATTTCTCTGAGTTTCTAATATTTATCATTTTTTACCCTGTAATACAATTCTGTAACATTCATATGCTTATTTAGCCATTCCCCCCAAAATGGGCACCAACTTTGTTTCCAGTTTGTTTTCCTATCCCTAAAAGTGCTTCTATGAATATTTTGGTATATATGGGACTTTTGTTTAGTGTTTTTTCAAACTTCCTTGAAGTGCATGCCCAATAATGGGGTAGCTAGGTTATAGAGTATAAATAGCTTACTGACTTTTCAAACATAATTCCAAATAGCTTTCCAGAATAATTGAACCAATCCACAGTTTAATAAATAGGATGTGAGAGCTCCTATCTTCCCATAGATTGTCCAATTTATTTTTCTCTTCTATTGTATAAAATACAGGTGTGACACTGATGCTCCTCCCCCACTCTCCAGGTACTCTCTCTTCCTGGTTTGCTCACGCCACCTATGCTCACTCCTGCTGTTTAGAAATGGTTCCTCAGAGGGATATCTACACTTCTACAATACACTACTCTCTCAAGATTCTAGGTGTAACTATGGTAGGGGAAAATACATATCTGCATTCAAAACTGTATTTGAGCCCCCATCAGTGTGTTTCCCATTTACACAAATCAGTTAAAATGATACCACAAACTCTTAAATATGAAACATTTACTGAGTGGAAGTCATAAAATAATCATAATACAAAATTTACTAAATAATAAGCAAAATCACAAATAATCAAAGAATAACAGTATCCTTGTAAACTTATATTTATACTTTCCTATGCAGAGTCCATGGGGAAGAGTAGGCCCACACTTATACTCACAAATCAGGAACAAATGAGGAAATGAGGAAACCCACTGTAACTAACAACTCTGGATTTCAGGCCTTGATGTCCTTGGTTCCTTTAGGAAAAATTTATGTTACAAAGAGCCATTTTTCTTCTAGCTGCCCCCTCCGAATCTACACCATTTTCCTGGGCAAAGTTGCCTCTCTTCTACTCTACAAGCTGAAGAAGCAATAACAAGCTCTTTCCACTCATGTCCACCTTTGCTAAGAATGCTAAGAATTCTAAGAAAAATGTTGGATCTTTTCATTGATAAGTAATTCCCTTAAGCAGAAGAACTTTCAAGTGCCTTGGATACGTAAATAACAGGGGATCTGATTTGTTCAATCAGCCACAAACTTCTTCTAACAGGAAAGCTCAACTCACATAAAAACAGGTGCTAAGTCTGACTTTCCCTCTCTCAAACACAAATGGGTAGTAAAGAGCAACATAGGCAATTCTGAGAAGCTTCTATTTTGTCAGATCTAGATTAGCAGACCTATGGACAGTAATGCCTGAGATGAGGGATGAGGTCAGGATGGATGGAGTGCTGTGCAGTTGTTAAATACAATGAATTCATCATACAGCAGGGTAACCTGGCATGCAGGAATAATACTCACTGGGAAGCCCCAACTCACGTCAAAACATGGACCAAAAATATGAGGTGGAACAATTACTCTTGTGATGTGGAAATAGAAAAAGAGGCACACATTTGAAGGGGAACACAAAGTTCAGGACAGGAATCCTTGGATCCCAGGAAAAGTCCTGGATCAAGGGCATAGAGACCACAACAGATTACTGTTCATACACAGTCATCTGGAAAAGATTGGTGAGATAAACTTAATTTATTCTAAGACTGTGGAAGAAAAGGCCATGCACAGGCTAAATGTACTCAAGAAAAGAATGAAACCTCAATACTTCAGGGACTGACAGGACCAGTCTCAGAGAAAAGGAAATGGGATCAGGGATGAGGTCACCCTAGTCTCCAAAGCATTGACAATGACCTCATTAGTGATTTCTATTGGCTCTTCTCTACCTGGTATCGTAGTCCCTTGAACAGAAGTGTGTATAAAAAGGGGAATGTGGATTGTGTTGCTATCCTGGACAGTGGAGCTGAAGTGACCATTGCATTCCAATTATTCTATGAAACATGTTTAAAGAAAATACCTATCTAACCCCTTGTGGCTTTTGGCCTTGGAAGACTGAATGATAAAAAACTGCCTGTACTTGGGATACATTTAAGTGACCTTACAATTTCCTGAAAATATTGCTAGTGTCAACAAAGTAATTGACATTTTGACTCTGATTTATTCAGACCTTTAAGGTAGCAGTGGAATGTCAGAACTAATTAGAACCAATTAGAGTCTGTTCAAATTACAAGATGAATGTAACAAACAACAAACTGAGACAATGCCTACAAACTTTAACCATTCATACAGCTTGCATTAGAGGCATATGGGAAGTTATATTCAAATGGTGACAGTGATCATCATAAAAGGATACTTTACTCTTCTACTACTGAAATGGACCCTTAGATGTTTGACTTTGGGGATTCTTTGGTGCCAGAAGAATGGAAGGAATGGCTGAGACAGAAGCTTGGCAAAAGGATAGATGTGTTCTCAGTGTATCAGTGGGATATGAGAAGTGCACAGGGAATAACCCACGAAATTCAGTTTTCTGATTCATGACCATTCTGGGAAAGAACTAGAAATATCTCTTTGGCAGTGATGGGTGACCTCAGAGAGCATCTCAAGAACCTGATGGTAAATGGTATCGTCACAGAGTCTAATAGCCCCCAATACATTGCCCATAGTTGCGGAGAAGAATAGAAAGATTAATGTGTGTAGACTACTGGACTTTGAACAAGAGAATCAAAGTGAACCAATACACCATGCCAAAGGTTCTAGAAGGCCTGAATTGTCTATTATGCAGTCTGCGGTTTTCTATGTTGGATTTGCAGTGACTATTATCAGTTTCCTATGGCAGAGGAAAATAAAGACTATTTTATTTATCCAGTTGGAGTTTTACCAGTTTGAACATGTGCCCCAGGGCATCTTAGGATACCTCCCACCTTCCAAAGATGGAGAAGGCAATGGAGAAAGTAATTGGTGACATGAATTACCTGCAAATGTTGATGTACTGAGATGACATTATTGTCCTTGAGAAGATCCTGGAAGAACATGAGAAAAGACTGATGAAAGTGTTGATCAACTAGAGGAAAATGTCCTGAAACTTTCTACTGATGGATGTCAGTTTTGTAGAACCTCTGTCAACTCTGTTGGTCACATTGTATCACAACAGGGTGTGAGCACTGAGTCGGAGAAGATAGTGGCATTACTGACTTGGCCACAGCCAATGACACTCCAAGATCTAAGGATTAAAAAAAAACATAGTATTTACTGCTGAAAATTTATTAAAAACTATGATGCTATTGGTAAATCACTAAATGACCGCTCTTGAACAGATATGATAGAAGAGGGGCAGAAGCAGAAAGACAAGAAGCACAAAGAACGTTTTGAATAAGAAAGCCTTTTGGGAATTTTGAACAGATGTATGGATAAGCATTTAAAGTCTTGGCCAATTGCTTTACCCATGTACCAGTACTGGAAGGAAGGAAACAAACATTTTAAAAGTGTTTACTATGTGCCAGGCCCTGTGCTAAAAAGTACTTAACAGATATTATTTCATTTGATCCTCACAACAATCCTGGGAAGCAGGTGCTACTATTATCTCCATTTTACAATTGAAGAATCTGAGGCAGACAGAAGTTAATAACTTGCTCATGGTCACACAGCTATTAAATGTATTTGCATATGCCAATTCAAGGAAGCTTTTTGTCCTACATATAGATTGGGGTGCAGGAGATATGGTAAGTTGTAGGGCTTGAGAGCAATCTCATAACAAGGAAGTAATGGTGGTGGTGAAACCAGTTGCATTTACCAAGGAATTTAGCAACAGTGAAACACCACAAACTGGAGTTTATGGCTTTGTTTTTTTTTCAAACTCTTCTTTTTGTTTGATTATTTTTATTTGGGTGACTTTGTTTTCAGCACTGACAATGCTGAATTTTTTTTTGTTTGATCGTGTATCCACTTGAAGATATCTCTTAGGATACCGCATGTACGCATCTCTGTGTGTTTTAATTCCAGTTCCTGCTGGTATTTTATCTGATTCCGTGATTCAGTTGCTCTCCTGTATTCTGTAATTGTGTTGGCACTCTTTATTTACTCATTTAAATTTTAAAAAAAATTTCTTTTTTCCCCTCTTCTCTTTAATGTTTCTTTTCTTTTCTTTCTTTCTTTTTTTTTTAATGTGTGTTTAGGATATGACCTGCCTGGCTTCCTTCACTTTTCTTACTCCATCCTCTTGGATCAGTCTCCCACAAATTTCATCTTAAAATGGCACCTTTAGCTGTGTAGCACTCCTCCCCATAGAGTGAGAATTCTCAGCTTTTTCCCTCTGCAGGAGTGCACGCTGCTGGCAAATTGTCCTGGTGGCACGCCTGTTTCACAAGTCCCATATGCTGTGAACCTACCTGCCCTGCCAGGACTAACTTCACCTAGATAGCGGGGAAAATACTAGGCTAACCAGGGCAGCTTGTGCTTCCAGTGATGAAAACAGAATGGAACTTTTTCTCTTTAAGGATACAATGCTAGAAGACAAATTGGGTTGTACTGGCTGCTGTTGCATATTCTGAGCTCCTCAACACAAATCAATGTAAAATGAGAGAATTGGGGTATATGATCTCTAAGGCTCCTTTCAGCTTTAATATTATGATCCTAAGTCCCTAAGACCCTATGATGGTATTTGATTAAAGCTGTGTCTGTGGATAATGAGGAAGTATAGAATAGGGGAGAGAGAATGGGTCTCTGAGTCAGGAAGATCTGGGTTTAAGTTCTGTCCCAACACATACTGGCTGTTTGAACCACTTAACCTTTCAGCATCCTTAGGCAACTCTCTAAGACTATACATTGTAAAAGAATTGCATTGGTAGAGGTGGGTAGCTAGGTGGCACAGTGGATAGAGTGCTCATCCTAGAGTTAGGCTCATCTTCTTGAGTTCAAATCCAGCCTCAGACACTCACCAGCTGGGCTAGTCACTTAACTCTGTTTGCCTGTTTCTTCATCTGTAAAATGAACTGGAGAAGGAAATGGCAAATCACTCCAGAATCTTTGCCAAGAAAATCCCAAATGAGGTCACAAAGATATGGATATGACTGAAATGACTGAACAACAACAGTAAGTTGGTAGAGGTAATTTTCTCACCTAAAATTCCACACACTGATGAAATGGCAAGAACAGAAAAAAAAAGTGTTTTTAGATACACGATAGTGAGCAGATTCAATCATCCATTTTAACAGTTGGACTGATTGATAAGAATGATCACATGGACCTTAGGGGCTAATATAATCATCATTATCATAGATACTTACATTTATATAGTTCTTTACAATTTCTTTCTAATCACCCTGTGAGGTAGGTAGCATAAATAGCATTTCCCCCACTTAAAATATGAGGAAACTGATACTCTGACAGGCTTAGGTGTTTGCTCATGGTCATATAGGTAATGTCTAAGACAGACCTTGAATTCAGATGTTTTGAGTGTGAGTCTAATACTCTTTCCAGTATACTAAATATGGTTTAAATAGGTCAGCCTTACCTTAGTGGACTTTTTGGCCATACGCAAGCACCTAAGACTTTTAATAGCCCTATTTCCCAAGGGTAACTAGATGTTGCAGTGGATAGAGTGCTGGACCTAGACTCAGGGAGACTTCTTTTCCTGAGCTCAAATCTGGCCCCAGACAATTATTAGCTGTGTGACCTGGGGCAAGTCACTTAACTCTGCTTGCCTAATTCCTCATCTATAAAATAAGCTAGAGGAAGAAATGGCAAACTTAGTATCTTTGCCAAGAAAACCTCAAAGTGGGGTCACTAAGAGCTGGACACAAATGAAACAACCGAACAACAACATTTCACAAGGACATTGTTAAAAAGGAGATTTTTTGAGGAAAGCAGAGGTGAGGTGAATTAGCATCCATTACAAATAATTATAAGAATTCAAAGGCATATTTACTCAGTCCTTTCATAAAGAATTGCACAAAGGAATTGGTATAAACATGCTACTAGACTACTTTCCAAACTTCCAACTGTGTCATGCCAATTCTGCAAAATTATTTTAATTCTCCTATTCTGAATGCTCTATTGACCATTTCTTGGTTGAGAGTAATAAATAAAACATATAGAACCATTAACCAAGCTATGAGGGCTATTCTGTCACTCTTTGAAAAGGAAAATTAAAAGAAAAATGATTTTTTTCACACTATCATTTTTACCCATCCATTCTAATGATCAGAATTCATGTTACTGCCCACTTATTGCTGCTTTCCCCCCTCTCTATGAATATTCACTTAACAGCCCTACCCCACATTTCTTGGGATGAGTTGTGTCCTCCAACTTTGTCCATATTCAAAAATCAGAGCAGAGATTTCTAAACCATGATCTGAAGTAATTCAGTGATATTCCCTTAAAAAAATCCAATTGGCATTTAATTTTTCATGGAATCTTCATTTATTGACAATAATTTTATTTATGTATTTGGGCTTAAAGGTTCTTCTTGCACAACTTATATACTAAAAACAAGTAATTCCAAAGCCTTTGCATAATTTATCTCATTCTGCTCATTCTTTTGTCTTCCCCAAATAAAATGTGATTTGACTGATACAGCTCATTCAAGCAAGACATGAAGAAACAAATCAGGAGAGAAAAATCTAGCCTATTTTATAGCTTTTAGGATTAAATTAATAAATACAAAACTCCTTCTCCTCTGACTAAAGGGAGCTTATATATTAGGAAAATATGCTGGAGGAGATAAAATTTAATTTTATGTCTATTTAATCTGAAGGTTCTATTGTAAGTAGTTATTAATACCAATTCCCCAAAGAATTGGGGAGGGGAGTAATTATGCATATTTCTAAGTAGGAAGGCTGCTTTAAAAGGCTTAAATTTAAAGTAGGAAAGCAAGAATACCTTTCACCTTTTTATCCTGAATTGACTTAAGTCCTGAATACAGTCAGCTCCATTTATTGGAGGACCTTAATTAATCATGCCTATAGAGACACTTGACTCCTAAAGTTTTCTCTCATTTAGCAGGATTATGAAGTTCCCAGTTCATTCAGTACTGATAACTTGGTAATTCTTTTCATGCTCCTTTTAAATATTGAGTATACTGATGTTTGATAAAGATCTAAATGTGCAGCAATACATTTTTTTTAAACTGGTGTGAATAATCCTTCCATGTATACAGATTGATATACCTTTGTACATATGTAAATGATCTTCATGATTGGCCCCCAAATTTTTCACCCAGTGATCATCCGCTGATGAACCTCTCCACACTTAGATAGAGTGGTCTCCAAGTGTCAGACATGATATTTTCTTGGGCCATACTCAAAACTACTCAAACTTAACCTATCAGAACTTATAGTCTTCTGTCCTAGCTATGATAATTCAAGGTCACCTCCATGCAGTGATGAAGTATAATAGGGTATTAGAGAGGAATTTCTGTGGACAAAGGAAAACTTTCAGAACCAAGGATAACTTCAGGTTCAAAATAGGAGGAAAACCTCTCAGAGGAGAGAAGGCTAGTGGCACATACTTGGAATCCTGGCTGCTGGAGAGGCTGAGGGTAGTAGATTGCTTGGGTTCTGAGTGGCAGTAGAGCTAAAGCTGATCTGATGCCTACTCTATCTGGCACCAACATGGTGAGCTTTCAGAAGCAAGACACCACCAAATTGCCTGGTGTGTGTGTTTGTGTGTGTGTGTGTGTGTGTGTGTATGCATGCAAAGTGATCCAGATTAGAAATTAGTCAGACTGAAGCTTCTCTGCTGATCAGCAATGGGATGGGAACATACGTGACTAGTGCACTTCCAAGGAGACCCAGAGACAAGGGGGGGGGGGGGGGGCAGAAGAGAGAGAGAGACAGAGACAGAGACAGAGATAGAGACAGAGAAAAGAAGAAGAGGAGGAGGAGAGAGAAGGAAAAGACAGGGGAGGGGAAACAGGTGAACGTGTATGCACAGGCACAAAGTTGGTAAGAGACTCTGAGCTTGATACCATTTGACTAGGAGTTGTAGAAGCTTCAGAAGTGTTTGAAAAAATGGCATTTAAAACTGGGAGAGGTGGAAGTAGGACATAGAAAGCAGTGGTTGGGGATGAACTATTCCATCAGCCTCAGCAACTTAAACTCACTGGGATCAGATTAGACATGCTCAAGGCTGAGTAGACAGGCAGGTCTTATTGTTATGGAACTTTATTTACCTTTTAAGGAGACTGATTCAGAGAGAGATAATGGCATGACTCCCTCTTCCATTTTGTTCAACTGAGAGAGAGTAGATGTTCAGCTCAAAGTCTTCTTGTTCTTAAAATTACATTTAAAAATTTCTGCTTAATTTTTTAAATATTTATTCTTTACTCTGAATTTAACAAACACTAAATAAAATGAGCATTTCCATAAATATAATGGAATAGAAAAATTGGAATGTATATGTGAGCACAGATTTTTGCTAGGCACAATTTTCTCTTCAAGTATATAATAAATTAAACTAGTAGCTTTCAGAGCTGTCTTCCATGTTTGTTCTTCTTTCTTGGCTACCTTCTGTTCTTGTGAGGATCAAATGAGATAATATTTGTAAAGCACTTAGCACAGTGCTTGACCCAGTATGTTCTACATAAATGTTAGTTATTATTATTTTCTCTTCATTAAAAATCTCATTGAGATTCCTTTCTTTTTTTTCCTAGCCTAGACTTCTCCTTATCCTTATCCCACTTTGCCCTACCATACTAGCGTTATAAAGAACAAAAACCAAAACCAAATAAAAGCCGTCATAGTCAAGCAAAACAAAATCCCACAATGGATATGTACAAAAATGTATGTCTTATTCTTCAACTTGAGCCCATTATCTCTTTGTCAAGGTGTGGGTAACATCTTTTATCATCAGTGTTTTGGAATTGTGATTGGTCGTTACATAGATTAGAGTTCTCAGATCTTTCAAAGTTGCTTTTCTATGTAATATTGTTATTATATAAATTGTTCTCCTGGTTATTCTCAGCTCACTGCATCAGTTCAAACAAGTCTTCCCGGGTTTTTCTGAAACTATCTACTTTGTCATTTCTTATGGCACAATAGTATTTTAGTACATTCATATACAAGAATTTATTCCAGTCATTCCCCAATCGATAGGCACTCTGTTAGCTTCTATGTCTTTGTTAAAACAAAAAAGAGGACAACATGTGGACCAAGATGGCACCATCCCTGATGCTACTGCTACCATTGTTCCAGCTCCTCTCTGGGCCCTGGCCCCTATGCCACACTGTAATTTGTTCAGCATTTTATGTTTGGGACAACCAAAATGACAAACCCAACTGGCTGAAAGTTATACTAACCTTGGGAATTACTGCAGGAATATTTTAGAGTATGAAAGAAGAAAAGGTCTAGAATAAATTATTTGAATCTGCTGCTTTCCTAATTGTGTGCTGTAAGAAGTGATGACAACCAGTTTGTGGGTCCATTGAATAATGTATCAGAAAAACAACTTGCGTTAGGATTTCTCTACAATATCACAGAATGTACAAATAAAAAGTTATCAGAAAAAAGGATACCTGCCCACTTTTCAGGTTATATACATCCTATCAACTTGTAGAAAAGTCAGTTTGCAAGCAGTATTTAATCCACTTGTACAGATGAAAAAAACCTTACTTATATTTGAGAGGCATTAACATAGATAAGTAAATTAAGAATTTCAATAAAAACCAAAAATTAAAAAAAAGAGCTGCCATAAATATTTTTGTACAAATGGGTCCTTTTCCTTTTGTTGCTTTGTTGGATTTTGTGATTAGTACTGGTATCACTGGGTCAAAGCGTATTCATACTTTAGTAAGCTTTTAAGCATAGTTTCAAATTGTTTTCTAGAATGGCTGGATCAATTCACAACTCCACCAACAATGCATCTCTGTATCTATTTTGCTGCAGTAGTTCTTCCAACATTTGTCATTTTCCTTTTTTTTGGTAAACTTTGGCATTCTCATGGGTGTGAAGTGGAAATTTTGAGCTCCCTTTAATTCGAATTTTTCTAATTATTGGTGATTTGGAGCATTTTGTCATATGGTTATTGATTGCTCAGATTTCTTCCTCAGAAAATTGCCTATTCATACTCTTTGATAATTTATCTCTTGGTAAATAGTTCTTATTCTTATAAATTTTAATCAGTTCTTTATATGCATCTTAAAAATAAGACCTTTATTAGAGAAACTTGGTGAAAAGAAATTTTAACCAGTTGGCTGTTTTCTCCTGATTTTAGCTGCATTGGTTTTGTTAGTACATAGCCTATTTATTTTATGTAATCAAAATTGTCAATTTATGTTCTGTGATCAGAACTCTTTATCCTCTGGTCATAAACTCTTTCCCTATCTTTAGTTTTGAAGGGTAATTTCTTTCTTTCTTCTCTAATTTGTTTAAGGTGTCACTTTAAAATCATGTATCCATTTGGAACTTATCTTGGTATGCTGTGTGGGATGTTGGTTTATACCTAGCTTCTGATGAACTGAGTTCCAGTTTTTCCAAAGGTTTTTGCCAGTGAGGGAGGCCTCACTCCACTGGCTTTAGACACTAGACTCATTTGCTTCTATATGTTGTGTGCCTAATCTGTTCCTTACATTGGCTTCTCTATTTTTAACTAGTACAAAATTATTTTGATGATTCCTGCTGTGAAGTAGTTTGAGATCTGGTACTGCTAGATCCCCTTCTTTCCCTCTTTGATTCATTATTCTCTTTGAGATTCTTAATCTTTTGTTCCTCCGTATAAATTTTATTATTTTTTTTTAGTTCTGTAAAATAATCATTAGGTAGTTTGGTTGCTATTGCATTGAATAAGTAAATTAATCAAGGGCATTGTCATTTTCACCTGGCATCAGAGGACATCTTTAATGGAAGAATGGTCTAAATACATTAAAAATAATAAGGTCTTTCTTTCAACTTATTAACAATGCTATTTTTGGGGCATTTGTTTTGGAGTCTATCCATTTTTTAAAAAATATTAAAGGTCTTTTTAATTGCCTTTTTTTTTTTTTTGGTTGATTTACTTTTTGAGGGAAGTAGGGAGAAGAAAATGGTAAAGAATCCAGGAGTGTATAGAAATGAAACTAAGATACAATGGAAAAGAGATACTTTAGTAGAAGAAATGATAATAAAAGAATTTTTAAATCTTCCTTTTCTATAACCTTGGTGGTTATCTGGGGTTGTAAAGTTAACACCAGAGGATGGGAGATAGAGGCATCTCTTCCTATAATATGTTCAAAAAGAGATAATTTGACTACCCACTAGACTTATGCTGGAGTGCTTTAATCCAAGTATAAGTAAGAGAAAAAAATTGTTTCTATTTGTATAATTTTGGTATGGGGAGATGCGTGTGTGTGATTTTGTGTGTGTGTGTGTGTGTGTGTGCATGCATGTGTGTTTGTGTTTGTGTGTTGGAAGTAGAGGGACTTAGACAGTAGACAAGTTATAATGAGGAATTAATTTTTTTTTTTTTTAAAAATGCTATTGGAAGATTATCTGATGGAGTTTCCCAACATGTGTGTAAATTTTTCCTTTAAGAGGCTCTGTAACAGTCCTCCAGATTTCATTGGTTAGGACTGCTGGGGTAATGAATGTTGATGTAGCTTCCCAATTGATTGAGTACAGGAAAGTCTAGAGCAGGGGTGGGGAACCTGTGGCCTTGAGGTCACATATGGCCTTCTGGGTCACTAGGTGCTTTTTGACTGAGTCCAAGATTTACAGAACAAATCTTTTTATTAACGGGATTTGTTCTGTGAAGTTTGGATTCAGTCAAAGGGCTGCCCTTGAGGATGTAGAGGGCCACATGTGGCCTTGAGGCTGCAGGTTCCCCACCCCAGGTCTAGAGACACTAGTTGGCTACAGCTTCTTTTTCAGGCTTCAAACAATCATGGACAACACAGAAACAAGGAATTGGTGTTCAACCAAATCAAAGTTATCTCGTGGAAGAGCATTCTTTCTCTGTTATGAATTTTTCCCTCCCGCTATAGACAAAATTTTTGTAAACTGTTAATTGAATAATGAATATCCCATTTCACGTCCATCTGGAACCTCAGACACCAGTTCAACTTGAGCCAGTTCAATCTGGCCCACCACAAGTCACCTGTGATTTCATCAATGTAGCAATTCCCAATGAAGAAGCTCTCTCTAGTAATGTGTAGGGGGTAGTTGTACTTGGCCAGTTTATTTCTGTCTCTTCCCCATTCGGTTGATGTGGTCACAGAGATAGGGAGGCAGATAACAAAAGTAATGAAGTTAACCAATGTGTGTTAAGTTGTTGACATCCTGTTGCCCCTTGTAGGGTATGAAAACCTTTATCTGATAGAATTACAGGGATCCTGGCCAGTGCCAAGTAAAAACTTGGCCACAGCATTTAGAGACTTTAAATATCTAAACCTGCCAAGAGTTGATGCAGTATGAGAGCTCAGCAGTTTGGGTTGATTAAAGAGAAAGCAAATAGGACATATGATGGAGATATAGACTACAGTAAATTCATATGGAAGTTTAACTAGTATAAATGAATTTCCATAATAATGAGTCCCAAAGAGCCCCCAAAAGCATTTTGGTCAGCAAACACTTTGCCAAGTAGAAAGATGTGGCAGTCAAAGGCAATATCAGTTTAGAATATTAACCCATTTGTAAAATCCTATGAAGGATAATGGAAAATACTCTTGGGAGTGGGGAAGAAGGGATTTCTCTCCTTATTGCCACATCAACCACGACCTTTAATACTTGAGCTACTTATCCTAAGGGATACACCTCATCCAACAGTTGGGCAACCATTGGGAGTTTGAGGATCAGTTGAAGGACACACACACTCCAGATAGATATGAAGAGAGAGGCAATCATCAGAGGCTAGAAGCAGCTTCAAGGAGCAGGACCTCTGGCAACAATGATGAGAATTTACTATGGATTCAAGAAAGAATTAAACCCGGCAATCAAAAGTTGGCCTATGAAAAGGAGTAGATCCTGGGAGTGCAGTGGAATAACCTCTCAGTAGAGGTGCTGCACCAAGGTGGAAGCTTTGAAGGACTCCCCAAGAGAGAAAGAACTTTAAGACACAGCAGTATTAGAAGAATGAGTAGCCTTGGTTACATGTGTTTCTTACACATGGGCCTAAGTACCATTGGATTAAAAGTTTGTTCCCACATTTCCCATCGAGATTTCACACACACACACACACACACACACACACACACACGGAGACATATGTTAATGAGAAAGTGTGCCTCAGATTTATGTGGAAAATATTTTGTAGTGATCGCTCTTAACCGATGACGTCGTAGTAAATTGCCCTGCTTGGAGCTAATGGTGTCTTCTGGCTGACTGTTAAAGCACACAGGTGGGGGCTTGGAGGTGTAGTAGGAGGATCTTGGATGGGTTAGGTTACCCCTGGGTGCTGGGGGCATCAGTCATTCTCTAGGTATCCAACATGTAAGTGTGAATAAAAGTTAGAAGGGTATTCATATTCATTTGTAGCATGTACTACAAATGCAAATTAGCAAAGGTTCTACAACCTAGATTTAGGGAATTGCCTGGGGGCATTGCTAGGTTAAGGGTCTTATCTATATAGTGAGCTTACAACAGAGGTGGAGCTTGATTCCAGGTAGATTTCTATTTACCATGCCAAACTGCAGCAAATTTACTATAGAAAAATGACTCTTTAGCCCTCTTCTCATCCTTTCTTTCTTTCTCTTTTCTTTTTGTGGACACTACCTCAGCTAGCTTTTTGTTACTGCAGAGAATTCAGTCTGTCAATTATTTGCTGTCTAAGCAGTAGCCAATGTAGGTTCAAAGTGCAAGGAATTCTTGACTACTTAGTTCTGGTGATAGGAAACTCCCTATTAAATAGTACGGTGGGCAGTAACAACATAATAATTCTTTTGAAAACCTTTTACATTGTAGTAGAACAGAGTGGTTTTCGTGGCCTCATTAATCAAAAATATATTGCAGGACTAGATAATTTTCCAGTTACCTGTTTGGAGAGCATTTTTAAAGCAATGTTCATAAAATTCATACAAGAAAGTTTTATTGGTATGGTCTGAACTGATGTAACATGAATGACACACGAGCTGTTCAGTTTTGTACAGGCAATTCAATTCTTAAAGCTAGAGCTCTCTTTACTTCTAGTTCTTATTTTGATTTTTAGAAATCAAACCAGTATTTACTGCTTAATATAGAGATTAAAAAAAGACACATTTAATCTAAGATTTGTAGCTACAGCTCTTTCTTCTCCAGAGAAAGAGCATCCATCCAGGAGAGATCTGTGATTTGGTTGAATACTACCATGATGATTAGAGGTCAGAAACTTGAAGAAGGAACTATAACTGCAAATCTTATAAATCTATATATGATACAAATACAATATAAGCACTTTGAGGAAAGGGACTATTTTCATTTTAGTCTTTTTGTTCCTGGTATTGAAGACCAGTCTATTTAGGTACGGAGATGCTCATTACCAGTAGGCAGGCTACTTGGTCATGAATTCTTTGGTAAAGGGCATACTTGAAACTAATAAATATATAGAAGAATTCTCAATCCTGTGCAGTCCCTTTCTGCTTCTGTAATGATGGTGGGAGAGTGGTGATAAAGGGCAAAAGGGTGGCATCACAGTTTTTTGATTGTCTATAAATTTTAACATAGCTGTTGGTTCCCTAAATATGAAATACTTGTCTAAAACCAAGTAGAAATATTATGGAAAGAACTAAATTGTATCCATCCCAAGCCAGAAGCAGGTTAGAATTTGTAGCTAAGTGGAAGGATGACTTTAAGGATTCTCCTAAAAGGAGCAAACAAAGGAGTGAACAGAGTTGCTTTTATCATATACCCAAAAGCAACAAAGAAACATCATTTCACTGTTACACCCACCTTAAAGGCTATTAGAAAGCTTTCTCAAGGACAAAGAAGGGGGAAAAAGGAACCCTGAGACCCATTCACTGAGACACAGATCTCATCATTTCCTAGTATTTCACAATTTTATTTCCTGCTGTGGGAACTTCCAAGGATTCTTTGCTCTCCACAGAGATTAAACCTGTTACAGAAATACCAGCTACAATTTTGGAAACCAAATGTAGGACTTTATATAAATCCTTATCACATTTTATCTTGAGAAGCACTGAAGCATAGCAGATAGAGAGCTGGATTTGGAATCAGGAAGACCTGGATTTACAACACCTGCTAGCTGTGTGACCCTGGACAAGTTACTTAATTTCTTAGTGCCCCAGTCAACCTTCTAACACTGTTCATCACAGACAAATTTTCAATCTTTGCTAGTGGAAGGGGTTTCCACACCAGGAACTCCCCTACTCTGAAGAAATGGCAGGTCTAGATTGTATCCATCCTTCCAAAGTTAATTTTTTCATTTTATTTGGTATAGCCCATCGTCCTATTATGTTGAAGTATTTTTAGATCCTATCATTGATTGAGTTAGTGATCTCTTACAAGCCTTTTGTCTTTTGCAAGTTGGTTATTTTGATTTCTACATTAGTAGTAGTGGTAATAGTAGTAGTAGTAGTGATTGTTGTTGTTGTTGTTATTGTTGTTTATGTGTTTGTGATGAAATCAGGACATCTAATCAACTGATTCTGCCCCCAACTCTCCACAGCTCAGTTGATGAAATCATAGAATGTAAGGGATAGTAACAACAGAAATGATGTAGGTATTTTTTACATGTGAAGTCATGCAAAATATATTTCCATATTAGTCATGTTGCCAAAAAAAAAATAAGAAGCAAGCAACATAAAGAAAGTTAAAAAGCATTCTTCTATAGTCAGAATTCATCAGATCTCTCTTTCGAGGTGGATGGAATTTTTCAGCATGAGTCTTTTGGGATTGTCTTAGATTATTGTATTGATCAGAGTAGCTAAGTCTTTCACAGTTGATCATTATAATATTGTGGTTACTGTATACAACATTCTCTTATTTTTGCTCACTTCACTTTGCATCATCAGTTCATATAAGTCTTCTCAGATTTTACTGAAACCATATTGCCTCATCATTTTTTAATAGCACAGTAGTATTCTGACATAATCATATACCTCAATTTGTTCAATTATTCCCCAATTGATAGGCATTTCCTCAATGTCCAATTCTTTGCCAGTATAAAAAGGACTGTTATAAATATTTTTATACATATAAGTCCTTTTCCTTTTCCTTTGGTCTCTTTGGGATACTGATGTAGTAGTGGTATTGCTGGATCAAAGGATATGCACAGTTTGAAAGCACTTTGGACATAATTCCAAATTATTCTCTAGAATGGTTGGACCAACTTACAACTCCACCAACAATGCATTGTTGTTATTGTTGTTGTCGCTCAGTTGTTCGGTAATGTCTAATTCTTTGTGACCCCATGGACCTCTAGGCCCTTCTATCCTCCATTATCTCTCAAAGTCTCTCTAAGTTCATGTTCATTGTTTCCATGATACTATCTATCCATCTCATCCTCTGCCATTCCCTTGTCATTTTATTTTCAATCTTTCCCAACATCAGGGTCTTTTCCAATGAGTCCTGTCTTCTCATCATGTAACCAAAGTATTTAATCTTCAGTTTCATTTTTTTTTTACCTTCCAGTGAATAGCCTGAATTAACTTCTTTAAGTATTGACTGATTTGACCTCCTTGCTGTCCAAGGAACTTTGAAAAGTCTTCTCCAGCAACACAATTCAAAAGCATCAATTCTGTCACTCTCAGCTTTCCTTCTAGTCCAACTCTCATAAATTGCAACTAGAAAAACCATAGTTTTGACTATACAGACTTTTGTAGGCAAGGTGATAGCTCTGCTTTTTAGTATGCTGTCCAAATTTGCCATAACTTTGCTTCCAAGTAGCAAGCATCTTTTAATTACATGGCTGCAGTTGCCATCTGCAATGATCTTTGAGTCTAAGAATTTACAACCTGACCTGGCTTCTGTTTCTCCTCACTCTATTTGCCAGAGAGTGATGGGACTGGTTACCAAGATCTTAGTTTTTTGTATGTTAAACTTCAAGCCAGCTTTTATACTCTCCTCTTTCACCTTTATCAAGAGGCTTCTTAATTCCTCTTCACTTTTTTGACACCAAAGTAGTATTGTTTGTATATCTGAGCTTTCTAATATTTCTCTTGGCAACCTTAATTCTGGCTTTTGATTCATCCAGCCTGGCATTTCACATTATGTACTCTGCATATAAGTTAAATAAATAAGGTGACAAAATACAGCCTTGTCATATTCCTTTTCCAATCTTAAACAAATTAGTTGTTTCATATTTGGCTCTGTTCCTCAGGAGAAAAGTAAAATGATCTGATACTTTCATCTCTTTGAGAACTTGTCACATTTTGTTGTGATCCACATAGTAAAAGACTTTAGTGTAGTCAAAGAAGTAGACTTTTTCTGCAACTTTCTCAATTTCTCCATAATCCAGCAAATATTGGTAATTTGGTCTCTAGTTCCTCTGCCTCTTCAAAAACCAGCCTGTTCTGTTAATTATTGGTTCACGCATTGTCAAGGCCTAGCTTGCAGACCTTTAAGCATAACCTTGCTGGCATGTGAAATGATCACAATTGTTCAGTAATTTGAACATTCCTTGGCTTTGCCATTCTTTAGGATTGGCACATAAACTTGTGATCTGATCTTGATATGGACCATCTGGTGATATCCATGTGTAGATTTGTCTTATGGAATGTTGAAACAGAGTGTTTGTTATGACCAGTGAGTTATCCTGACACGACTCTGTTAGTTTCTGCCCTGCTTCATTTTGTATTCCAAGGCAAAATTGCCTGCTATTCCAATTATCTGTTGATGTCCTATGTTAGTATTCCAAGCCCCTATCATGAATGTGACATCTTTTTTTGGTGTTATTTCTAGAAGATGTTGTAGATATTCAAAAGACTGATCAATTTTGGCCTCTTTAGTATCAGTAGTTAGAGCATAGACTTGTATTACTGTGATGTTGGGTGGTTTGCTTTGGATTGAAACAAATGTCATTTGGTCATTTTTGAGATTATACACCCATACTGTCTTACTCACTCTTTTATTGACTATGAGGGTTACTCCATTTTTTTCTCAGGAATTCTTGCCCATAATAGTATGTATAATGATCACCTGAATTAAATTCATCCATTCCCACCCATTTAAATTCACTGACACCCAAGATGTTTATGTTTAATCTTTCTATCTCTTATTTGGCCACATCCAACTTATCTTGGTCCATAGATCTTACATTCCAGCTTCTTATACAATATCAATCTTTACAGCTTTAGACTTTCCTTTTGTCACCAGATACACACACAGCTGAGTTCCTTTTGACTTTGGCCCAACAACTGCATTCTTTCTGGAGCTACTTGTAGTTGTCCTTTATTTTTTCCCAGTAGCATGTTGGACACCTTCTATCCTAACGGGTTTATCTTCCAATGTCATATCTTTTATCATTTTACTACAGTCCACGGAATTTTTTCAGCAAAGATATTAGAGTGCTTTACCATTTCCTTCTCCAGTGGATTACCTTTTGTCAGAACTCCCCACTATGACCTGTCTATCTTGGGTAACCCTGCAAGGCATAGCTCATAGTTTCATTGAGCTACACAGACCCCTCTGCCATGATAAGGCAATGATACAGGGTAGAAAAGTACATTTGTGTACTTGTTTTTCCACACCCCCTGCAGCATTTATCATTTTCCTTTTCTGTCATGTTAGCCAATCTGATAGGTATGAGGCAGTACCTTAGAGTTGTTTTAATTTGGATTTCTCTAAACAGTGGTAATTTAAGCATTTTCTTTTATGTGACTATTGATAGCTTTGATTTCTTCATTTGAAAACTGTCTGTTCATATCCTTTGACCATTTATCAATTGGGGAATGACTCTTATTTTTATAGATTTGACTCAGTTCTCAGTTCTATAAATTTCACTCGAAAGGAGGCCTTTATTAGAGAAATTTGATGTAAATTTTCCCTCTCCAAGTTTCCTGCTTTTCTTCTAATCTTGACTGTGTTGGTTTTGTTGTGCAAATCCTTTTTTAAATTTAATGTAATCAAAATTGTCCATTTTACATACTATAATGTCTTCTATCTCTTGTTTGGTTGTAAATTCTTCCTTATTCATAGCTCTGACAGGTAAGATTTTCCATACTCCTCTAATTTGTTTATGGTATCACCCCAAGCTATTCTTTTCTTATAACTTTCTTTTTGACTTTACCCATAAAATATTTTCATTATTGTAGGAATTTTCTTCTATATGCTCATTTCTCCAGATTCAGATCCTAGATTAGGACTTTTTTCCAGGGTGGGGTTCTTCCTCCTCCTTTGCTAATCTTGTTTTGGGAGAGCAGGCCCAGGTTGTGTCTGATGGCTTTACCACAAACATTTAGTTTTACCATAACAAACTAGCTTTTCTATAAACATCCCAGAAATACCTAAAGGGGCATTAGAGGGAATAAAATTCAAGAAAACAGAAGGGCAACATCACAGAGTAAACAAGACTTAATGATTCCATGAGATAATGACAAATATTAGAACTAAGGTATCTACTATTAGAAACAACTAATCTAGAAAACTGGTCAAAGAAAGTTAATTCAAGAATTGTACTCCTGGAAAATGACGAACAAACAAACTAACAAACAAAGCCACTGGGATACCATATTTCAGGAGGCAGCTAGGTGGCTCAGTGGATGGAGTGCTGGGCCCAGAGTCAGGAAAACCTGAGTTCAATTCTGGTCTTAGATACTGACTAGCTATGTGACCCTCAGCAAGTCACTTAACCTTTGTTTGCCTTAACCCACGGGAGAAGGAAATAGCAAACCATTCCAGTATCTTTGCCAAGAAAACCCCATGGATAGCATAGGGTCACAAATAGTTGAACACTACTGAGCAACTGAAGAAGAGTTAAGACACCTGTTGATGAAGGTGGAAGAAGAAAGAGTAAAAGCTACCTTGAAGCTTAACATATACCCCCTCCAAAAAAAACCCCAAAACCTAAGATCTTGGCAACTGGTCCCATCACTTTCTAGCAAACAGAGGGAGAAGAAATGGAAGCAGTTTCAAATTTTATATTTTGGGGCTCAAAGATCACTACAGATGGTGACTGCATCTATGAAATGAAAAGACACTTGCTCTTTGGAAGGAAAACTACGGCAGATCCGGTAATACTATGGTAAACATGGTAAAAAGCCTACTAAAAGGCAGAGACATCACTTTGCTGACAAAGGGCCATATTAGTCAAAACTATGGTTTTTCCAGTAGCAATTTATGGCTGAGAGTTGGACTATAAAAAAAGCTGACCACCACAAAATTGATGCTTTAAAATTGTGGTACTAGAGAAGACTTTTGAGAGTCTCTTGGACAGAGAGGAGTTCAAATCAGTTAATAGTTAAAGAATTTAATTCAGACTAATCATTGGAAGGCTAGATATTAGAACTGAAGCTTAAATACTATGACCACATAACAAGAAGTTGGGACTCATTGGAAAAGTCTCTGGTATTGTGAAAGGTTAAAGGTCAAAGATTAAAGGGGACAGCAGAGGATGAGCTGGATATATAGGAGGATGAGATGGATGTATAGTGTCATAGAAGCAATGAACATGATCTTGGACAGACTTTATAAGATAGTGGAGCATAGAAGGACCTGGTGTGCTATGGTCCATGTGGTCACAAAGAGTCTGACATGACTGAATGACTCAACAACAACAACAAACAACAACAACCACCATATTTCAAGAAATAATAAAAGAAAACTGTACAAATACTAGAACTCAGAGGACAAAATGAAAATAGAAAGTGTATGCTGGTCACCTCCCGAGAGAAATCTCAAAATAGAAACACTTTGGGATTCTACAGACAACATCCAGAACTTGCCGGTCAAGAAAAAAAAATATTGCAAGCAGAATAAAAAGCTCAAGTACCAAGCAGCCAGACAAGATCACAGAAGGAGAGGATATATTGGAATACGATGTTCTAAAAGACAAAACAAAATGTCTCATAGCCAAGCATAGCTTATCCTTCATAACTGAGTATAATCCTATGTGGAAAAAAAGGGAATCTTTAATGCAATAGGAGACCCAATCATAACTGAGAAAAAGTCCAGATCTGGGTATATTCTTTGAAACAAAACACAGGAGACAAGAGAAACCTCAAAAGATCAATAAATTTGAATAATAGGAAGGGGCTAAATTATGATCAGGTGCTTATATTCTAGGGGGAGAATAGAGAAATGTGCCTTCAGAATTCTGATGTTTTCAAGGGTCAAGGAGAGAGTAATGATAGAACAATACAGAGGTTGGTCTTAGTTTTGTTCTGTCTTATTGGTTTTAAGAGATAACAGAAAAGGAAGGGAAAAATAATATGCTAGGAAAGAAATGAGGAAGTGGGAGAGGAACATATGATTTCTCATAATTTGGGTATGCCAGAATCAGAATTTACAAATGTGGAAGACAGGGTGGGGGCTGGGGCATCTCATGAACTTCACTCATCTCTAAACCAGGAAAAGGAGGATTGAAAACACACATACGCACACAGATCCCTTGCAGTAGAAATACACTAAATTTATTAGAGATGCAGGTAGGGGCAGAAGATGTAGAAGGGTTAAAGTTAGAAATTGAGTAGAGTTGAATAGGGAACAGTTACAAGCAAAATAAATTTCAAAAGATCATAGGAGGAGAGTTAAAAAGAAAGAAATGTAAGAGCTAAGGATCATAGTTTAAGCTGAGTGAAAAAAGGAGGGGCAGAGGAGTAAGATAAGACAACTTCTATTACATATTACTAGTGTTGATCACATTCCTTTTCTTTTCCAAATTATTTTTTCTTTACAAAGATAGCAGCAGTGGGAGGGAAGGAGTAGGGGGATAGAAGGAGAAGAGAGAAAATTAGAGGATATGATGGTGAGGAAAGAAAAACTGTGAATGTGAATAAAAAGGAAGAGGGTAGCAATATGGATTAGGAAGTAAATTCTAACAATATGTTGTTAATAAGAAACATATTTGAAACAAAGAGTCACATGAAATTCAAATGAGGGGTTGAAGCAGAATTTATTATGCCTGAGGTGAATTTAAAAAAAGAGGAGTAGAATCATGTTACCAGAAAAGGCAACAATGAAAATAGACATGCTTAAAAGAGAGAAACTACATTATGCCTAGAGACATCATAGATAATGAAACTAATGTCAATACTTAATATATTTGTGCTGAGTAACACATCATCTAAGTACTTAAAAGGAAAAGTTGATTGAATTATAGGGAGAAATAAAGAAGAAAACTAAAATTATGAGGGACATAGTGAGGGACAAAATTATGACCTGATAGCTCTCTGTCAATTACTGAATGTGAATTGAAAAGATTGTATCTTTCTGCCTTTGTCTGTCTGTCTGTCTGTCTGTCTGTCTAGCTATCTATTTATCTATCTATTAGCTAGGTGGTATAGTGGATAGAGCACTGGGCCTAGAGTCAAGAAGATGCTCAGGCATCATGCCAAGTGGGTTTGGTCCTGGGGGAAGCCTGGCCTCTAAAGAGAAGGGTCAAGCTCTTTCTTACACTCCCTAGGTTTTTACATACCAATCCCAGAAACCTGAGGAAAATCACTTAAGGTAAACTTTGTTTCATTCCAAGTGTCTCCCTTAAAGAGAGTAGAATGGTACACAAGTTAAAATGTAAATCTGATATGGGACAGTTATTTGTTTCTTCCACATCCAAAAAATGCTCGGAACACAAAAAATTCATGAATACACAATGACGGAGACTTAAAATATTATACAGAAATAAAACATGAGACTGCTAGTCGGACTGTTGAATAATCATTTCACCTTCACATTGACTCTTTCATGGTCCAAACCACTCCTTTGAAGCCCCCATTTTCTGGCAAACCAGGCCAAGGTTTAGACTTCTCCTGGCTATAGTCATCTTTCTTAAGAAGCATCACAGTGGCAATAGGGAGCATTTCCTTAATTGTAGCTGGCACCAACTGAAAAACCCAGGAACTTCCAATCCCTCAAGCTCACAAGATTGACTCCTGGGCTGAAAACACCTATATTAGGATTATTTTTAGTCACTCGTGGTCAAAGAAAGAGATAGTGAGGGCCTTCAGATTCTCATTGAATTCTAGTTGCCATATGGGAGCAGCTAGAATAAATGAAGGAAGGGGAGAGAGGGTGGTAAATCCTAGAGAAAGAATTCCATGTTGCATATTCCAGAAAGAGGAAGAACAGAGGGAAAGCAGAAGTTTTCTCTCTATTTGAAGTCTAATGAGTGGGTGCTTTTTCCATGCTCAATATCCAGTCCTCTTCTGAGACAGCCTCTTTCCCCTACTGCATGGGCCCTGCTTGGTTTCCTCATCATAAGTGTAAGTCCTTCACTGTGTGCTGTGTATCCCCAGGGAAGTTGCAGGATAGCTCAGCCAATTTATAGATTTATAGATTTGCCATACCAAAAAATTATTTTATAGACAAAAGGTCAATAGATAATGAAAGGAAAATAATGAAAAAAAGTGGGAATGAAGGAAGTATAGTAGTACTAGATCTCAAGCTATACTGCAAAGCATTTTGGTATTGGTTAAAAAATAGAAACTTTGGTCAATGGAACATTAGGTACATAAGGTCCAGAACAATAGAACATAGTAGCGTAATGTGGGATGAGCCCAAGGAAACAACCTAGTCAGAAAAGAATTCAATCCCAGAAAAATTGGAGATCAGTCTGGGAAAAACTAGGTTTAGATGAGCATTTCTACCATACTCCACAATGCATAATGGATAATTGACCTAGATATAAATGGTCATATAAACAAAACCAGAGAAGAAAAGAAGCAGAAACCTTTCACAACTCTCAATAGAGGGAGAATGATTGGCTAAAAAAAGGGACAGAGATGAACAGAGGAGAATAGACAGAATGAACAATTTTGATGAAGTGAAATTGAAAAGTACTTATGTGCACAAACAAAATCAATGTAGAATTAAAAGGAAAGCAATTAACTGGGAAAACATTTGCAGAAAATTTCTTTGATATTTGATCTGCTATTCAAGATACAAATGAATAATTTCTTAAAAAATGTATTAAGCACTAATTATGTGCTAAGCAACGTGCTAAGGACTTTGGATACAAATGGAAAAATAAGACAGTCCCTGCTTTCAAGGAGCTGATATAAGGGGATAATATACAAGAAAACTGCAGAGACAGGTCAAGTGGAAAGACCCTTGGGTTCTTAAGGTGCAGTGGCAAAGCAGATGATCATGCATTTTCTTTAATGTCATTTCTATAAATAAAGATATAAGGAATCAATATAAATATATAAGAACAAGAATCATTCCCCAATTTTTTGTGAACTTGAAACATACCAACAAACATGAACATTTCAATATACAAATAATAGAAGAAGGATTGTATATGAAAGCATGAACTTCTGTTATACACAGTTTGTTTTGTACTTTAATGTGTACATTAAAATTGTATACATTAAATTCAACATGCTAGTATCATAACTTCCCTGCTTGTCTGTGTCAAGGGAGATACTTTTCCCAAAGGGTCCAAGGCTCTTTCATGGTACATGACATCTTCTTACTTTTAGGTAATAATATAAATATTACTTCCATATTCAATGGATCTGTGATCTCATTGGTATGGTGTGGTATCATTGTGTAGGTTTCAAGTTCTCCATAATTTCCTGTTCAGTATGATTCTGGATCATGTCTTTTCACATACCCAACTCAGAAAATCAAACTAATGCATTTTCTGGTGACTCAAATGACAAAGAAAAGCTGTACAGTGAGTTTAAATCAGCTTCACCATAACACCAGTGATGACTTATCAGTGATGAGAAATGGTATACATCATCATCAAGTCATCAAGTCACATTTATTAATCAACATGATATATGAGATATGGTGCTGAGCTCTGGGGATGCAAAATACGCAAAAAGTAGTCCTTGCTCACAAAAGATAGTCTCCAGGAGCTCACAATTTAATGGTTATCATGCTAGCAACTATACACAAACAAAATATATATAGACAAAAGTGGAAAAAATCAGGGAGGGAAGGCACTATGAGTAAGGAGGAGGGAAGACTGAGAAAGGCATTTTTTAGAAGGTGAGATTTTGGATGAAAATTAAATTAAATGAAATTAAAATTAGAACAAAGAAAGCAGAGATGAGGAGGGAAAGAGAGTTCTTGGTATGGATAGCCAGTGAAAGTAGTTGGAGTTGAAATGATAATCAAGAAATTGTATGAGTAAATGAACTGAACTGGCCAAGCAGAAGGACAACACACGGATTACATATGTATCCCAGAGATATTAGTAGTAATATGAATGTAGCACCTGTGAGACTGATGCTAGTAGTTGTGGCAAGTCTTCAAGGATTGACCAAATGGCCCCTTGGGAAAGGAAGTATAGAGCCAGAGGAAAAATCATGCTACTGGACTACACAAGGTTCTGCAAACTCACAGTGTGGTGAACAGCAAGGAGAATGGCAGAGAAGTGGATGAGATGAGGGGTAGTTATGGAGGAGAATTTCCTCTGCATTGCTACAAACTTTTATTACCTCATAGGATTGTGGTAAGAAATATTTTATTTAATTGTTATATAGGTGCAAGTTGGTATTATTATTACCAATGTGTTTGCCTGCCCAGGGATATTTACATTTTAAAGCAAACATCTAGGACAGTCATCTATAGAGTGGGGGCCCTAGGCATCTGGGGGCTGTGGCTCCAGGGTAGATGATCAACCAACTGGAATTTGAGAACATCCCCTCAGCTAATTGTGAAGTTTGTCTCCAATACAACCACTCTATCTCTACCCTCATTGGCCTCCCTGGCTGTGTCAGCTCTACCTCTACCTTCGCTGGCCTCCCTGGCTTTACCAGCTCCTAATCTCTTCCCTTTTCACTGGTTATCCCCTCATCACAATTTCATTATGTCCACCCTGTGATCCTAGATTACATAATGCCTGTGGCAGGCATTTAACAGGCAGTTCTTAAAAGAAGAAATAAAATTCTCAACCATCACATGACAATAATTCACCAAATCATTAATACTAAGAAGAACTCAAATTACAAAACTTTGAGATTTTACGTTGTACCCATCAGATTGACAAAGATGACAAAAAAGGAAAATCGAAATTTTTGGAGGAGGGGCTGTGGTAGGGGATAGACATTAATTCATTGTTGATGGGTCTGTGAAGTAATCCTATAATTCTGGAAAGCAATTTGGAACTTCACCCAAAAAAGCAGTAAACTGCACACATCCTTTGACCCAGGAATATCATTTCTGGACATACACAAAGAGGATCAAGACAGAGAGAAAAGATTCATAAGTACAAAAATATTTATAACAGTACTATTTGTTTTATCAAAGAGATGGAAACAAAGTGAATGACCATAAATTGGGGAATGGCTAAACAAATCATGTTATACGAATACAGTGGAATAGTATTATGTTGTACTATGTCAATTTGTATGAATTTATGCAGAGTGAAGTGAGGAGAACTAGGGAACAAATTATACAATGATTACAACATTGTAACAATTTTTAAAGACTTAAGAATTTCAGTTAATGCAGCAACTGATTTCAACCCCAGAAGATTGATGATGAAGCATTCTTTCTTCTTGGCAGAAAGGTGGTAAACTGTAAGTGCAGAATGATACATACATATTCAGAAGCCAATACGTGAATTTGTTTTGCTTGACTAGACTTATGTAATGGAGATTGGGTCATGCCCAGATTGCCTAACATGGAGGCACCCTGTATCTTGAGTTCTTCTAGGATGTGGATGGAAGTAGCCTCCTTTGATTGGCTGCATAGCTAGAATAGGGTGTCTTTAAAAACTGCCAAACTAAGACAGTTTCTTTCTTTTGCCCTCTTTCCTATTGATTCCAATGGGTAAAGATCATGTATAATTCACCCACAGCTTAGAAGTCATGAACTTAACTGGAAAGGGAAGAAACCTTACCTCCTCTTCTCCCTTTTACCTTGTGGTTCCAAGAAATGATCTGAGGGGGTATTTATTTCTCTTTTGTGTCGTTTATCCTTGAACACCTTAGAGTTAGAGTTTTAGAAAGGATATATTAAAGCTCTGGCAGGGAAACCCTGAGAGGCCAGGGCTCCCAGAACGTGGGCCCAAGGCAAGTTTTAGACTTGGAACTTGGTACTGTTCTATATAGGAACTGAGCTAAGCTATCTGTATATTTGTTATTACACATTTGATTTAAATATTTCTTTGTAAAAACTAACTTGACTGTTAAGTGGTTGAATGAAATGAGGGTGCAGGGGACTCCCTCACACTTGGGATAACATCATTTTGGGGGATTAGAGTCATTTGCAGAGAACCCAGACAAACCTCAAACCTTCTTAAGGATACCAGAGAACCTTAGGGGAAGGTGAAATGTAACATACCTGGCATTCAGGTGGTAGGCGCCAAGAAAGTTAGTGTTACACTTCTGTTACAAGGGAGGGGTTTTTGTCTTGATTTATTTCAATTTATTTATTTATTTATTTATTTACTTATTTATTTTGTGAGAGAGAGTTGTGGCAAGGATAAGGGTGAGATGAAGTCCAGAAATAGTGATAGTGAAGGGGGAAGTAGTAGTGGTAGTAGTAGTAGTAGTAGTAGTAGTAGTAGTAGTAGTAGTAGTAGTAGTAGTAGTAGTAGAAGAAGAAGAAGAAGAAGAAGAAGATCATGATCATGATAGAGGATAAGAGAAGGTAATGGTGATGAAGATGAAGAAGAAGGAAGGGAAGAAGGAGGAGGAGAAGAGAATAATAGTAATAATAAGATGATGATGATGGAAAAGGAAAAGAAGATGATCATGAAGATGAAGAAGAGGAAGAGGAAAAAGGAAGAAAAATATATAATGTCAATTAAGTATTTTAAAAATACACAGAAAGAAACATTTGGGAATTCAGAAGGAGACACAGCCAAGCAGGGCAATATTAGTATTACTATATTAAATTTAATATATATTTTTAAAAAGCTTTATACGGTAGAGATTTGCAGTTTCCTAGATAAGATTCTTTTCCTGTTCTTTGTACATGGACACATACATATTTGTGTTTGGAAAATTCATAATAAAAAAGAAAATGAATAAGAAAGCAAAACTCACTCCTTACAAAAGTCAGCCGAAGCAGGAGATGGGTCTGAAGAATGTGACCTTTGGCAATAGAGAAAAAGACAAATTCAGAAGAACAACTTAGCTCTTGAGAGATAATTGTTCTTAGCTGGTGCCCACTGAGTGGGAGGTGTGTGGGAATGTATATCTCCCCTCTCCTCAACATCAGTCATTGCCTCGGCACCAGAGTGGGTGGGGAACAGGCCCAGGGAGCCCAGCTGCTATTGCCCAGGAAGAGCAGCATAAGGATACCAGGAGAAGAGAAAGGACCCTAGGACTCTGAAGTTCCAGAGGTGTGAGCTAGCTGTTCTTCTAATTCAGGCTTGACTGACCCACAACCTCAGAAAGGGATACAAAAGTATACATTTTTCTTTTCACTTTTTTAGGATCATCTTTTTCATTGTTTCTACTACTTTATCCTCTGTAATTTCATCAGTTGGGATAAGGGGAAATCAGGGATGATCAGGGATGATCAGGAATCCCCTGATCGACTTCCTCCCATTACACTGCTTTTAAGCAGTTAAGGAACTTTAAAAGATGTGACCGTGTAATACTCTGGGAGAATTAAAGGGGAGGCCAGAAACGTTCCTAAGATGTCCAAGGCAGAACCTCTCTTCAAGCTTCCATAAATAACCTCTTCTTCTTTGCCTTTGTCTCCATTACTTTAGATTATAAAGAAGGGGGGTGCTGGTGCTTAGAGGGATGGAAGGAACAAAGAGGACCCTGCAAATGCTTTTTTCCTCCCTAGGACTCTTACCCAGGACAGGATACTTCCATTGAATATGGCTCCTCCTCAGAAAAACAAAAGGCCTTTGAAGAACAAGTGAAGTAAAAGATGTCTTTGGGTATCAGGGAGATGGAATTTATTTTAAGCATGAGAATTCCTGTGATCTAGGATCAAACAGCTCTTTAGGTGTTGAAACATTTTCCTTTTCTCATTTTTTAAAAGAAAGTACTAAATGGAAAGCTTCGTATAGTTTGGGAAAGAAAAGTTTAGGTCATAGTATCTAGAACTCAAAAAGACCTTAGAGACCATTGAGTTCCATCCCCCTCATTTTTTCAAATTTTAAATTCTTATTGTTATCTTTTTTTTACATCACTTTTATTGCTGAATATATCCCTCTTTCTTCCTTACTAAGTGAGTTATACTTTGTAATAAAGAAGCAAAAAGAAAGATGCAAAAAGGGTTTCAGCAAAACTAACTAACCCATTATTGAGTCTGACAGTATATTCAGTGTTGAATATTCAGAGTCTTCTCAACCTCTATTGAGAAAGGAGGGTGCATTTTAAGAAATCTCCCGTCTGCAGTATTGAGCTCAGTCATTATAATGACACAGCACCGAGTTTCTTTTTGTTGTTGTTGTTATTTTGTTGTTATTGGAATAGGAACATTTACATTGCTCTAGTCACAGGGTGTATTGCTTTCCTAGTTCTCCTTACTTACTCTATATCGCTTCATGGACATTTCCCCATGCTTCGTATTCTTTTCATTCTTTATAATCATTGCTTCTTATGACACAGTAACATTCTATTATATTAATGAAGCAAAATTTGCTTAGGCTTTCCCTAGTTGAAGGATGTGACATTTATTTCCAGTTCTTTGCACCACACATACACAAAAATGTCCCAATGAATATTTTGGTATATAGGGGACCTTTCTGTTTTGGGGAAGTGACTCTGCCCTCTGGATTTATCTTCTTTTCCCCATCTGTCATTTGTATCAGACCTCTTTAAACCTCTGCCTTGTGTTCCCACCTGCTATGTTTCCAGGATGAGGGAAAGATGATTTCTCCCTAACTTTTCACAGGAGGAGATTGAAAGAATCCTACTAGGAATAGGGAGATAGATGGATAGAGAGAGAGAGAGAGAGAGAGAGAGAGAGAGAGAGAGAGAGAGAGAAACCAGAGGTCAGAGTATCTCCCTATAAGATCTACTTAGTGGACCATTCCTCTTGGTTTAGTGGCCAATCTTGTCTGACTTAGCTTTGAACAACCTCCCCAACCTCTTCCCTTTAAGCCATCAAAAGATGAAGGGAGGGGGCAAAGGAATCACTCATATTTTGCCATGATTATAGGTCTAAAAGCTGAGCCAAATGTTGATATTGGAGGTGGCTCTAACACCAGCACTCCCTTAGTTCAGGTTCAATGTTGGGATAAAACGAGATGCCAAAAGTCATTGGGCAAATAATAAAGGGAGATTTACTTTGCACAAACACGGAAAAGATGTACAACAAAGATATAGTGGCACTTAGCGTCTTTGGATATGACCAGGAAAAGACATCATGAAAGCCCAGAACAATTAGATCTCAGAGACAGCTTTGTCTTTCTATAGGGACAGCTAAGGAGGGGTAGGCCTAACTCAAGTTGCAAGGAAATGTTGGTAGACATTAGTCCTATCACATTTGGTTGGGAAGCAGGGAAGCTAGGTGGCACAGTGGGTAGAGTGCCCTCCCTAGAGTCAGGAAGACTTATCTTTTTGGGTTCAAATTTGGCCTCAGACCCTTACTAGCTGTGTGACCTTTGGCAAATCACTTCAACCTGTTTACCTCAGTTTCCTCATCTATAAAATGAACTGAAGATGGAAATGACAAACCACTCCAGTATTTTTGCCAAGAAAACATCAAATGAGGTCACAAAGAGTTGGACATAACCCAAACGACTGAACGACAACAACAAAAATCAGAGCAACATCAGCTCATGCTCTGTAGGATGTATTACAAACTAATTCATGTGATTACTAATGGGTAAAAGAATATCTACCTCATTTCAAAGATAACAGGTTTTATAGCCAGAAGGAATTTTATAGTGTCTATTACTCATTTTACTGATGAGGAAACTAAGGTTTCACAAGTAGTAAGTAGAAGTAACCCAGGTCATCTGAATTTAAATTCAACATGCTTGCCACTACTCGTATGGTTTAGGAATAATAGCAATATTAATTATTACTGTTATTTATTCAGGGTGACTCCAAATCTCAGTGCAGACTTAAGCCTTAGTAGAAAAGCATTTAACCTTTCTGATACTCAGTTTTCTGATCTCATAAAATGGGGATGATAGTATCTGTAGCACTTACCTTGCAGGATTACAAAAAGGACCAAATGAGATAAGATAAATATAGCACTTTGTAAACCATACTGTGCTCCACAAGGTGACCTAAAAGTCTTAGTGTACTTTTAAGCTTTAATACATGTATTATCTCATTTTCTGAGCATCAGAGAGGTTAAATGACTTGCCTATAGTCACATGGCTAATGCATGTTTGAGGTGGCATTTGAAGTGAGGTGTCTGACTTCCTAGTACTTTGTTCCTGCATATGATTTTCTGTGTATCTGTTGTTGTTGTTGTTGTTGCTGGAAGTGGAGGGTGAGAGGGGTATATGTTAAGATATAAGTAATTTTTTTTAAAAAGAAAATTCTTACCTAGGTAGTTGTAATATTCCTTTTTAGGCTGCACTCTGGACTTTTTCTACCATGCCCCAGAAACCTCTTCCAGTTTCCTGAAAGCATCCTCCAGCCCTGGAATTCACACACTAGAAGTACCCTCTGTTCCAAGAACCTCCATTTAAGGTCGCACAGTCAAGTGGTGTCTTCATTTTCAACAAACTACTTCTCCAGGTGGTACTTTCCGTACCCACCCCTCCCCTTTGCTTCCCCATGTGCTCTTTTCAGATCCCTTTCATGTGTTACCTTCTCCTATTAGAATATAATAATTAGAATATTCTAATTAGAATTAGAATATAATATATTAGAATAGAATATAACAGACAGATCCTTGGGCTGTCTGTTAAGTACTTAATAAACACTTGTTAACTGACTAATGTCTTATGCATTATTTATTATTTTAGTGGAAAGATTTTAAGGTAGGGTTCACTACTACTTACAGGTTGTAGTTGGTGTGCTTTGGGGAAGGATGTGGTTGTATTTTTTTTTTTTAAAGCTTGTACAACAGAGCTGTGAAATGTGTGTGGATGGTGGCCCACCATACTCCTGGGTGCAGCCTGAACCAGATTAAAATGTAACTGGGAAACATTTAACAAAATTAATAAAAATAAAGCAAAACACAGATAATATTACATTTTAAAACTAAGTAAATATGTGACCTGCAGGGATCCTAATGTACTGGTTAGTGGCCTTCATTTCTGTCTGAGTTTGATAAAACCGTTGCACAGTAATTTAATCTTTTTTTTTTCTTTTAGGCAATTGGGGTTAAGTGACTTGCCCAGGGTCATACAGCTAATAAGTGTCAAGTGTATGGTCTGAGGCTGAATTTGAACTCAGGTCCTCCTGACTTCAAGGCCAGTGCTCTATCCACTGCGCTACCTAGCTGCCCCTGTTGTACAGTAATTTAAAGACTCATTGTTTTTCCTTTTTCAAGCTGACCAGTTGAATGTTTGTACTTTATGAGTTCTTATATAATATTTCTGACACAGATAGGGGTGTGTTGGTTAATGTTGAACAACTGGCTGTCTGGAAAAAAAAAGCATAAATACTTTTAAGTTTGATCTGTATTACTAACATTTTCTTCATCACTTTCTTAAGTCTAGAAATCAATGAAACAACAAATTAAGCCCCGATGTGTAGCATTTGCCAATTTCTGAGGTGTAAATGGTCAAACTGAAAATTTAAAAAATGGACCTATGAGTCCAGCACATCCTTGGACATAAGACAAAAGAATTCATATCTTTTAAAAACATTTATCACATGAATTATATGTAACACTGAATCTTAGTTGGATACTTTTAGGGTTTTAACTTCTCTGGGACTCTATTTCTTCATTTGTAAAGCTAGGTACTTTACTTGATTAATCTCTAAGATTGTGTTCAACTCCAATAATCCATAAGTATGTAACACCATTTTTAATAGTTTATCACACAAAGACACTGGATGGTTTTATTGTATCTTTTAAATTTTTTTAAAAAAATATTTCTTTTGCTGTATCTTTAAGGGGAATAGAAACTTGAGAGAAAGAGACAAATTGTCATCTGGAGAGTTAACTGTCATCATGAGAGAGACTGTGTGAGGTACCCGAGAGAAAGGACCAAAGGAATGAGTCAACTGTCAAGTAGAAAGAGTCTGAAGAGGCATTTTCTTAGTTTAATTCTTATCTTGCGGAGAAAATAATCTAAAGAGAATTCTTGAGAGATTTTAATGCCATCTTGAGAGAACTGAATAGTTGGATTGTGGAATTAGTTGTTGCAGTCAATAGACATGGCATTAGCTGATACATTCTTGAAATATTTAAATACAGCTTTGTATTGCTTGTTACCATGTCAGTAAATTAAGTAGCGGGTAACATTGATGTTTATTTAAACCTGAGACTACAGAGGGAGAAAGAGAGAGACAGAGACAGACACACACACACAGACAGTGAGACAGAGACAGAGACACAGAGACAGAAACACAGAGAAGAGAGAGCTGAGGAGGGTTTGATAAAACTGTTGTACAATTTTGGGAAGCAGGGAAGCTAGGTGGCACAGTGGGCAAAGTGTCCTCCCTAGAGTCAGGAAGACTTATGTTTTGGGGTTCAAATTTAGCCTCAGACTCTTACTAGCTGTGTGACCTTGGGCAAATCACTTAAACCTGTTTGCCTCGGTTTCCTCATCTATAAAATGAACTGAAGATGGAAATGACAGTGAGAGAGACAGCGAGAGAGACAGAGAAAGAGACACAGAGAGGAAAGAGAGAGAAGAGAGAAGGGGGAGAGAGAGAGAGAGAAAGAGAGAGAGATGAGTGAAAGCTTATGAGATGAAGGATAAGCAAATCAATTCAGGACGGAGATTGTGCATTTGTATTAATTTATGAAAATACCTGATTCTCTAAGAACGCTGGAAATGACCCAGCAGTTAAAGAGAGTGGTGACAATATCTCCCCACTCCCCTTCCCCAGGATCCCTCCCCTTCAATGTGTGTATTAGCATGCTTAAAACCTGTTAAAAGCATATGCATATATGATCAGTGAATTCTGCCTTTAAAACACCAACCCTTCTGATTACTATAGCGGCAGTGAGCACCTCATTCAACAATTGTGTAATAAATGGAAGCAGGCATAGGAGCTCTCTGTTCCTGAAGAAGGAGTACAGACAACAGTGGGTTCTAATCATATATCTATCTTTAAGGAGACATTTTATAGTGCATACTTTGATTAATCATAGAGATTCTGGGCAAATATCACAATGAAACATCATCATTATTGGATAAGCAACTCAGGTATCAAGTTACTAATGAAGAATTTCAGTGGGGGACAAAGGAATCTTAAGTGGAGGAGGTTGTCAAGAGCTTTAAGAGTAAGAGCGACACATGGAAGGGAAAGAATAACACAATTGTGCCCTTGAAGTAAAAAAAAAAACCCGAGGCTCTTCCTGAAAAGGAGAGAGCAGAATGCTCTGAGGAGGTGCTATTTGTACTTCAAGCAATGATGTAACAATGACAGAAGATATGAGGTGAGATCAACCGATAGTAGTGGTGAGAGCAAGAAGATAAGAGTAGTGGTGGTTAGTGACTACCTGCTCAGAAATTTGTTAACTTGATAAGAAGTAACAGAGAAGCTACTGAGACTTACCCAAATATGTGACTAGTACTGCAAAGTATTGCCAAAGACTATGAAGTCTTGGGGCAAGGGATGCAGGAGAGGATGACTAATTTGGGAAGTGAAGCTGGCTAAGAAGGTGGTGCCTCAAGATGGCATTTGGATTTCTGGATTTTGGCTTAAAACATACAGACTCCCAGAGAGCACCTAAAACATAATAGTAATAATTTAGTTACTCTGTGTTTGTAATAAAAAAAAAAGTCTTTCCACTAAAAAGAACAAGGGAGGGAGAAAACTGCCTGCATAAATTCGTCAAACTAAATATCATAGAGAATAGCCCTTGGAAATTCCCAGGAGACAAAATCCAAGAAAGGAGCCAGTAGTAAAACGTATGGCCTCAAATACAGTAAGTACATGTGTAGTAAATATGTGCTGTCTTCAGTCCCCTGAAGCACAACTGCCTCTCAGAGTTCTAGGGGTAATCTGAAGAGTTTGGCGCTGTCTCTTCTCTAATGCTACTGGCTTGAGCCTTTACTTTTGTGTTGCTCACACTGTTAAGTGTCAGTGAGTAGCACCCCAGTTCCATTTAATTACTTCACATCAGTTAGCTTTAAAATGATAGAGCAATAACACAAGTACAAACATTTCTTTGCCACATCTTGAGGAACACTCTCTCCACATCACTCCAGTCTCTGGGGAGAATGGGCTCACTCTTAGTACAGTTTCTATATAGCACCAATCCCACCACTTCTTGTCCAAATGTGGCATGAATGCCCAATGAGTTTTTGTCTCGGTTACTGTTGGACTGGGTCCTGAAGGCCACTCCTTGTTCCTTGACGCATTGGTGCTAGGTTGGTAGCAAACCTGAATGACAGGATGCTCTCTGACCTTTCAAAACTGACAAGATTTGATTCTCCAATCACTTCCCCAAAATGGAAAAGAACAAACAGTGAGGCAAAAGGACCAGGGCCCATTTCTACAGGACAACCTGTTAGAAGGCCCAAAGTTTTTCTTTACAACACTGTCTCTTGATGGATACTATCAGGAGGGAGTAGGCAGAAAACAAAATGGCTTAGGCTCTGGTTCCTAGTGCCTTTTTGAAAGCACCCCAGTTCTGGCTATACAGCCAGTAGAAAAGGCTTCTTCTGGCCCCATGGTTAGCAGACCAGAGTCCATTACAGAATTTCTACTTATGCTCAAGTATGTCTATGGAACTTCCATTATACACAATCATAACTCTTCTGGAAGCATGTTCTTCCTCATGGGGAGATACTGTCAAAGCCGCTCTATATATAGGCCAGCCCCTTTATGTTTATATTCAAATTCACACACAAAAAAAGCCAAATGGAACTAAAGCTTTTAATACAAGGACTTTACATTGACCTCAGAAGCATAAATGAAATTTGGTGGGATGAATGAAACTCCATGACTGAAATATGGCTTTGGATGGGCATATCTTAATAAAAAAAATACAGGATATATAAAACAGTGTATGTGTGTGTGCACACATGTACGTTTGAGAACACATTCACATGCACAGGTGGAGGATGAGCAGGCAAGGTTGAATAGGAAAACATTGTATATATTATGAATGCATGTGTATATATATTATATATAGATGCATACATATATGTATACACACATATACATATATGGCAATCAGGGTGAAGTGGCTTCCCCAGAGTCACATAGCTACTAAATGTTTGAGGCTGAATTTGAACTCAGGTCCTCCTGACTTCAGGGCCAGTGCTCTATCTACTGTGCCACCTGGCTGCCCTGAATGTATTGTGTGTTAAAGAGTATGTACTCATGTGAAATGTGAGAAAATCTAGGAACCAGAGAGATGAAGAATGTTGGAGAACATGTGGGTAAAGATCAATGGAAGGAATATCAGAAGAGATTTTGTCAATAAAGCATGTTATAAACCACCTAGAGAGAGTAAGGAAATAGATGATGAGTTTAGTTTGGGAAAGTGATTCATAGACCTGTCACAAAGGTATGCATAATAGTAAAAGGATACTTGATTTTTTTTTCAGACATCTGCTGGAATACTCTTTTTGCCAAAAGTAGAACAACTAATAACTTTTTGACTTACCTTAGTGGTAATTTCATCCTTAGAAAGGTATATAAACCAACAAAGGGAAATTATATTCTGGATCTGATGCACACTAACTAAAGCTGAGGGAACACAATTGGGGGGAGGGGTTGAGCCAACAACAGACACTAGATGCCTCATAAGTACCTTAAGGGTACTGGAGGGTACCTCTGAGGGCAGAGGTGAAATGTAAAACACTTGGTCCTCAGGAAGTCAGGGCCAGAGTAATCACTCTTACATACTCTGTTGGAGTAGAAATGTTGGTAACATTAATAAAAAGTGAGTACTTCCCCCTACTGTTTGTGATAGAGGAGAAGAAAGCAGAGCACAGTCTGACTTGCATCATAGAGTTTTGTAGACCAGATTGCAAAAGAGGTTAGAGGAGGTACAGATAGCATCAGATGAACTAAAATTCTATAGGGAAGTCACCTATTTGAGGATAGGATATTTTCAAGAATGAAATTCTGAAGATACAAAGGCAAACTTCCAAACAGGAAGAAAAATGTGAATTATCTGAAAAGACTGATGTGGCTGTATAGGCAACACACCAACTCAGGCTTTAAAAATATTTATCAGAAGATGGAAGCAAGGGCATTTAAATGAGAATGAATGGAAGACATTGGCCCAGTCCTATAAGAATGTTTTCAGGAATAATAAAACTCTGAATGAGTTGAAGCTAGAAGAAGCTAAGGACAACAAACTTCAGACATACTTCAGATATGTGGAGGGAAATAGGAGTAGCAAAGAAAAGATGATTACTTGCTAATGTGGGTGGGAGTAGGCTAATTCACCATAAAGAGACAGAACTGCTTAATTCTTAGTTTTCTTTTGTCTACTCTGCCAAAGAGAATGGAAATGGCAGAACAGAAGTGACCAATAGGGAGTGATAGTAAGAGAGATAAAGAGATAGTAAGAGAGTATCTCATTGCCCTAGATAAATTCACGCCAAAGGAATGACATGCTTGGGTGATGAAAGAACTGGAAAATATGATTTCTGAGCCACTGATTAGTGACTGTGGAAAGACTGTGGAGAAGGTATCTCAGGAATAGGGAAAGGAACATTGTTCCAATTTGAAAAACGGAGAAAGAAAGATAACAGAGGCTTCAGACCTTTAGACCACAGGCAAATGATTTTGACTCAATCAATTAAGGGAAGGGAGAACTAAACATTTGAGGTTGTATCTTGGTGGTAATAGGGAGTAACTGGAAGCTTTTGAGAAGGGGTGATGTGGTCAGACATATGCTTTAGGATAGTGCCTTTGATAGTTATGTGGGAGATAACTTTGAATAGGAAGAACTATTGAGCCAGGAAGACCAACTAGGATGCTATTGTAGCAGTTCAGGTGAGAAATTATGAGGACCTGAGCTAAGGTTGTGACTGTGTGAATTGGAAAAAAAGGATATGTATATGAGAGATGTTCTGGAGGTTGAACTTAAAAAAAAACTAGACACTGCTAGGATACATGTAGTGAATGAATGTAAGGAAGTGAGGATGAGTGTAAACCTGGGCACTGTAAGTATGGTATTGTCTTTGATAGAAATAGGAACTTCAGTAGTGATGAGTTTGGAGACAGGGATAACTAGTTCCATTTTGGACATATTGAGTTTGAGATGCTGACAAGACACCCAGATGAAATGTCCAATAAGAAGTTAACGGCATGGGACTGGATCTCAGGAAAGATTAGGACTAAATTCATAGATCTGGAAATCATCTGTGTAGGGATGATAATTATAGGCACAGGAGTTGATGAGAATGTAGAGAGAAAAGAAGAGGGCCCAGGACATGGCTCCCGGTTTAATCCAGTTCCAGAATATGATACAGATGATGAACGGAGAAGGAATGGTCAGACAGAGAGGAGGAGAACAAAGAGAGCACAGTGTAACAAAAGGCCAGAGAAAGAAGAATGCCTGAAAGGAGAAGTTAGTAAAGAATGTTATATGCTGCAAGGTCTAGAATGATGAAAATTGAGAAAGGGCTGTTAAATTGGGCAATTAATGATTTCTGAAAGGATCACAGAATTAGAGCTGGAAGGAATTTTAGAGGTAATCTAGTTATAAAATCTTAGAATCATAGACTTTGAGAATTGGAATGGACCTTAGCATTGACCTAGTAAAAAAGCACATGGAAGGAATCCGTTATAATATAGCAGACTAGCAGACAAGTGGTCACTCAGCCTCTGCCTATGGAACTCTAAAGAGGTGGAGCCCACTATTTCCAGTAGCCCTCCAGACATCTGGTTCCACTTTTGGATAGCTTAGATTGTTAGGACATCAAGCCTAAATTTGCCATCCATTGTTCTTGAGTCTGCCTTCAGGGGCCAAACACAAATTTAATTCCTTCTCCACATGTCAACCCTTTAAATACTTGAAGACAGTTTTCATGTCCTTCCTGATTAATTTCTTCTTACACCTTCTTTTATTTCCTCTTCATATGAATTCTCAGCCTAGGACAATGGAAATAGCACTAACTTATGGAGTTAGAATACTTGGATTCATATTCAACCTCTGCCACTTACTAATTGTTTCAGTAGGAACTGAGACTGAACGTGTAATTCATTGGTATAGGAAATTCCTTCTACCATTGCAGGTCAGCATCTTCTTTGTAACTCATAGTCTTGGAGTTTTCCCCAGACCTCTGGAAGATTGAATGATTTGTCCTGGGTCACACAGCCAACATGTTAAGAGATGGGACTCAAATCTAGTCTTCCTGGCTCCAAGGTTGTCTCTGCATCCACTATGCCATACTCTTGTTCCTTTTCCCTTGACCTAAATTTTAGTATCTATAAAATGAAAGGGTTGAACTAGATTACCTCTTAGGATCCATTATGCTTAGGCTATAGGGTTCTTTTTTTAAATCTTTCATTAATTTATCATTTTGTTAATTTGGTTCTCTCATTTATCTGTTTTATTAATTTAAAATAAGCCACATTCTAGTTTTATTGCAAATTCAATGGTTCTTTGTTTTTAATTCTATATCTTCTTTATTTTCCAAAATTTCTTTGTTTCTTTTAGTTTTTCCTTTTCCCTTCCTTCCTTCTTTTCTTTCTTTCTTTCTTTCTTCCTTTCTTTCTTTCTTTCTTTCTTCTGCATAGCAAACTGCTCATTACTCTGTTCTTCTTTTCTTGATGAGTATTTAGAGATATAAAATTTCCTCTATGGACTGCTTGTTACATATAAGTGTTTTGGTATGTTATCTCATTGTGTTCTTTGACACACACATATTATTGGGGATTGTTAATTAGTCTCCATATAAGTTTGAATCTTTTCTTCCAATATCCTTTATTGATTATAACTTTCATTCCATTGTATTCAGTAAAGGATGTGTTTATTATTTCTGCTTTTCTGTATTTTTTTTTTTTGCCCTAGTATATGGTCAATTTTTGTAAAGGTGCCATGGAATAGGAAATGCCTATTTATTTAGAAATAGGAATATGCCTTATAATTCTCATTCAGTATTTGCCAGAGCTCTAGCATATCTTGTCTTTCTAGAATTCAGCTTAAGGCTTTAACTTTCTTCTTGTTTATATTTTTGTTGTGTTTGTTGTGCTTATAGTTTTGTTATGTCAAAAAGGGGGGGCATTGAGATTCTCAATTGTTACTGTTTTGAAATATATTTCTCTCTACAGTTTGATTAAAATTCAATTTGATTAAATTTAAAGCCCTTTTTAATCTTGCCTCTTTCCAATACTTTCCAATTTTTCTTACATCTTACTCCCCTGTATGAACTCTATGACTAAGTGACATGGGCCTCCTTGTTGTTCCTCACACATGTTATTTCATCTTTTGACTCCAGGCATTTTCACTAACTTTTTCCCTTCATCTCTGCCTCCTGACTTCCTTGACTTCTTTTAAGTCACAGCAAAAGTCCTGTCTTCTGCAAGAAACCTTTCTTGGTGCTTTTCAATCTTAGTTCCTTCCTTCTAAGATTATTTCCAATTTATAATGTATATATCTTGTTTGTACATAGCTGCTTACATGTTATTTCCTTCATTAGATCGTAAACTCTTTAAAAGCAGGGACTTTTTTTCCTTTTTTTGGCCTTTCTTTGTATCCCCAGAATTTAGCACAGAGTCTGGTAGATAAAAGACACTTGAATGCTTGTTGATTTTACTTGACTTGATTAGACTTTTGTATAATAAGTACTTAGCTGTTATGCCATTCTGTTAATTTATTTTAAGTATTGGTATGTCAGACACATAGTAAACAATGAATAATGGATTAATATTAGTTCATTATTTATGATACCTTTAAGCATAATACAGTTTTCTTGCTTATCTGTTTTAAGCCACATTTATTTTTACTGTTGCTTTTTCTGAGATAATGATTGCCTTTTTATTTTAAAAGATTTACTTGAGCAGTAAAATTTTCTCTAGCTCTTCACTTGAACTCTGTGTGAATGTTTATGTTTCGGACATACTGATAGAGTTTTGCTTCCTAATCCAATCTGATTCCCCTTTTGATTTTATGAGTAAGTTCATCCCATTGATATTTATGGTGATGAGTGTTAATTGCATTTCCTCATCCATTATATCATTTTATAATTTTCCAAAAGAATTTGAATAAATTTCCATAGGCAGAGAGGAAATGAGATTATTGCTTTTTTTTGCTGATAACATGATAGTTTACTTAAAGAAACTTGAGAATCAATTAAAAATGAAATGAGATAACTTCAGCAGAATAGCAGATAATAAAATAATTCTGCATAAATCACCAATGTTGCTGTACATTACCAAGGAAACATAGCAGAAAGAGATAAAAAGTTTAAAATATCTACCAAATGTATAAAAATACATGGAAGTGTAGCTAGCAAAATACACATGGGAACTATATGAATAAAACTATAAAAATCTCTTTACAGACATACAAACTAAAATAAATGGAGATATATTAATTATTCATGGACAGACCACGACAATATGATAAAAACAACAATACTACTAAAAGTCAATTTACTTATTCAGTATAATACCAATCACACTGAAGGATTACTTTGTACAGATTTTTAAAAAAAGATAATGAAATTCATTTAGAGGAAAAAAAGATAAATTATCTCAAGGAAAATAATGAAAATAAGTGAAAAGGAATGGGGCCTAACAACATCAGATTTCAAATTATACTATAAAGCAATAATCATTGAAATTATTTGGGACAGTTTAAATAATAAAGAGGACAATCACTGAAAAAAAATTAGGAACACAACATACAGAAACAAAAGAAAACAGCAGCATAATGTTCGATAAACCTGAAGACCTCACCTATGGGGGCAACACATCACAAGTTGTCAAAAATACTACTGGGAAAACTAGAAAGCAAGCAGGCAAAATTTAGGAATGGACCAAAACCTTGCACTGTCTTTGTGGGTGTTCAAGAAGGACTAGCTCCACTACTGTGAGGGCTTGCCAAGCCTTTTTCAAGGCTGCTCATCCACCTTTGATACCCACCTGGCACTCAACTCTCACCTACGGCTTCAAGGAGCTGCAACATATGCAGTGGCCACACCCTAGTAAACTGAGTCGTACATTTTTGGACATGGCCACTTGAGAGCATTTGTTTTGCTTGACTATGTGTTATTTATTATAGGAGAAAAAATTTTTTTATTACCCTTGGAGGGAGGTTAGAGGGTGAGAAAATGAATGCCTATTATTTGAAAAACTTTTTTTAAAATATCAAAACAAATTCTTTGAAATGACTTTGGAAACTCTAAAGCATTACACAAATAAATACTATTTTCTCATTCTTTTTTTCTTGATTTCCAGCAAATCTACATCATGTCACATACAAAAATTCTACTACAACAAAGTACTTTAGATGTCCTATGAATTTCATTGCAGTGGGATTTTGCCAGAATAGCTAAAGATGTTAGGAAATAATAGCAGCAGAAAGGGCAACAGTTACCAGAAATTGGGTAGCTCTTCTTTTAGGGGTGAAAAATAGTTATAAGGAAACAGGAGATGAAGGTTGTGCCTATAGGAGGTTACCCACCCCAATCCAGTTAATTAATACTATAATAAAGCTAATCATCAAGATACTTTGACTTCATGACACCAAATAAGTGGTTGTGTAATTGTAAGTTAAACTTAATATTGAACTAATGTCTAATACAACAAATTAGACTAGTAACTATTTATATTTAAATCAATTAGTTTCAACCCCAAAATGTCCTAATTCATTTTCACTCTCTTCATCAGTCTCTATCAAGATTCTTTTTCTGCTCTTTTCCATTAACTTTATTTATTACATGGCAGAGTTCTGATTTTGCTTTTTTTTTCTTTGCAGTTTCCATTATTTCATAATGGTACATGTTTGTTTCTTTACAACAACATCTGAAGCCTATATATAGTTTTAATATTCACACAGGAATTTACATATGCAATATATACTTGTGGATCACAGCAACACTGTGAAGTAGATACTACAGGTATTAATGGCATTTTTCAAATGAGAAAATTGAGATTCTGAGAGTTTGTGACTTGTGCATGGTCAAATAGCAAATAAAGTGTGTAAGATGAGATTTAAACCTAGATCTTTCTTACTTCAAAGCCAGCACTACATTATCAGGCCATGTTGCTTCACATGCCTCTCATTTACATTCCTCATATTTGCTAATTTAGTTGCAATTTTAACCTAATTTGTGGTATTCCATTAAATTAATGTACCACAATTAATTTAACCATTACCCTGCTGTTGGACATTTGCTTTGTTTCTAGTTTTTTTCCAATTACAAACAATGCTGCTATTAAAACATCTTTTCCTAGATACCTCTTGTTTTGTTCTTAAAAACAGTTTCAGTGTCTATTACAATTTTAGAATTACTGAGTTAAGGGATATTACTTTCATAACTTTTCTTTTGCATTGCCAGACTGCCCAAAACAATTCTACATGTTTGCAATCCCACCAGCAAAGTGGGGGAAATACACACACGCATATACACACATATATAAATTATATACTGTTTTACATGTTATAATTATATAAAATTGAAATTCCACCTCAAACTACCATCATTTGGTTTAATTGCTTTTAATTATGTGTGCCAATTTGAAGGGTGTGAGGTGTGAATTGCTAATTAATTTATGGAATTATTAATTGAATAAGGGAACGGGATTACACTGTGGTCCCTCCAGGTCAAATGGGGGTAAGCATGCCTAGTTCTTTGGATACTCACTCTGAAAAACCATGAAGGCAGTGAGGAATAATGCTTCAATTACACTTTAATAAGGCACAGAGGGCACAGGTGAAAATGGTAAAGAAAGTATAAATAAAAAAGGCACAGTAGGGAAATTATAGAGGTAGATGGCATAGGGATGAGGATAGGGTGGTGGAGGAAGGCAGGCAATGTGGAGAAGATGGTGGGGAGGGGAAGAATCACTTATGTAACTGTGGATTGGAGTTTGGAGCACCTGAGAAACATGGACCCTTAGGAGATGGAAGAGCATTTGGCAAGGCAGGAATTTTGGGTCTCATTTTTACAGGGTTTTTGTGGGAGACAGATTAACTCTTATCCATGCCACCTTGGGGTTAGTTCATTAACATATCCACGACATCTCAAAGTTATCGGCAACATTTGGTGTTTTGCTGGTCTTACTGCAGATGTCTGGAGGCTTATCTGAGGCTTACAGACCAAGAACCATGAAGCAGGACCAAAGGGCCTTGACTACAAGGCCTAGGTGACATCCCTTGATTTAACATATAGTCTCAAGATGTGACTTTTAGTTAATTTATGATATAATTTTCAAGCAACCATTATGTTTCTTTGATCTGTGGGACAATCTATAAGTGATTTCTAGGTTGTTCTTTGCAAACTTACTTCCTGCTATTGTTGCTTTACACTGGCTACTTAGAAACTTATAGTAACTAGAAGTGAGAGTGGTGGTCAGGTGGACCAGAAAAAGACAACAATTTTAACATAAGCTGGTACCTTAAAATTGCTTTATTCTCTATTTCTTTTTTGTAGTAAAGTCCAGCATTTTTACAAGTAATTTTTAACAGCCTTCATTTGCCCTTTTGAAAATAATCTGTTCATATTATTTGGCTATTTATCTGTTGTGGGCTGAGTTAGTTTTGTTAATTTCTAAAAAATCTTTTCATGTTTTACTTGTCAAACTTTTATGTGTACATTTTTGTTCTAAATATTTTCCTAATATTTTCTTATTAAGTTGGTAATTTTGTTTTCTCTTAACTGAAAACTTTTATTTTCATGTAATCAATCTCACCTATTTTGTCCCTAATAATTCCTCCTATTTGTTGAACTAAAAGAAATCATTTCCTCTTCTCACTTGACATAAATACATTATTTCATTTTCACATCTTTTTAAAAAATTTCTTTTGTTACCATTTAGATCTATTTTCAGGTTATGGTATATGATATGAGATGTGGTTCTGAATCCATTTCTCACCAAATTGGTAACCAATTTTCTCTAGAGCATTTTTCTAGTTCATATGAAGGCTAATCAGACGTAATGGAACTCAATAACCTAATGTTTGATAAAGTGAAAAATATAAGTATCTAGGAAAAAATTCCTTGATAAAAACAAAAACAAATTTCTGGGAAAACTGGAGAGCAGTCCATCAGAAATTAGGCTTATGCTAACACCTTACATAATGTTCTTCAATACTTTCTAAATGGACATGCAACTTTAACATTTGTCATCAGACTATAGAAAATTTAGAAGACAAGTAGACCATATACCTCTCATAGCAATGGGTAGGAGATGCATTGTTTTTTTTGGAAAGGTAAATTTTTAAAAATTTATTTCATTAGATATTTCTTAATTACATGTAAAATGTAATTTTAACATTAAAATTTTAACATTCATTTAAAAAAAAAACTTTGAGTTTCAAATTCTTTCCCTCCCTTCTAACCTATGCTCACCCCTTGAGAAGGCAAGCAATATGAAATTGATTATACATGTGAAGACATGCAAAACATATTTCTGTATTAGCCATGTTGCAGAAGAAAACACACACACACACACACACACACACACACAAACCAAGAAAAATAAAGAAAGTTAAAAAAGCATTTCAGTTTGAACTCAGTTCATCAATTTTCTCTCAGGGGGTGGATAACATTTTTCATCTTTTCATCGTCCTTTGGAATTGCTTGGATCATTGTCTTGATAAGAGTAATGAAGTCTTTCATAGTTGATCATCCTTACAATATTGTGATTACTGTGTACAATGATCACTTTGCATCAGTTCATATAGGTCTTGCCCTGTTTTTTTTCTAAAACCATCCTACCTCATCATTTCTTATAACATAGTAGTATTCCACCACAATTATATACCATAACTTTTTCAGCCATTCCCCAATTGATGGACATCTAGGAGATGTATTCATAACCAAATGATAGAGAGGTAACTACAGAAGACAAAGTAGATAACCTTGCATGAAACTGAATAGCTTTCTGCACAAGCAACATTAATGCACCTAGAGATAAGAAAAGAAGTGGTTGAATGGGAAAAATCTTTGTATCAAATTTCTCTGATAAGGATTTATATCCATGGATATATAAACAATTAATAAATGTATATGACCAAAAGTCATTCCCTAATAGATAAGTGGTCAAAAGATATAAAGAAACAGTTCTCAGAAGAATTGCAAGGTACTCATAACCAAATGAAGGAATGCTCCAAATCACTAATAATAAAAGAAATCCAAATCAAAACAACCCTGCGGTTTCACTTCACACCCTGACAATTTGCAAAAATAATAAAAACATCAATATTCAATGATGGAGAAGTTGGGAAACAGTAGGCACATGAATACCTTATTGGTAGAGCTATAAGATGGTGCAACCATTTTGGAAAGCATTTTGATATTATGCAAATAAAGTGACTAATACATATATAAAATATACATACCTACATGCATACACACACACACACACACACACACACATATACACACTAATATATTCTTTGAACCAGAGACTACATTACTGGGTTTATATCCCAAGGAATCTATTGATAAGAAGAGTCAATGTACAACAAAATATTTGTAACAGCACTTTTTGTGTTGTCTAAGAATTGGAAACAAAGTAGATGTCTATCAATTGGGGAATGGCTAAATACATTGTGGTATGTGAATGTAATGGAATGTTGTAAAAATGATATGTGTGATGAATACAGAATAACATGGAAAGACCTACATAAACTTATGCAGAATGAAGTAAGCAAAACCAAGAAGACAACATGCACAACAACTTAAACAATGTAAGTGGAAAGAACAAATAAACATAAAAATATCAAAAGTGAGTGTAACAAAACTATAGAGATCAAGCATGACTCAAATGAGGAAACATGAGAAGACATCCCAAACCTACCTCTGTGAAGAGGTGGGAGGTCCACAGCCTTTATACATAGCACATAGTTTTGGACTTTTCAACATATTCATCATTTACACTGATTTCTTTCCCTCTTAAAAATACTATTTGTTAAATGGGATGGCTCTCTGAAGGGGGAAGGAGGAAGAATACTGTGGATAGCTGCGATGATATAAGGAACAGAAGCCATCCATAAAAACTTATTTTAAAAATAGGGATGAGATGTGTGTGTGTGTGTGTGTGTGTGCGTGTGTATATTAATCTAATTCCAATGACCTGCTGAACTCATTTATTATTTTGAACTCAGTAATTAATTTTTGGTTGAGATCATTGAATTGTCTATCATATCCATTCATGAATAATGATATTTTGACCTCTTCATTTCCAATGTTAATCCATCTACTATATTTTCTCTCTCTTGCTGAAATTGCTAGAAGTTGGCATTCTTGTTATATATGTATTTTTAGTGAAAGTACTTATAATGTTTCTCCTTTGAATTTCTCTCCCACTGAACTGACAGCAAATGCTTGATCTTTGGGCTTAGTAATAGAGAGTGATTATTGTCAATATCATTACCTTAGAATTCAAATCACTGAGATACATGCAGCAATTTCATGATTCTGTAGTTTGACTCTGCAGAGCAATGAAGAAGGGGCAAAATAATCAAGCATCTGCTTGTCCAAACACATTTCTGTTAAAATTAGTTTGGGCAGCATAAGTTTTTTTAAATTAAATTCATATTTAGAAGGAAACTAGCTTTCCTGACAATCTTCTCAATTTTTTTTTGTAAAAATCTGTGAAATGTTTTTTGCATGGTGATAAACTATAAGGAGTTGCCACCAAATAAAAACTAAAGATTTCCCCGCAGAGTCAATAAATCATATATGAATCAGTGCTCTCAGCATCCCACCAACTGGCTTATTCTAAGAGATGAAGGAAAAATGTGAATCTTGTGAACAGGTGTAGCTGAAGAAATTCCATAGAAAAAGTCTTAATAAGCACTGGGTTAAAGGATGTGATGGAAAATAAATCATGGGGGCAGCTAGGTGGTGCAGTGGATAGAGCACCGGACCTGAAGTCAGGAAGACCTGAGTTCAAATGTGGTCTCCGACCAAACACTTGACACTTACTAGCTGTGTGACCTTGGGCAAGTCACTTGACCCCAATTGCCTAAAAATAAATAAAATAATTTTAAAAAAAAGAAAATAAATCATGAAGATTTTTCAAAGGGCATAGAATTTCCCTATGTTGAGAGCAAGTGCCCAGAATACTTCATTGCATACTTCCAATGGATCATCATTGAAAAGCAGTTGTGCACAGCAACATTGTGCCAGGTGCTGTACAAAGGGTATACCTCAGAGCTGGTCCAGTAGAGTGAAAGCTCCTTGAGGGGTGGGGTTTCATTTTCATTTTACAAGTGCCAGTACCTAACACAGTTCACTTCACACAAGCAGGCATGTAAATCCCTGTTGAATTGAATTGAAAAGAACATAATTCAAGGTAGATGCACTTGTACTGACAAACATATACATGCATAGACACTGCAAATTTTTTAAATTAACTATTTCATTAATGTTTTATAATGTAGTTAATTTTTGTGTTTATAACACCTGGCACAAGGTGTTGTACAATATATAGTTAGACTTTCAGCAAATATTTATTAATGATTATGATCATATAGAGGACAAAATTAAGGCAGTTAATTATGATCATCCTAAGGGAGGATGTCTTTTATTTTTCTCCTGTTTGTCTTCCAGTTATCTTTTTAAATTTTTTTTTTAATTTGGCAATCTAGTCCACTACTATAGAGGAGATGAATGGAAGATGGTTTTCCTCAATTTAAACGAAAGGGTCCTTTGACCTGCACAGTAGCCCATCAAAGACTTGCCCTTCCATCAGTAAGACACAGTGGGGGTGAAGTGTGAGTTCCTGTATGGGCTTTTTAAAGTCCCTAGTTCATTCTGGCATTTTACAAAATTTGTCTTCTGGTGCTTGATCGATTGTGATGTTTAGACAACATCATAAACTATTTGAGATCCCAACCATCACATGCAATTAGTCTACGGAAATGTGGTGGAGTGGGGAATAGTGGGGAATGGTGGGGAATGGTGGGGAATAGAACTTCTCAGAAACATGCTATACTGACATTCGGAGTTTAGGGAGTCAGCCTAGAGGACAAATTATATAACTTACACGTATAGTGCTTTAATATCTGAAGAGCCTTTTAATACAGTATTTCACTAATGACTCAGAACAATCCCATGATTTAGGTACTATAGATGTTATCATCCACATTTTACAGCTGAGGAAGCTCAATTTCAGGACAATTGAGTGGCTTACCTACGGTCTCATACCTAGTACATATCATAGGTGGAGTTTGAATCTGAGTCCTCTTGACTCCCAGTTTAATACTCTATTCACTCTGACATGCTGCCTCTGGATGATGGGTAGCTTATGGATGGCAATCAGGTAATAGGACAAGAGATTGAAGAGTGAAAGACTGTGTATAGGTGAGCTAGTCAACTATGGGCTTAAGATTGTGAAGGAAGAAAAGTATCCAGAGCAGTACTGATTTGCTGGAAGAACAGGGAGGGAGAGCAAGAATGGAGGGCATGTTGAAGATGAATAATAGGTCTAGAGGAAATAAGCAGGACAGAGAAATGGAAAGGCAGAGAATTGTGATCAGAAAGGAACATGTCAAAATTCAAGAGCATAGAGGTGTCATAGTTAGGGTTGATGACAAGGTCTAAGGTATGGTGATCCTCAAGAGTGGTTGAGGTAGATAGAAACAAGTTATTGGAATAAAAGAGGCTGATTAAATGGGAGGACAGTGTGTTCAAAGGGACATCAACATATATTTTGAAGTACTCAAGTACAATGGTGGAGGAAATACCAATGGGTCAGGTACCAAATTCTATGAGAAAGGACAATGATTTGGAATCTGGTAGATGACAGAAATAGGCTTTAGGTAGGATGATTTAGGCAGGTGGGGTAAAAAGCAAAGGAAGAAGAGAGCGATGATGTCAGAGACAGGATCTAAAAGTAATAGCGGAGAGCAAGGAATAAGTTAACTCTTCCTCCTAACCCAGGATGGAGGGGGCCACAAGAAATGGAGTGACTCATATCTACTAGTGGTACTTTAACATACCCCTCTGAATCTGTTTCCTCATTTGTAAGGTAGACAAAGTAGTACGAATAGTACCCATCTCACAAAAGTGTTGTGAGGATCAAATTAGATAATGTCTATTATATAAATATAATATATATTATATAAATATAAGCTATTGTTTTATAAATCAGCACCAGCATCCTCATCCTCATTTTCATCCTCATCATTGAGGAAAATGATGACAGAGATTGTTCCTGTAGAGGAAAGTGTAAGAGAAAGCAAAGGGATTGAAATGGAATAAGAAAAAAAATAGTTCATTTTGTTTGCTTTTTTTTAATAATAAATTTATTTATTTATTTTTAGTTTTCAACATTTATTTATTTTAGTTTTCAACATTCACTTCCATATTCCAGATTTGCTCCCCATCTCTCTCCTCCCCCCAGAACAAGATGGCATGTAAATTGATATAGGCTCAACATAGACATTTGTATTAAACCTATTTTCACATTAGTCATGTTGTAAAGAAGAATTAGAACCAATAGGAGAAACCATGAGAAAGAAGAAACAAACAAACAAAAGAGCAAATAATATGCTTCGATCTCCATTCAGACTCTACTGTTCTTTTTCTAGATGTGGACAGCATTTTCCAACATGAGTCTTTTGGAATTGTCTTATATCCTTGCATTGCTAAGAAGAGGTAAGTCTATCAAAGTTAGTCATCACACAATGTGACTGTTACTGTGTATGACATTCTCCTGGTTCTGCTCACTTCACTCAGTATCAGTCCATATAAGTCTTTCCAGGTTTTTCTGAAGTCTACTTGCTCATCATTTCTTACAGCACAATAGTATTCCATTACATTCATATACCACAACTTGTTCAGCCATTTCCCAATTGATGGGCATCCCCTCAATGTCCAATTCTTTGCCAGCACAAAAAGAGCTGCTATAAATATTTTTGTACATGTGGGTCCTTTTCCCACTTGTGTGATCTTTCTGGGATATAGTCCTAGAAGCGCTATTGCTGGGTCAAAAGGGTATGCACAGTTTTATAGCCCTTTGGGCATAGTTCCAAATTGCTCTCCAGAATGGTTGGATCAGTTTACAACTCCACCAACAATGCATTAGTATTCCAATTTTCCCACATCTTCTCCAGTATTTATAATTTTCCTATTTTGTTATGTTAGCCAATCTGATAGATGAGATGTGGTACCTCAGAGTTGTTTTAATTTGCATTTCTTTAATCAATATTGATTTAGAGCATTTTTATATGACTATAGATAGCTTTAATTTCTTCATCTGAAAATTGCTTGTTCATATCCTTTGACCATTTATCAATTGTGGAATGACTTGTATCCTTATAAATTTGACTCAGTTCTCTCTATATTTTAGAAATGAGGCAATGGCTTCAGAGACACTGGTTATAAAAATTCTTTCCCAGTTTTCTGCTTCCCTCCCAATCTTGGTTGCATTGATTTTGTGCAAAAACTTTTCAATTTAATGTAATCAAAATTATCCAGTTTACATTTCATAATGTTCTCTATCTCTTGTTTGGTCACAAATTCTTCTGTTCTCCATAAATCTGACAGGTAAACTATTCCTTTCTCTCCCAGTTTGCTTATAATATCAGTCTTTATATATAAACTGTATGCCCATTTTGACTTTATTTTGGTATTTTGGTTGGTTTATGCCTAGTTTCTACCATACCATTTTTCAGTTTTCCCAGCAGTTTTTGTCAGATAGTGAGTTCTTCTCCTGGAAGCTGGAGTTTTGGGGTTTATCAAACAGTGGATTACGATAGTCATTGACTACTGTGTCTTGTGCACCTAACCTATTCCACTGATCCACCACTCTATTTCTTAGCCAGTACCAAGTAGTTTTGAAGGTTGCTGCTTTATAACTCAATTTAAGAACTGGCACAGCTAGGCCACCTTCCCTTGCATTTCTTCTCATTAATTCTCTTGATATTCTGAACCTTTTGTTTTTCTAGATGAGTTTTGTTATTATTTTTTTCTAGCTCTATAAAATAATTATTTGGTAGTTTGCTTGGTATGGCACTAAAGAAATAAATTAATTTAGGTAGAAAAAGTTCATTTTTAAAAACACCAATGTTCTTCTGGTGATAGAAAGTTATTGAGAATCATGAAATACCACAATCTCTAAGGAATCTAATTTGTGTAGCATCCTCTAACTACTGATAGATTTGGCACACACACACACACACACACACACACACAATCACAGAATTTCAGAGTTGGAAGGGTCCACAGCAGACATCTAATCCAGCTAAAGAATGTCCACTTCACGCTGGTCACCCAGTCTTTGCCTGAGAATCTCCAGTGAGGAATTCACTGCCTCCTAAGGCAGCACGTTCCACTTTTGGAGAACTCTAGTGGTTAAGAAGTTTATACTATTTGCTTCTTTGAAACTTCCATTGATTGTTGTTAGTTCTGCTCTTTGGGACCAAATGGAACATGTCTAATCATTTAACTTGTAATCCAACACATCCATTATTTTCAATGTACTCCTTGACCATACCAGAGAAACACATAACCTAAGAGCAAAATAATATGAAAAAAGATGAAACAGTAAAAATAACAAGGAAGAGAATAAAGTTGCAACATTTTCTGCCTACATACATAAACTATCTCCAGGGGAGTTATAATTCCTCAACAATTCCTTTGCAGCATAGTGGGAAGGAACAGTCATTTTAGTCCCAAGAATTGATGCTTAGAATGAAGTACCATCTACCTCTTGGAGTGTCTTTCCTGGGAGTTCCTCAGACAGCCTAGAGAATGGCTAATAGCTATCATTTGGCTGTGGAGTCATCAAGGTTCAAATACAGCTTTGGGAGGCCACGGTCACACTGTCTCCACTGTACTTATTTTTTGTTGATTATAAACAGGGATTTGATACAGTAGTGAAAAATGCAGCCTTAAGACCTTCCTTATGCACACATAATCCTTTGATAAATGCAACTACAGAGGTTCAATGACCTTTATTACTTTTTCTTTTAAATTTCTTTTTTATTATAAACTTAACAGTCATCTACAAATATGAACATTTCAATATGTAAAGAAAAAAAGAAATTTGTATGTGAAACCAGATTTTTTTCTAATAATAATAATAGAAACTAACATTTATATAATACTTCATGATTTACAAAACACCTTATAAATATTATCTCTTCACAAATATCTTGCAACAACCCCTTGGGGCAGGTGCTATTATTAGCTTCCTTTTACAGATTAGGAAACTGAAGCAATTCAAATTTAAGTGACTTGCCTAGGGTCACACAGCTAGTTAGCATCTGAGGCAAGATGTGAACTCAGGTTTTCCTGATTTCAAGTCTAGTGTGCTACTTGATATGACTTCTTCATAGATTTGAAAACAATTGCAGCATAGATAAATGTCATGCAGTTCACTAAATACTGTGCAGAGAATTAAAATTCATAACTTTTGAGTTTGCCTTATACTATTCAGCTGACTGAGCCTTTTTAGTGCATACTATTAATGGGATAAAAACTAGAAAATTATATAATTGAATCCAGAGTATAACATGGGAGACAAATGTATTGCTTGGCATTTTTGAGGGATGCAATTATAGCCATAGTAAAGGAATGACCCACTGATTATTAAAATCAACCTAGATTTACATGTACTAGGCATTCACCATTATCGTGGAAGATACACTATGCAAGGTCCAAAAGAAAGAGAGATTCCCTATCAATAATAAGATCTTCCACAACTTTCTGTTTGTGTATAATGTTATGATTATTAAACCCCACAATATGGGAGCCATGATTACTCAAAAGATATTAATCTAATAATACTCATAGAGAAAACAAAATGAGTGAAAAATGTCTATTTCCCAGAATACAACACATAGTTGGATGCTGGTTCATCGATTCAGCAGGGGTGTGGTACCCCCATGATCTGGAAAATTCATGTAAAATTTTCTGGCCCTCCCTTTCTATCAGAGAAGAACTCTGAATTTTTTATTTTTTTTATGCAATGTTTACAATACCTTATTTTAAAATTTGGGTGTTTATAATACCTTATTGTAAAATTTGTGTTGCTATTACATAATACTATACATATATTTTATGCATTTCTGAGTTTCTAAACTTTTTCTGTGTCACCTGCTGGCCTTTGTGTGTCACCTGAGGCTTCTGCAAAACTCCCCCAAATTCTCGTTTAATCCCTCATGCTGACCTGTGATATATTGAAACCATGATGGGGAAAGTCACAATGTGGAAAGGATAACTGAACATATATATGCATATACATATATTTGTATATATACTATTTATATGCACATGCCAATATGTCTATCTATCTCTAGAGCTTCAGATGGACAGTGAACTGGGCCAGAATCAAATAGAAAGAAAGAAGATTAGACTACTTTTCAGAGATTGTAGAGTATTTAAAATGACCCAATACTGCTTCCTTGTATAAAATTTCATTTTAAAAAGCCCATAAGTGTTTTTCCCCAGACAATTCTATTTGGTTATGACAATTGTAATAACAATTTCTGAAGAATCAAAGTTATGCATGACCCAAAGGCCAATAAAGAGATGGATGCTGGGTGTCCTTATGTTTAGTAATTTTCCATTATCGGTCACTTTTTCTATGCCTGGTTTACTGGCTACCTAGGAGGAAATGACTCCCAAACCCCACCTTCTAGTTTCTCATCTCTACACTTCTCAACCATATTCTACCCATGTTCTACTTCAATCCTCCCCACCACTTCTACTGTGTCCACTGGAATTCTCATTCCTTGGTGAACACATTCCCACTCATTCTGTACCTCTTCTACTACAACTCCTTCCCTTTTCTTATTCTCGCTGAGACATGGCCCTTTATGTATGCCACTGCATCCATGGCCATCTTTGCCAGCTGTACCCTTATTTGCTGGTTCCTGGTTCCATAATATGGTTCCTGGAAGAGGAGCTGGAATAATTTTTGTTCCTCACTGCCACTTTTGGACTCTCTCTTTCTCTCTCTTTTTAAACCATCATTCAGCAGCTTTTCCTCCTTTGAAATTTATTTGAATAAAATTTTCTACTTTATTCAAATCAAGCTGACTATTTTGTAGGAGCATTCAGAGAAACTTCCCCTCCTTTCTTAAAGAGTTCAGGACCTGGTTCATTGTCTTTTCCTACTTCTCAACTCTGGCCCTTATATTAGGGGACTTCAACACCCATATTGATCCCTGACTGCCTAAGGTCCCAATTGCTGAACTTCCTTAAATCCCATCCTACTCCTATACTCTGTGTCAGTCATGCACAAGTTTGGATACACTCTAGATCTCATCATTATCATTATGTGCTTCATTTCATTAATAAAAAGCTCTCATGTTCCTCTATCTGACTATAATCTCCATAATCACCATAATCACCTATCATTCCATCTTTCTATATGCGTCCCTTCTCTCAAATCTTTTCTTTGACCTCATGGAGACTTCTAAGCCCTTCACCATTCAGTGCGTCACCAGGCCATTACCCCTGCTCCTTCACTTTCCTTCCTTTGTAATCTCTGATACTACAATTCAATGCTATTCTGTACTAAATTCTCTAATTCCTTGCCACCTTGTCCCATCACCAATTCTACCTTACCGAAACCCAGCTCTGAATTATTCCTACCATCTGCACCAACTCCACTTCCCCTCACATTTTTCTGAACAGAGATAGATGTCACACAATTGTGTTGACCAGGAACCCTAGAAATATGCATCATCCAACTTCAATGGGGGTCCTCGCTGCAACAAGGTAGTTACTTCTAATTGGTTACCTATGTCACTCCTTATAGAAACTATTCCAAACTTTCTAACTCCTATACCCCTGCCCCTCACCTACCACTTTCTCAGTGGAGGAACTTCAATAACCTTACTATTACTATTTACTAAATAAAATTGAGGCCATTTGCTACCTATTTCCATTTTATCTCAACTCCTCAAAATGATCTCTCACTCTTACTTTTCCCCAGTCTCTGATAATAAAGTAGCCCTTCTCCTTTCTAAGCAAAGCTCTCTATAAGACCTTGATTCATTCTCTTCCCATCTTCTCCAGCATGTGATACTTTCAATCATCTTCCCTTTCTCTAATCTTTGACCTCTCTCAATCCTCTGGTTCCTTTCCAACTGACTTCAAATATTTTTTAAAAATAAATTTTATTTACATTTAAAATTAAATAAAGAAGTGGAGGCTCCGAGAGGTTGTGATTTGCCTGCCTCTGTCCTTCCTGTCTTATAGATGTGTATTGCTAAAGTTATAAAAATGTGTTATTGCCTCTGTCCCCTGTCTTCATTCAATGTCTCATTATGGTATGGAGGTTATCCTGCTTTCCCGAAGATTATACCAGTGGAGCACAAATTCTGCCAGGTTCTAATAAACCAGAAAGGTGGAATCTGATTGTGCCTCCCAACTGGGCTAAATATGCAAATGCCAATGGGAAGACCGGCCACTAGATTATGAATGATTTGGGCACATACATACATACATATATACATACATACCACTCATTTGTCACTGATATGCTGACTTATTTGTGTTAGTTACCTGAACAGGGACCTACTCTCCAACCTGACTCTCTGTATCCCTAGTGTCTAGCACAATGCCTTGTGGCAACAGTGTTGAAGGAATACTGAGGATCATCATGCCATTACTTCAAGCAGGTCTGAGTAACAGCTGAATATAGGTTCTGCTCCACTTGTGTGGAGAGGAGGGAGATCTCAATGCTTTTCATTCAGCATGGTCCGTTCTGGGGTGGAGAGAACCAGGCTCATTAAATATCAGATATACCACCATTCATATACATCTTTTGCTTCAGTGGACCATAGACAGAACTTCAAATAAATGAAACCTAAAAAATAGCATTTCACCATACCACAAATATACATTCTTTATCTCCTAGTTGGCAACATCTATTTTAATGGCTTTTATCCATCTTACCTGTTATTTGCTTGGAGGAAAGCAATAATGTTATGAGACAAGTTGTTGGATTATATTTCACAGCATTGTTTATTGAGACTCCTTTTTGAAGGCTGCTGACAGTATTGTTTAAAAGTTCTCAGCCGGCTAATATGAACAAACACTGAATCCTTAAAGATACTGAAACCCTTCTTCATGGCATAATCTACAGATTCGAAGACCATGTTTTGCCTATGGTAGTCATGTTTTTCAAAACATAAAATAAATTCTATTTATTTGGAAACACATCTGCAAACCAAACTGTAGTACTTAGTGTGAACTAGGCAGGCTTGGTTCTTCATATAATAATTTGCTTTTTTTCTGTCTTTTAAATCTAGATAGTCGAATTCAACAACATAAACATTTTCCCTTTTGCTTAATCCAATCTTCCTACTGCTCACTGCAGCTCTGCAAGTTCTGGGAGCACACAGGAGATACATAGACTATGCTTTCTTTTCTTTGGTAGTTAACTTTAACCCATCTTGTAATCAGGAGAATAATGGCCCTTTTGAAGAAAAAAAAAGAGTCTGTTTATTTTTCTTATGCTACTCTGGTACTCTGCTTTTAAAAGAGGCAGTTGAACAACGCTTGTCTCCCTTGTCTGAAGCCTTACCCATTCTTCAGCTCAAAAAAAAAAATTAACAGTCACCAACTACCATTTTATTAAGCCCTGTTGTTACATGGTACACTTTGGGGCATCAACATTCTTCTTAGTAAAGCTTTTAAAAATACCTTTCTTCATGAACCTTGCTCTTGTTGAAACAAGGTAGTGTGGGCAGAAGGGAAGGAGAGAGAAAAGCTGCAGTGCAAGGCCTCTTTAAGCAGAGAAGAATGATTGAATCTAGAAAGCACAAGATGCAAGTTGCGACATGATGATATCTAGTGTTCTCCATAATAAAAGAAAGAGAAGAATTTGCATTGTATTATTTTGGGTGTCATTCAGCTCCTGCACGGATGCACCCTGAATGAAAATAACCCTCTATTAAACAGTTAGATATCGCAACTGCCCTAGTAATTGTTGTGTGCGTCTTTTTTTTTTTTGTGTGTGTTAATGATACCAAGGACATTATACTACTGTATCTGACCCAGCCATGCAACAAAGGAAACCAAACAAATCCCTAAATTTTAGTATCTTGAGAGTTTATCTAGGTAAGTCCATAATGTTGATCTCTATTGTATTTAAACAGTCTGGAAAAGTTGACATCAGTCCTATCTTTCCCTATGTAAAGGAAACACTCCTTTTCTTGGTATTTTATTGCTAGCCGTGTTGTTGTTTGAGAAATTTATAATTCTTTCTTATAGAATTGATTTAGATGAGAGTATTGAGATATTTTAGCTTGAGATATTTTAAAATATGCTATTACAAAAGGCATTCAGATAATAATGCAAAAATAAAACAGGGCCAAGATAAAGCCTATCCCACTTTGTTTTCACTGATTCTGTCTTAATCTTCCTTTTTGATGTAGTACCCTGTCTTAATTCTTCCTTTTACCTTTTTCTTCTTTAATTTTTTTCAGTGAATATATGGAAACCATATGTTATGATTTGCATTGTTGAAGCAGCATCCACATAGTTGGAAAGACTGTAAGATGAATACATATAAAAAATGCAGATTTCAACCCATCCACGACTTCTCATTTTGTATGACACTTATTCATGTACAAACAAGAATGAAAAATGGCATGCTTCAATCTGCATTCATATTCTATCAATTCCTTCTCTGGAGGCAGATAGCACTTTTCATCATGAGTCCTTTGGAATTGTCTTGAATCATTGTTTTGCCGAGTATAGCTAAGTTATTCATAGTTGTTCATCATACAATATTGCTGTTACTGTTTGTAATGTTCTTCTGGTTCTGTTCACTCTGCATCATTTCATGTAACTAGGTTTTTTTTAAATCATTCTGCTCATCATTTCTTCACTTAATTTTTGTCCTTCCTTTTCCAAGCTATTGACTCTTTTTTGCACACCTCTCATTTCTTTTCCCAGTTTTTCTTCTACCTCTCTTATTTGACTTTTAAAATCCTTCTTGAACTCTTTCAAGAAGGGTTTTTGGGCTCGAGACCAATTCATATCCCCTTTTGAGGTTTCAGATATGGGTATATTCACAATGTTGTCCTCTTCTGAATTTCTGCCTTGATCTTCTCTGTCCCCATAATAAGAATCTATGGTCATTGTATGTTTCTTTTTGCTCATGGTTGTTGCTTATTTCCTGACTTTTAAAAGAAATTGAGCTCTACTGCCGGCGAGCAAGAGGCACTTATCCAACCAAGCTTCTTGTGCTGGGAGCCTGGGGCCTGGTCACTGGCTTTGTGTGCTGGGGCTTCAGGTGCTCATAGTTGGAGGCTGTAGGGTTCTGGCAGCTTAACTGATGTTTGGTTGGAATCAGCAGCACTGGAGCTTTAGGGGTAAGGGTGGGAGTCTGGCTCTTAGAGGATGCCTGCTCATCCAGGCCTTGCACTCCTTTCTTTGGCTCCTGCTCACCTGGGCCTTGCACAGGAATGTTTTGCTGCTGGGGGATGTCTTTCAGCCTGGAGCTTTACCTCTTTGAGTTGTGCTTCCCAGAGTTTTGCTAAGGCACCGGGATAGTTGGTTGCCAGAGAATGCCGTGGCTGTGATGGTTTTCCAAGCCTGTGTCCACTGTTCCTCTGCCCATACTGAGGCACTCAGGGGTCCTGGTGTTGGTGTTTGCTTGCTCCACTACCCTGGGGTTCAGGATCTCCCCCTGGTATGCTGAGGTGGGGCTTTCCACTAGCTTGCTGGGACGCCTTTTGTTCTGTACTGCCTTCCCTCCCCCCACAGCAAGAAAAGCCTTTCCCATTAATCCCCGAAGCTTCCTGGGCTACAAGACTGCTGCACCGTGGCTTTCTGCTGGTTCAGCTGTTCCAGGGTTTTTCCTGGGGTGATATTTTCTGGACTTTCAGAGGTCAATAAGGGAAGGTAAGAGCGACTTACTTCTTACTCTGCCATCTTGGCTCCTGGAAGTGGAATTCCTGCTCATCATTTCTTATAACATGATAGTATTCTATTACAACCATATACTACAACTTCTTCAGCCATTCCCCACTTGATCCACATCCCCTCAATTTCCAATTCTTTGCCACCACAAAAAGCTGCTATAAATATGCGGGTACAAATAGATCCTTTTCCTTTTTTTTTTTTAAATCTATTTGGGATACATACCTCATAGTGTTATTGCTGGATCAAAGGGCATGAACAATTTTATAGCCCTTTGGGCATAGTTCCAAACTACTCTCCAGAATGGTTGGATCAGTTCACCAGTCCACCAAGAGTGCATTAGTGTTCCAATTTTCCCACATACCCTCCAAAATTTATGATTTTCCATTCGTCACATTGGCCAATCTGATAGAGTGTGAGATGGTTCCTCAGAGTTGCAAAACAATAATTGTTAGCAGTCTTATTGTGCCCCATTCAGACCTAAAAAAATCTAACAAAATTGTAAACATGTAAGAAGTTAAATATCCAAGAGATGGGACTAAGATGGTAGAGGAGCAGGAAGATTCATATTCAGCCTCTTCCTCCCTCAGTTCTTCCAAACACATCTAGAAAATGTATTAGATCAAGTCCTAATCAGAAAATACAAGAAAAAAAATCACTGAAAGTAATTTCCTCTGCAGCCCAGGTCAATATAAGGAGGAAGAGAGAAGGAGAGAGAGAGAGAGAGAGAGAGAGAGAGAGAGAGAGAGAGAGAGAGATTCCTCCATTGGGGATGGGTGGTCTGGCCAAGAGTATACTATGGCAGAGCATACTAGCATAGGAAGAGGCTGTGCACAAGGTGAAAAGAAGTCTCAGATCCTTTATAGATGTACCTAAAATTACGTAGCATTCATGAACGGTGCCAACTGGCAGCTCTGTCATTCACTCCCTATTTCTGGGTCACAGATCCAGTGCAGACTAAGGAAGGAACTTGTGTCCAGGGAGAATGTTCCTGGGTGAGGTATGGTCACAGGTACAGTGTGCTGAGCAAGGAGCAAGTTTAGAAGCAAGCAGCAGTGATGTGACTCATATCCCAAGACTAGAGTAGGGTCTGATTTCCAGCTTTCAGCATAGTCTGAAGCCGGAAGAGGAATAACCAGGGCAGGAATCACGGACTAAAGGAATGCCTACAGTTCTGTCACTTTGAATCATAAGAACTTTTGAGCTGGGTGATAGTGGCTGACTCCAGCAGCAATCTACTGGAACTCCAACCAGGGGCAAGCCCACTGGCTTGTGACTCACCAGTCCACAGACCTGAATCTAGGTCAGCAATTTGCAGAACTCAGACCAAAGAGGCACTGATCAGACTTTGCCCAAGATCAGAATACTTTGGGTGCACTGAAAGCCTGAATATTCCAATTTGAGCTTTTTCTGAGATCCTGGAATAATAGAATATGCAATACCCCATGAAACCAGCAGTAGCACCAGCTCAGACTTTCCCTTCAGAAAAATGTGGAGCCTGCCAAAGTCCAAAGTCAAGATGAAGGCTAGAAGAATAAGCAAACAAAAAAAAAGTCCCACAGAAAAAGTTATTACGGTGGTAACAGGGACACTTAAGGTACAAACTTAGGAAAAGAGTGACTGATACAGATACAAGAAAAGACTGAACAAAATAAAGGCCTTCAAACATTTTTGATGAAAAGGCCAGTGATATATAGAAACTTTGAAGTCTAACTACAGGAGTCAAGAGAAACATAAAAATGTAAACACGAATAAACAACCATAAGGGACTAAGCAAGGATAAATTACTTATATTCTAATATGGAGAGATGATACTCTTTCTCCTAAGAACATATCATCACCAAGGGTCAAAGAGGGAGTTTAATTAGACAGAGGGCTTGAGGGGTAATTTTGTTATATCTTAATAATGTTAAAAGCAGAATGGATAGGGAAGGGAGAAGAAAGATAGGAAAAACTATCTCATGTAATCAGAATATGGAAGTAGAAGTCTATACAAACAAAATGGAAGGATTGGGGAGAAGCAGGTGGACTCTGCTCTCATCTGCACTGGAAAACTCACACAAAGATGGGTATAGAAATATATTCAGCAGGGAAGATATGATTTCTGGGAGCCAAGATGATTGAATAAGCAGTAAATCACTGTAACTGTTTCTCTCATATTCACCTTCGACCAACCATAAAATAGTGCCCCAAAACAAATCCTGGAACAGCAGAACCAGCAAAAGATGGGGTAAAACAATCTTTTAGCCCAAGAAACTTGGAAGATTGGCAAGAAAGGTCTGTCTTACCAGGTAAAAGGGGAGCACAGTCCAGGACAAGAAACATCCCAGCAAGCCAGCAGCAAGCTCACCTCAGCAAACCAGTGGTAGATACTGAGCCCCAGTGTGGTGGAGCAGGAAAATGCCAACACCAGAACCCACTGTGTGCCTCAGCATTGCCAGCGGAACCAAAAGACTCCAGCCCAAGGAACTGCCACATGCTTCAGTGAAGTCCCTGATAAACAGGCAGCCTCCAGAGAACAGACCACCACATGCTTCAGTGTAGTCCCCGGGGAAATGTAGAAACACCCCCATCAGCCTCAGTACACACCAGACACCAGCACTAGGACCCCAGCTCAGTAGCAGGTAAACTGCCAGACCTCTCTGACTCCAGCAGTACCAGCCACCCCCACTTCCTCAACACAGCACTGGTCTTGAAGGTCTCCCATAGACCTCAGGACAACATCATTGCAGCACCAGGTAAACAGCCAAGGCCTGCAGCCCCTGGCACAAGAAGTCTGAGACAGTGCCCCTTCCACCCTGGGAGCAGAACTCAAATTTAAAAGAAAGGTAAAAGGCCAAAGATGAGCAAAAAAACAGCAAAAAAAAGAATCTGACCATAGAAAGTTAATATGGTGACAGGGAAGATCATGACACAAACTCAGAAGAGGACAATGATGTCAAAACACCTATGGGCAAAACTCCAAAGAAAAATGGGAAGTGGTCTCAAGCCCAGAAAGAACTCATGGAAGACCTCAAAAAGGGGCTTAAAAATCATATAAGAGAGGTAGAAGAAAATCTGGGAAAAGAAATAAGAGTGATGTAAGAGAATTATGGAAAAAAGAGTCAACAGCTTGGAAAGAGAAAATAACTGCTTAAAAAGTAGAATTGACCAAATGGACAATGAGATACAAAAATCCACTGAAGAAAACAACTCCATAAAAAATACATTTTTTTTTTTGTCAAATGGAAAAGGAAGTACAAAAGCTAACTGGGGAAAATAATTCCTTAAAAGTTAGAATTGAGCAAGTGGAAGCAATGACTCTATGAGACATCCAGAATCAATTGAACAAATTCAAAAGAATAAAAAAAGAAGAAAATGTAAAATGCTTTATTGAAAAAACAACTGACCTGGAAAATAGATCCAGGAGAGACAATGTCAGAATCATTGGACTACCAGAAATCTATAATCAAAAGGAGGACCTGGACAACATCTTTCAAGAAATTATCAAAGAAAACCGCCCTGATATCCTGGAACCAGAAAGAAAAATAATCATTGAAAGAATCCACCAATCACCTCAGGAAAGAGATCTCAAAATAAAATCTCTAAGGAACATGATAGTCAAATTCCAGACCTCCTAGATCAGGAAAAATATATTGCAAGTGAACACAAAGAAACAATTCAAATATTGGGGAGCCACAATCAGCATTACTTAGGACTTAGCAGCTACAACATTAAAGTATTGGAGGTCATGGAGTATGATATTCCAGAAGGCAAAGGAGCTAGGACTACAACCAAGAATCACCTACCCAGAAAAATTAACCATAATCCCCCAAAGGAAAAATGGTCAATGAAATAGAAGCATTTCAAGCTTTCATAGGGAGAAGGCCAGAATTGAACAAAAAAACTGATCTCCAATATCAAGACCCAAGAGAAGCCTAAAAAGGTTGGAAAGTGAAAAGAAAACATGAGGGATTCAAGGGAGCTAAACTGTTTACATCCTTGCATGGGAAGATGATACTTGTAATCCTTAAAAATTGTACCGCGAATAGTACAACTAGGAGGAATACACGTAAATAAGAGGTATGGGTGCATTTGAGGGAATGACATAAAAAAATTAAGGAATGAGCAAGTACACTGGGTGCAGAAGGAAGGAAGAGGTAGAATGGGGTAAATTATTTCACATAAAGAGGTATGAAAAACCTGTTACAATGGAGGGAAAGATGAGAGGGTGGGCAATGGGCATTGCTTGAACCTTGCTTTTATTGATATTAGCTCAAAGAAAGAATAATATACACAGTCAGTTGAAAACTGGACATTAAAGTAGGAAGGGAGGAGATTAAGTAAAAGTAGGGGGGAGGGCAGACCAAGGAGATGATAGACAGAAGCAAATCACTTGTAGAGGAGTGAAAGGATGAAAGGAGAGAGACAAAAAGGAGGAAAAATAGGATAGAGGTAAATACACAGTTAGCGATCATAACTGTGAATGGGATGAAATCTTCCATAAAAAAGAAATGGATAGTAGAGTGGATCAAAAACCAAAGTCCTGAAAAATGTTGTTTACCAAAGCAGAGAGACATGTACAGGGTGAAGGTAAGGAGCTGGAACAGAATCTATCATGCTTCTGCTGAAGTTAAAAAAAAAAAGCAGGAGTAGTAATTCTGATCTCAGACAAAGTAAAAGCAAAAACAGACCTAATTAAAAGAGATAAGGAAGGAAACTATGCCTTGCTAAAAAGTATGATAGACAATGAAGTAACATCAATACTAAACATATATGCACCAAGTAGTATAGCAAATTTTTAAAGGAGAAGTTAAGTAAGTTAAAAGTTCATGACCAAACAAGAGATAGAGAGCATTACAAAATATAAAATAGATAATTTTGATTATATTAAATTAAGAAGGTTTTGCACAAACAAAACAAATGCAACCAAAATTAGTAGAAAAGCAGAAAGCTGGGAAACAATCTTTATAGTAAGTGTCCCTGATAAAGGCCTCATTTCTCAAATATGTAGAGAACTGAGTCAAATTTATAACAATACAAGCCATTCCCTAATTGATAAATGGTCAAGGATATGAACAGGCAGGTTGCAGATGAAGAAATCAAAGCTATCTATAGGCATACAAAGAATGCTCTAAATAACTTTTTATTAGATGAATGTTAAATTAAAACAACTCTGAAGTACCACCTCATACCCATTAGATTGGCTAATCTGACAAAAAAGGAAAATGATAAATGTTGGAGAGGATGTAGGAAAATTGGGACAACAATGCACTGTTGGTGGAGTGGTGAACTGATCCAACCATTCTGGAGAGCAATTTGGACCTATGCCTAAAGGGCAACCAAATTGTGCAAACCCTTCAATCCAGCAATACCACTACTAGGTCTGTATGCCAAAGAGATCATAAAAAAGGAAATACATCTACATTTGCAAAAATATTTATAGCAGCCCTTTTCATGGTGGCAAATTATTGGAAATTGAGGGAATGCCCATCAATTAAGGAATGGCTAAACAATCTGTGGTACATGAATGTAATGGAACATTATTGTGCAATAAGAAATAATGAACAGGCAGATTTCAGAAAAACCTGGAAAGACTTTTACAAACTGATGCAAAGTGAAGTGAATAGAAGCAAGAAAACATTGTACACAGCATCAGCAACATTGTGAGATGATCAATTATGAATGACTCAGATCTTCTCAGCAAATACAGTGATCCAAGTACAAAGGACTCATGAAGGAAAATCTTATCCACATCCAGATAAATAATTGATGGACTCTGAATGAAGACTGAAGCACACTTTTTCACTTCCTTTGTTCTTTTCTGTGTTTTTTTCCCTTTTGCTCTGTTTCTTCTTTCACAACTATGACTAATATGGAAACATTTTTTACATGATAGCACATGTATAACCTATATCAAATTGCCTACCATTTTTGGAAGAGGGCAGGAGAGGGAAGAAGGGAGAAAAATTTGGAGCTCAAAATCTTGTAAAAATGAATGCTAAAATTATTTTGACATGTAACTGGGAAAAATACTATTTAAAAAGAAATATATTCATCAGGGAAATAGGGAAAGAGGAGGGGGTTGGGAATTAGAAGGAAGGTAGATTAAAGGAGCAAAATAAACTCTAAGGATGTACAAAATATTTATAGCAGCTCTTTTTGCTGTGGCAAAGAATTGGAAAATGAAAATTGGAAAAAACTGGAAAATTCCCTGTCAATTGGGAATGCGTAAACAAGTTGTAGAATGTAAATCTGATGGAATACTATAGTTCTGTGAGAAAGAATGAATGGAATAGCTTCAGAGAAATCTGGGCTGACTTTTATGAACTGATGTGTAGTGAAGTGAACAGAACCAGAATAATTTATACAATAACAACAATACTGTAAAGACTTTGAAAGTCTTAGGAAGTCTGATCAGTGAAATGACCAATTATGATTTCAGAGGACTCATACAGAAATTTGCTACTTATCTCTTGATAGAGAATTGAAGGACTTGATTACAGAATGTAGCTTCCCCCCCTCCCCAAGTTTGGTCAATAAGGAAACGTATTTTGCTTGACTCTGCATGCTTGTAATAGGTCTTTTCTTTGTTTGTTTGTAAACTGTTTGTAAATAGTTTGTTAAATGTTTTTTTCTTTCTCAATTGGCTAGGGAGGGAAGTGGAATGAGAGGGAGAGAAGCTGGATGTTTGATGATCAAAAAATTTAAAAATTAAAGAATTAAAATAGAATAGAATTTTAATTGTTAGATATTAGAAATCTTTGCTGATCACTAAATGCAAAATGTAATTTTATCTTTTAATGGCACCTTTACAAAAACTAAGCATGTACTAGGGCTTAAAGAAACTGAGAAAAAATGCAGAAAAGCAGGTTTATTAAACACATCCTTTACTCACCACTACACAACAGAAATTATAGTTAATAAGATTAATTTGGAAAAAAAAGATTCAGACAAATGGATTTGAAATAATGCAATCCTAAAGAATATCTGGGTCAAAGAACAAATTAATCAGTCACCTACCATTTATTAAGGGCCTGCTATGCATTAGGCATTGTGATACACACTAGGCATACAAAGGAAGGCAAAACACAGTCCCTGCTCTTAGGGAGCTCACAGTCTAATTGGAGAGATGGCATGAAAACAGTTATATACAAATACCCTTCACTAAAGAAAGATAAATGAAATCTGACTGACTGATATTAATAGGAAGCATCCCAGTGGGGGCTTATTGGTAATAGTACCAAAAATACCAGCCCCTCACGTTATTTATATTTGATCTTGGAAGTAAAATGCAGCTTCTAGAGCTGATCAAACAGAGGTGGGGGGAGGGGTTGACATGGTCAGACTTATACTTTAAAAAGATAATTTTAACAGTTGAGTGGAGGGTGGACTAGAATAGGGAGAGACTTGAGGCAGGGAAGTCACAGGTTAATTGAGGGCTTTAGCAAAGGGTATTTATTAAGGTGGAATAGTAAGAACAGTTGTATAAAACCTCTCTTCCCCCTGAAGGGGTCCATAAGAAGAGTTGACTCACACTTAGAATATAATAGTAGTGAGGTCCATGTGCATTATACATATGGGGAAAAGGTGTAATTCATGACTGTTGGTTACTGTCGAGTTCTTTTCTCCCTTCATAGGGTCTTCATGAAGTTCCTTTTAGGTATAGCTTTTTACTGAGCTCAGAGGGTCTGCGATTTTCTGTGGTATAAGGGATAATGCTACTTGAAAATATCTTTTCCCTTAGGTGGCTTGTCTTTTGCATATGTTTTATTCCATGTTCATGTATGTTTGCTCTCAATATGTCTCCCTTTGCTCTTGTATGGATATGCTGGTTCCTATTGGTCCAGTCTACTGGTCAATATATATGTCCCATTGTGTTCTCTCCTCAATCCTCTTGCTGCCCTCTGTTATAAACTGAAGGGTCTACCTTTTCAAAGTGCTCCCAAGTATGGAGCCCTTGACTGGACTGCCACTGAACTGAGGGCCCAGTGATTTTTTCCCCCATTATTTAAAGCCCCAAATGACATGGTTCCCTTCTTGGGAACCAGGAGCCATGGTTCTCATGACCAATCATGCTGTGCCCTTTTTGAGCCAATTAAAGGAGAGTCTGAAACTGATAATGGGATCATGTGATATAAATCCTGTTTACAGATTTTAGAAACCTAGACTGATTTAAATGGAGGTGTCAACCTCTTCCCTTACAAAAGAAAATGATAACAATGAGACAACATATCAAAACTTGTATGATATCTCCAAATACTTTCATCAACAAAAGATCAAAGTAACATTAGTTCAGCTACAAATAACAGACCATATTAACAACACCAACAACAACCACATATGCAGAAAAAGCTTTTTTTGACAAAATACAACACTTAACTATTAATATTAGACTCATTAGAAAACATATGAATAAATGGTCCTTTCCTTAATATGGTAGTATCTATCAAAAATGGAAAGCTAGCATTATCTATAATGGAGAAATACTAGAAATTTCTCAATAATTTTAGGGGCAATTTAAGGATGTCCATGGTCACCACTATTTTTAATATAGTTCTAGAAATGCTAGCTAGATAATAAACAAATTCAGAATGTAAGCCTAGATAAAGAGGAAACATAATATCTTTATTTGCAGTTGATATGATGGTTTACTTAGAGGACCTAGAGATTTAGCTAAAAATTAATTGAACCAATAACCTCAATGAAGTAGCAGAATATAAAATAAACCAATAATGAGTCATTACATATTACCAAAAAATATAAAACAAACAAAAAGCAACCAAACCGGAAGAGGTGGATCAGCAGAAAGTAGACACAAAAGATAGGAAAAAACCCCAAAGTGCTATGAGTTCACAGGCACTTTGTGGCCAGGTAGTGCAATTTAGCTTTCTGTTGCTCCTGCTTCTTTCTCCCCTCCCAATTTATCAGATGAGGAAACTTGGGCCCAGAGAAAGGGAAAGAGTCACTGATGATCACACAGGTAGGAAATAGCAGTCATTTCTACTGTCTCCAGCCAACCTCTCTCCTATATGATACTGTCTTCCTTATTGACATCCATGACTATCTCATTATTGACAGATTTTTTTTCTAGAGTATTTCAATTTGCTGATCAGTGGGCAAAGATCTCATATTTAGAGAACCTACAGTTATTAATGCTTTGTTGTTATTCAGTCATTTTCAGTCATGTCTGACTCTTCATTGATTCCACTTGGAGTTTTCTTGGCAAAGATACTGGAGTGGTTTGCCATTTCCTTCTCCAGCTTTTTTTTTTTTTTAACAGATGAGGAAACTGATGCAAACTGGGTGAAGTGACTTGCCCAGGGTCACACAGCTAGGAAGTGTCTAAGGTCAGATTTTGAACTCAGGCCCTCCTGACTCCAGAGTCAGTGCTCTATCCACTGCATCACTTAGCTGATCTAAGTTAATATTTACAGATGTTCTAAAAACTGTGATACTTAGCACTACCTGTTCCTCTTTTTGCAATTCTATCACTGTCACTCTGGAAGCAGATAAGGGCCCAAAGCACTGAGGGTTATCTTAAAATTCTTTGTTTCTTGGGTTGCCATGAATTCCTTACCGAATAGCAGACCTAACAGCAGCAAAAGTCTTAGTAGTTAGGCAGGCTAGTTCTTGGATAGCAGATCCAGTGTACTTTGGATACTATACTCAAATTCCTTCCTGCATGGTTGTTAACAGAGGTTATGACTGATCCCCTGGCATAGCCTTTGAGAAATTTTTGTGCAGCTGGGTGGTACACTAGATAGAGTGCTGGACCTGGAGTCAGGAAGACCTGAGTTCAAATCTGGCTTCAGATGCTTAGGAACTCTGTAAACCTGGGCCAGTCACTTATCTCTCTCTGCCTTAATTTTTCCAACTACAAAATGGAGGGATAATAACCGTATCTACCCCTCACAGTTGTTGTGAGGATCTATTGAGATGTTTATGAAGCACAAAGCACAGTGCCTGGCATATAATAGGCACTTAATAAATGCTTTCATTAAACATCCTAGCTATGTGATCCTGGACATGGCTCTTAACTTTTGTCTCCTTCAGTTTCTTAATCTGTAAAACAGCAGTAAGTAATAGGCATCTACTTCTCAGGGTTGTTGTGAGGATAAAATGAGATAATATTTGTAAAGTTCTTTGTAAACATTGAAGTGCTATATAAATGTTAGCTATTTATTCTCATTTCTATTCTTTTTATGAACCCAGAGTCACCCCCATGCCACAATGAGGCACCAGAGGAAAACTTGGTTAGTTCATTGAGTTTTTACCTTATTGTGGTTCTCAGTGTCCTAGACTGTGGAAACATTTGAAATTTCTTGACTTTTGGTACATAATTTCTATTTTGGAGATGTTTAAGAGGTAATGAGGATCCCAGAAAATATATAGTCTTTTCTCTTGGACCCAAAAGTCCAGAGGAAGACTTTGTAGACAGTCAAAAAAGCATCTATTAATGCATTTATTCTATATCTCAAGTTAAATATTCATGGAGAAGAGTTATTTATTGATGAGTCAAATCCTATATAACTGAAGAATATCAAGGCACACTGTTGTGAAAGCGATTTGAAACATTAAAAGTATTATATACCTGTAATGTATTTTATATATCAATGTTTAGTATCTATTTTTACACAACTTTGAAATTAGATGTAGAATAAAAATCATATGTGTATACAGTCCTCTACTGAAGCCCAATTTTGATGTCATAGTGCTACTGAAGTCACCTATGGGTCCTTTAAGTCTGTCTTATAAAACTCTAGCTCCCAACAGCGTATAGAGCAATAACTAAGCCTGAAGGGAATCATTACCAGAGCAGGGGGCATCAGTGATGCATTTTTTTTCAGTCATAGAAACTCATGAAAATCATATACTAAAATGACATCAACTACATAGTAAAGTTATAAAAACAGAAGATCATAAATCTAGAACTGAAAGGGACCCCAGGTGCCATTTGGCCCAAACCTCTTCATTTAGATGAGGGAACTGAAACCCAGGGAAGTTGAGACTTGCCCAAAGTCACTCCGATGATAAATCTGCAAAACCTCGTTTGAATTTTGACTCTACCAAGAATGACCTATAACAAATCACTTCATCCACTTGAGCCTCACTTCCTTTGTTTGTAATATAGTGATAATGAAACAGTGTAGTGTAGTGTTGGATTTAAAGTTCTGAGTTCAAATTCTGACCACATCTTTTTACTTGCATCACCTTGGGTAAGTCAGTTAGCCTCTCTTGGCCTAAATTTCCTTGTATGTAAAATGAAGGTGCTAGGCTAGATGAAGTTTCAGGTTTCTTCCAGCTGTAAATCTATGACCCTATGAGCTTAGTTTTATTAGCTTCTTTACAGGGCTGTTATGAGGATCAAGTAAGATCATATACATATGGCTCTACACAGTGTAAGCTATTATTAGTAATACTAAGAGGTCTCCACATCATCAGTGGAGGAGATCCCTTCAGAAATGACATAACAGATTATTTAAATATTTATTCTATATAGTTATTTCTTGGTAGATTTCTAAGCGCTATAAGGTCTACTTTTTCTTTGTGATTCATTATATCTCCTTCTCCAAGAGTTTCAAATAACATTGATTTTAAAAAACAAAATGAGATGAAGTACCTAAAATGTTTTGAAAACCTTAAACTATTATATAAAAGTCTTCTGCTATTATTATTAGTACTAGTAATACGAATAAGGTGATTATATTGGTATAGGGAACTCACAGGTGAGGAAATTCTCTCTACTAATGCAAGTCTGAATCTTCATGGCAATTTAAGAGTCATAGAGCACTGCCTAGGGACAAATACTTGTCCGGGGCATGATGGTGTATGTCAGAGGTGGGACCTAAATCTAGGTCCTCCTGGCTTCAAAGTCAACTTTCTAATAGCACCATGCTGCTGCTAATTATGATGATTCTCTTAGACTACATTTGAGCTGTCAATATTTGAATACTTGTGGTCTGTAATATGCCGTTTAAATCTTAATCATATTCTATATTGTATTGTTTGTTAGTGTTTCATGTGTTTCCTCTTATCTCAAAAAGATTATGAGCTCCTAGAGGGGATGTCCTGATCTATACTTTTGTATGTTTTACGGGACATAGCACAGTGCTAAATATATAACAGATACGCAGTAAATACTTCTCGTTTCTGTTGGCAAAGTGGAGAACTGGCCCAGCTTGGAAAATAATTTCAAATTGTTCTAGAAAAGTGACAAAATTGCTCAGATTTTTTGACTCAGAAATCTCATGACAAGCTTATCTTCCAAAAAGGTTTATCAATGGCCAGAAGACACATACACGTGTACATATATGCATACATACAGAAATATTAATAGCAGCATTATTTATAATAACAAAAAGTTGGAAACAAATTATATGCTCAATGACTGGGAATGGGTGAACAAAATTGTGGCAAACAAATGTGAAAGAATATAGTTGGCCCTTAAAGAACAAAGGATATGAAGTTTTCTGAGAATTGTGGGAATACTTGTAGGAAGAAAGTAGGTGCAAAAGAACTATAACAATTTGGGTGAAGGTAGCAATAAAAGGCAAATCCCAAGGACAGTGTTGGTACCCCATGATGTAATGGTAAACTAAAAAAGCGGAAAAGGACGGTATGATCTGTTTCAAAACTGCTTCAGTGGGAGAATTTGTTTAACTGTTTTCTGTGATCCACTTTGTTGGGTCAAAACAAAATTTATCCAAAATAAAATGTTTAAAAATCCTTACCGAAAACAAATCATCTTTAAATCCAAACCTAAAACCTGTGCTTTAGAGGAAGTGTTTCTTTCTCCAGATCCTTAGTCCTAAGATTACTCTGAGGAGCATGCTCTGTAAGCTGAACATAGCACTCACTGGGCGAAAGGAGACCTACCGCCTCTCACCTACCTGCTCCCTGGGTCTCCTGTTCTGAGAGTGAATGCACGAACCTTCTCCAGAATGCAGAATCCTGGGCATGAATTTCATCTTGCTGCCAGAAGGAGGCGCCACGGGCCCGGGCTAAGCTCTGCCCCTCCTTCTCCTTCGTCCCCCCGCCCCCACCAGTCTCCTGTCTTCCCGCTTCCCTGGTACATGACGTTGGAAGCTGCCTCAGCCAGAGTCTTAGCCATAGGAGTGAAGGAGTGGAGGGGTTTGGGGGTGGGGGGTGGGGTGGGGGTGTCTCGAAGGAGGAGACACGCACAGACATACACCGAGAGAAGAGATTTCTTTTCTAGCTTCGTGGGTTACCCGCCCCAAGAGCCTCTGTGTGTGTGAGAGGTAGGGGTGTGTATGTATGTGTATGTGTGTATGTGTGCATGTGTGTATGTGTGTATGCATGCGTGTGTTATGTTTTTAAGTATGAAGCAAGCCCAGATGTATTTTCTCCCCCCACCTTTGGCCATGACTATCCTGTCCCTCACTCTTCCTCCTTGCCTTCCTCCTCTTTTCTGTTTCTCTGCAAAGCCCCTTCCCACCCCCACCCCCACCCCTATCATCGCCAATTGGAATCTGTCTTTTTCTCTCCCACTCCCCCCTCCTTTTTTTTAAGAGAAAGGAAGGTTTCTGGGGTTCTCCACCCCCCCCCACCCCAATCACTTCCTTTGGTTTCTTCACCTCCAGGAAATCACTGGAATTGGTATCTCCAAAGGGACTGTCGGCGTTATTGCTATTGATCGTTATCGATTGTGATCAATAAGCGGCTTCTCATCCAAGCCCCTTGGCTCTGGATTTGCAAAGAAGAGTCTTCAACTTCCTAGCGTCGGAGGGATTTTTTTTTAAATCCTGCTTTACAGGAAAGGAGAATCCTAAACGCCCCTTTCCTCCAGCCATCCATCCATCCATCCATCCATCCTCCTCCTTATCTTCCTCCTCCTCCTCCTCTTCCTCCTCCTCTTCCCCCCCCCCCCCCCGCTGGCCACCCCACCCCAGGGAATTCGGAGTCGTTGCAACGCGGGCGCTCGGCGGATAGGTCAGTATTTGCCGGGAGTCCCTTGCCCAGGCTTTAGGGCTGGATGTGTGGCCGGCCGGGAAGGAGGGTCAGGTGCGGGGAAACTCGGGAGCCAGGCAGATATCGGAGAAAACCTTTAAATGGGATGCAAACTTGTCTTTTTAGGTGTGTGTGTGTGTGTGTGTGTGTGTGTGTGTGTGTGTATGTGTGTGGTTTTCCCCAGGGCTGGAGGTGAGGGTGGGAGATGCTTTTAAATTCCCCCCCCCCCCGCCCCCTCTCGGGAGCTGAGAGGGATGTCGGCGGGTGGCCGAGGCTACAGCCACGCGCTGCGATTATCTGTCTGTCCAATCGACACGTTGCAGGTGAAACACAGTGGTCCGCACATCAGCACCACTGGCTTGCGTGAGTGTGTGTGTGTGTGTGTGCGTGCGCGCGCGCCTGTGTGTGTGTGTGTGTGTGTGTGAGTGTGCCTCTTTCAAGAAATGCAAAATGTACATTCTGTGCACAGTCAAAAACCGATTCCACACGGCGGGGTGGGAGGAGGCGCTGCTGTTGGAGGCAAAGGGAAGAGAAAGACAGGCATGTCAGCAGCAATGCAGATGGTGATGGGAACCGCACTTGCTAGCGAGTTAAGTGTGTATTGTGTTTCTGCGTGTGTGAGTGTGTGGTGCTATGTCGTGGCTCACGCTCTCTCTCATTCAGATTTGGTTTTCTACCTCCCATCCATGCCTGTCCCAGGAATATAGCGAGACCTTTCCTGAATTATTTATAGACCTGTGCCAGCTGTTTTCCAATTCTTCTCGTGTGCACTCTGTTGAGAAATGCGGGTTTTCTTTCCTCCCCTTTTCTTCCTAAAACGACTTGATATCTTTTTTTGGGATGCAATTTTGTCATCATTCCTGGTACGCTCTCTAATAAAATACTGACCCCCTCTTTTCCCTCCTTAGGGAGGGGATGCCTTGGAAATAATCATGCTCCACAGAGGAACAGATCGGACCTGCAGCTTCTCCAAACACAGCCTCCTCCTCTAAAGCTCCAGAAAACCCAAAGCATAATTATTAGAAGAATCTTTAAATATTTTTAATCCAGCCCCTAACCTCACATGGAAATGGAATAATTATTCTGGATTCTGCATTGGAAAAGCCTCTCCTTTCGCTGCATTACCCTTGAATGGAATCATTTTTTTCTTTGAATTTGCATCACCTCAAGCCAGAAGATTAACAACCCCCCTCCCCAATTTCCCAGCTAAATTGGATTTTAAATTCTCTTTCATTTCTCCCTTATCTTTCTTATGTGGATATGCAAGCAAGAAGAGGAGACTGGATACTCCCAACATGTTCACTCCCTTAATCTGTCCGTATAGAGGTTCTACTTCTACAAACCAAGGTAGAGAAAATTCTTTCTATTTTTTCCTCACCTAGTGGTAATCACTCTTTGTTCATCTTTCTCTCTAAATCCTTCAATTTTTTTTTTCAGAGAGGCCAGAACGTGACTTACTTAAAAGGATATGTAAAATAGGGACAGGGAAATAATGCTGTTTTTGCAAAAAAAAAAAATGGGGAAAAAAAGATCATGCTGCTTCCTTGCCTCATCAAACAGGTTTTTTCTTTGGAGGGGGGGGTGAGGTGAGGAGGATAGGAAGGAACTTAATGGTTGAAGGGTGTGTACAAGCATGGCAGAGAAACCTGTGTGATTTTTGAGGTAAATGGCATTTTGATTCATTCATAGGTTAATCTGTGTTTTTATGGGGTATAGGAAATCAAACAATCTTTCCTTTTTAAGCTTTGTCTCCTTTGCTACCTCCATGCCTCCCTCTTTGCCTCCTCTCCATGCCCTTCTTGAAAATAAAAATGACTGTTAAGAATGGTTATGGTTGTTGAACTAAAAATCCACTTGCTGTTTTTTAGACATTGGGCTAACCCTGGGCTTGGAGATGCTGGGAAGCCTATTGCAGAGGGTCTGGTCAAGGTGGGAGAATGGGTTGGTCCCAAGAACACACTTTGAAAGGGTGCTTCTTAAACAGGTGAAAATGATAATTCTGGGAATAAATGCATTCAGAAAATATTTTGCTCTTAATTTATATTTTATATGCTATTATTTTCAGCTCCTTCTGTCTACACATCTATTTATACACACACATCCCCCAAGCAAACTGTTACTTCCACACTCCTGCAAAATGGCTATGTTGCAGAGTTCTAAAATGCTGTGCATGTGTTAGGGGTGCATAATTTGACACGTGAGTCTTTGTGTTAAACAAAGGGATGTGTGATCTGTGTGCCTTATGCCCTCAAAATAGAATAAAGGCTTTAATTATTATGTTCCTCTACTCAATTTTAAAAGGAAGATACTGTTCTTCTAGTTACTGTGTATTATATTCATATATGTGAAAAGAGAAATGAGGAACACTTGCCTCATCTCTCTTTAGCTAGTCACTAATGAAATGCAAGACTGAACTCCAGAGGAAATCAGGTTGCCCATAGAGTGAAGGACCATGATGAGATAGTCTGGGTGCTTCTTTCTTGGGTCTTCAGGTCCTACAACTCTAAACTTAAAAAGTGTCAAAACTCTGGGATTTGGTATTTGACAGAGAACCTTAAATAATAATAACTGATTAGTAATTGTTGTCTCAGAAAATTATGAGTATTAGTTTTAATTCTTTAGCAATCACTATTTTTAAAAAGCTCCCACAAACCCTTTTCTTTGACATATTTTATATCAACATTTTGGAATAGGGTAAGAAGACTGGAGAGATCTAGGAAGATCATAGGAAGCAGTCAAAGGCCTTGCAGATGTTTAGAAATGGATTACTGAAAATATTCTAATTATTTAAGGCTATAAATTTGTGTCTAAACAGAATAAAGGCATTTGATGATCTTAGAGTTAGTTTTCCCCATCACAGGAGATGTTGAAGCACAGACTGGATGACCATTGTGAAGGATGGAGGGGGCTTCCTTTTAAGGCATGGGTTGGACAAGATGACTTTGGAGGTCCCTTCTAACTCTGTGATTCTGTGATTCTGTGAAGTGGAGGTAGTCATTTTTCATTGTCCAGAAAGGGGGAAGTAAGAGGATGGATATGACCCATTTTTTCAAGCTTTAATGTTTCTGAATTTTTAGTGCTTAGGTTATGAGGCACCCCTTTGTTTCCAGGGAGAGGTAGGATTCCACTTTGAGCCATGTTCTCACCTTGTCTGTAAACAGCCAAGTTTATCTAGTAATTAGCTATTCTCTTAGGAACATCTGTACTGTTTTACAGCCTTCTCCTCCTTCCAAGTATGAAGATCAAGTTGTTTTTTTTTTTTCTGCAGAAATGATGATGTGGGTGAGAATGACATATTGTGTGCCAAGGCTGCATGCACAGAAAGAATGGACATAGATAGCTTTCTTTGCATCTTCCTTGGTGTTTAGCCTTATAGTACCTACCAGTAGTAGGCACTCACTTTGCTGATGATGTCATTGATGATGATAAAGATACTTTAGTGCAGAGGGAATCAAGAACAGATATAGGGTCATAGAATTAGAGCTGGAAATAACCTTAGAGAGTCACCTAACCACCTTTGGCCTCACTTTCCTTATCTGTAAAATGAAGGGGTTGGACTAGATGGGTGCCTCAGCTGTAGATCTAAGATCATTTAATCAAAATCCTTCATTTTATGAAGAGGAAGAAATCAACCCAGTGAAGGGGAGTCACTTGTCCAAAGTCACATGAGTAGAACTAGAGCAGGGGTTTAGAACCCAGGTCATCCAACTCCAAATCCTTAACTCTTTCCACTCTATTGGGGTTTCTCTAGGTTTTTTTTGTTTGTTTTTAAGTGCACTGCATATGCCCCCTACCCCCACCCCAATTCAAGGGAAATAAAGAAATGTTTGTAGGTGTCACCAGTTGACCTAAATAATAGGCAAAGAAGGAGAAGGAACAAAAAGGGAGAAGGAGAAGAGGAAGAAGAGGAGCACAGAAGGAGGGAGGAGAGAAGAAGGAGAGAGAGTAATAAACTTCCATTTGGGGAGTAGGTTGGTGGCTGAATACTGAGAAATCGCCTCAGTGTTAGCTTAGTGGCCCCGGTGCCATACAGGTTGTCGATACCTTTCTTGGAATCTAAAGAAATTTTTGAGACAGTGGGAAGAAGCAGGTGTTTGGCTTCACGCCAAGATGCTTTCTGTGAGACTGTGACTCAGTGGGGTTCTGTGATGTTGGTGTCATTGTTCTCCTCCTCATTTCTCCCAACAGCACCGGGTGCTGGCTCGGTTCAGTTTGGGGCTCAGCTTCTTCAGCCTTTCCCCTTTACGATATGGGTTACATGAGAAAGAAATGGGGCTAGTGGTGGGAGAAAGTTAAAATTAATTTTAATTGAGGAACCATTGTGATGTGAATTTCAAACAAATTTATAGGAAACTAAGCCTTCCTTCTTTCTTGGTGTGCTTGCCTGTGACATAGAGGAAGGGGAAACCTTTATTTACCTTTTAATTTATTGAAAATTAATATCATGGTGGTCCCAAATGAAAATGAATTTTTACTTCATCTTCATGGGAAAGAAAGTAGGACTAGGAATTTCAAGGAAGAGGAGTAATTCCAGTGACCTTCTTTGTCTCCCGGGTATGTTACAGTGTGATGGAGCTCTGAATACCAAAGCACATACCTAGTTTGTAGGTAGATGTTGAGAGGTGAAGAGGACTCATTATATTCATATTTTTTTTTCACATTTCAGCTCTCTTCTTGGCTCTATCAGCACAGAATCTTTATTTGATGATTCTTTAGCATTTAATTTTGGGTGATTATGATGTAGGTACAACACACGGTGTGTCATTTGTATTACATTAACCTTGGAGTCTCTCAGTAATTTCTATGGCTTATACTCTCATGCAGGGTTTCCCCTGAAAACACCAGAATTTGGTTCATCTTGTCTAAACTGAGTTTCTCCTGATAACATTAGAATTTGATGTCTGGTCCCCCAAAGGACCTTTAGGTCACCTGTATCCAGACATGAGATACAGCACAGGTTTTGTTCGAAACCCCTACCCATAGAGATTTTAGAAATTTCTTTCTTTTAGTAAAATAAAAATTTTCTGCCACTATCATCAAAGAATGCATAGGTAGGATATGGACTGGACCTATGTTATCAATGTGACAGAAAACATAGAATAGACTCAAAAAGTGAGCCCTTTGACTGTCAGGAAAACTTTCTACTTTTGTCTGAAGCGTATTACTTCTCTCCTCTGGGGGGTCTGAGCAACCTTTCTTCTCATCTTATCCAGTTCCCATGATGCATGGTACCAGTGAAGAAATAGATTTGGGTTGCTTCCCAGGCATCATGGTTCTCTGCTGTTTCTTCTTCCCTGTTTGGGGTTCATAGACAGTTTAACCTATGGACCTCTCTCCAGGTCTGAGTGAGGCTGGACATTTCTTTCTTGTCTCCAGCCATCTTTCCCCCCAACCCCTACTCCTTTCGTTGAGACTCCATCTATCCTTCTTTGTCTTTGGTACTGGACCCTGCTTGTATATAATTCCTTAGAGGCTTCCCATGTAAGTCTTTCTCCAGAAACTTATATAGTCCAGAATCTCTGTCTCTCTGTCTCTGTCTGTCTCTCTCTCTCTCGTGTGTGTATGTGTATGTGTGTGTACACATGTACCTGCCTCATGGTGGATTTTATCTCTTTTTAAAAACCAAACAAGTCTGTGAAGTCTATTATTAATGTGTTATCAACTCAGTGATCCTCACTGGTAGAGGACTCAGGGCAGAGGGAGTTTGTACCTTGTTCTGGAGATAGAGAACTCAATTCCTCTGAGCATGTCTGCTCTATGGGTGAAGAAGGAAGAAAGTAAGGGAGAAAATCAGAAAAAAATAATAAAGAAGGAATAAAAATGAATAAAAAGAGTTCCTTTCGGCACTGTTTTGCGTTGTTTGGCTTTCTTTTAGACTGGGAACAATGACTTCTGGTGGGAAGGATAGTATCTTCCTTGATATTTCCTTATCCTAGGAGGATACTTATTTGGGAGAGTCACTGACCTCCTGTCTTATCTTGCTCATTCTTCCATCTATGCTTCCTCCCCCTTCTCCCCCTCCCTGTCCAAATTGTTTTGTTGGGATCTGTCTAGGACTTAAGCTATTAAACTCACATGCAGATAGCTGCCTGTAGGAAGAGAACTTTGAAGGGGAAATCACCAGGGCAGTGATTGGAGAGAATTGTTATCGAGAAGTTTATCTAGCTGCTGTCTATTAGCTTATTTGCAAAATGTGCTTTTAACCCCTCAGCAGAGAGATACTCTGCTGAGTCTTGATTTTCTTATATTTTCCATTTAAATGACCAACTCCATTGGAATCCTACTTTGATACCTCATTGTGGTGTAGAGTTGATCTTAGGTTCTCAAAGGCTATTCCAGTGGTGTAGAGGCATTGGAAGGTCTTACCTGTGAAGCTGAGAAGGCTTTGAGGGCAGGCTGAGTGACAGTCGATAATCTGTTGTCACAGGAACAGTCTAGCTCCATTTAAAGGTGTTCATCGTCAGGATGGCCACACAGTGACAGATTTTTCTGCCAAAGTCGCTCTTAACAACGCTCATGTGCAACTTGTAGATGAGTCACAATTTGTGTCAGTTGACAGAATGTTCATGTCAACTAAACCAAAAGGTCTTTGAAGTTTTGAAGTAAAGAATAAAAAGCGCAAGGTGACCGGTGCTTCTGCTAGCAAAGAATAAAGTTAGATAGATAAATAGCTAGCTAGTTAGTGCATTTAGTAAGCACTTCTTACTATGTGCCAGGTACTGTATATGCCAAAGAAGGAGCTGACTTTCTAATGGAGAAAGACAATGTATAAAGACAACTAGAAGCATCCCTCTTAGAAAAGAGAAAATTTTATTTAAAAAAGGAGGTGATGGGGGGAGGGAAGGAAAAAAAGGAATATTTAAAAGGAATAGCAAGTTTTACATAATAGATTTGCAATTTTGTGTGCAATCATCTTTTTATTATACTGTTATGGAAATGCTTATTTTATTTCATAAACTAAAAATAAAATAAGTACAAATTTAAAAAAGGTTTAGATAGTCTTACTAATGAAGCAAGATGCAAAGGACCCGGTTGATGTCTAGGTGTGTGACAAGATCATAGCAGAGATTCAACTTCTGGAAGGAGGGAAAGGGAGGCAGATGTGGGCTGACATACACAGCTGCAGTGTTGAGAAGACTGAGTAGGCTGGCACTGTCTTCTTATGCATGATGAGCCAAATTGATAAAGGAATAATTACACTTATTTAATGTGGTCTTATCAATAATGGACACTTGAATGGAATTAAGCATCTTTTCCTCCTCTTCTTTTACTATCTCCCCCTTCCCCTAAAGATTTTAGAAGTTTCTTTTTTTTAAATAAAATAAAAATTTAGTGTCTACCACCATTGTCAAAGAGCACACAACACAGGTAAGATAGGGACCAGATCTATGATATCATTGGTTTAAGGAACTCCCAGGTGAGAAGACTCCCTTTACCAATGTAGATTAGCACCTTTTGTGCAATTTATAGTCTTAGGTGCCTAGAGCACTGACTGGTTAAATGATTTTACCAGGGTCACTCAGCTGGTACGTGAGAGGTGGGATTTGACCCCAGGTTTCCCTGACTTTGAGGCCCGCTCTTTGTCCACTATCCCAGAGGTGTCAAATGTGGCCGTGGACTACATGCATTACATTACACTCCTAAGTGTAGTCACAACCAGATTAAAAAGTAAAATTATAGTCGGTTGACTTTCATTTTAGTCAGTTGTTCTTGGGGGCGGGGTTTAAAAGTGCCATATTGGGAGGGATCATAGAATTTAAGAGCTGGAAGGCTTCTTAAACTAGAGCTTAAAGTGATGCATCAGATGTCATATAGCTAATTGGTAGAAGAGCTGTAATTACAACCAAAATCTTTTGACTCCTAATTCAGAACTTGCCACATATTTTAATACACAATAATTTGTAATTTTGTTCTTATGCTACTCCCTCCACAAAGATAGATCACAGCCTCTCTCTGATGTAGCAGATGGTTTTGGAGAGGTGTAGTTATAGCTAACTAACATTTAATAACTAACATTTATATAGCACTTACTATGTGCCAGACACTGTGCTAAGCTCTTTGCAGTTATTATCTCATTTGATTCTCACAACAACCCTGGGAGGTAGATACTATTATTATCCCCATTTTACAGATGAGGAAACTGAGGCAAACAGAAGTAAAGTGATTTACCCAGGACCACACAGCTCATAATTATTATCCCTATTTTACAGATAAGGAAGCTGAAGCAAACAGAAGTAAAGTGATTTACCTAGGGCCACACAGCTCATAAGTAACTGAGGTCAAATTTGAACTCAGGTCTTCCTGATTCCTAGTTGAAGCATTTATCAACTATCATGGTGGCCATCATGGTGATGAGCATTTCCAAACTTAGCCATAATAGTCCTCAGATAAGAGACTTAACAGTCTGTCACTAGGCTTAGTTCATCCTTCCTGGGCTTATGGGAACTGTCAGAACTTGTAATCCACTACCATTTCTTTCCAGGCTCACTTCCATATATGATGTGGCATTGGCATAGACTTTAGTGGAGACTTTCTAATCTTGCATTGATCAAAATAAGACTTTTGGATTATCTGGGGATTAGCTGTATATACAATCCCTATAACACATTACTACTGAAAGCAGTTAGTTGTTCATGCAATGAGTGCTATGCTTATAGAACATTTAATGTAATAATATTAGAAACCTTTCTGCCACCTTTAAAGTGAAGGTCAAGGAAGCTGAATGAAGTTCAGTCATTCTTTGTAAATGTAGATGATAGTGCCTGGAGAGAGTGGGGTTGAGGGCTTTCTAGAGAAACCCTATGAAAATTTCTCACTTATTTAGCCTGCTACTAGGACGAGCCATTCATAATTTAATCTGTTCTTGGCCTGATGTTTTGGGAGTGTTTTTTTTTTTTTAATTTAAGTAGGAGAATGCCCATGTTTGGGGATGATTGGCTATGGGAAAGCATCACATCTAGTTGAATAACTTCCATTTTTTGTGCTGGAAGAAAGTGGTGTTTGAGATGAATGTTTCATTGTATTTCTTTCATCTTCTGTTTCCCTTCACTCCCCTTTTGGTTGTCTCTCCTTCCTTCTCTTTCTCCAGTTGTTTGTGTATCATTTTTATTCACCTCATTAATATCAGGAACACAATGCAAATCTGTGAAAAGAATCATGGATTTCTTAGGTTTTTGCCAAAGGCTTGGGAAATCAAAGGAATGTGATGTAGTAATATTTTTAGGGGACAAGGGAAAGGAGACTGAGGGTATGTGTTGTGTGAGGATGTCACAGGCTACAAATGGAGAGAAGCTGTGGGCTTCTGTGGGCTGAAAATCTTCCTTAGAACATGGCACTATAGGAACAATGACAGATTTGAGTCTCAGAGCATACTAGTTTAGGAAAACGTACATGGCATAGATCTGAAATGAGCGCAATTTGAGGTGGAGAACAATTGACTTTCTGGCCCTGTTATTTGACTTCAAAATGGTAAATTACACTGTATATATGTATAGCTAAAGTGCTGTGGAATATTCTCCCATGAGCCAGCCCTCACATTTCTTTCTTTAGGTAAAAATGTCAAGAAGGTACGCTTTGCTTTATATTCTTCCTTAATCTTTGTGCAGAAAATCTCAGGCCTTTATTCCTCTTATTTTTAAGGGTGGACTTAAATAGAAGGGTTGAAGAAATGTATACTAAATTGTCAGGGGAGGGAGAACTGTAGGGGAAATCGGTAGCCGGGTTATCTTCGACTCCTCATATAACCGAGTATAGTTTCTGAAGAAAGAGAGGACACATGTTCTGAGGCTATTATGCCCCTTCCACTTTCTATTGTAACTCGCATCTCTAGGTAAAGCTTATATAAATGTATTTTTTAGTTAAGATGTCACATTAGCTGCTCCTTCAAAACAAATTCTTTGTGTCTACTCTCGCACAGACACATAGGCACACACACACTCTATTTTATCTATGGATAACTGTATTCAGTGATATAACTACCCAAAGACTGGCTGAAAATAACATTCAGTACTTCAGTGGGACTATGACTTTATCAATGTGGATATTCCTTCTATTGTATATTAAAATCCATCCAAGCCATCTGAGCCTAAGTGATTCTTGTCCATCTTCTCCCATAGATTCCCTCAGTATCATGGAGGTCTTTTTTATATCTTCATCTATTTCCTGGTTACCAGTGTGGCCCTGAAACTGTCCATCTGCCGTCTCTCCCTCTTTCTTCATAGCTGGTCCCACCCCTTTTTCTAATCATACACTTCCTTAGTAATATCCCTTAAGCCACTTCCTGCATCTTGGGCATCCTTCAGAACGTGCTGCATCTTCCTTGAGGTGAATGTGTGTCTTACTGTTGTCCTTTGGCTCACATGCATCTTTGATTCTTCTGAGGATGGAACATCGCCAGGAAATTTCTGTTAAAAGGATGGTGTTTTGTGCTGGGGAGCTGCTCTGACTCTTGAAAAACATAGTGGTATTTTCCCAAATGTAATACAGCCAACTCTCTTCCTCCTATTCAATTCTGGGCCCAAATCTTTGTGTATCTGTAATGTTTGTCCCAGATTTATCTCTATCTCTAATCTATAGCTATATGTATGGCTACATCTATATGTTTATCCATATTCATCTATCAGTACATATGTGTATCTATTTAGCTATCTTATCTAGATATACTAATCTATTTGTCTATCTATCTATCTATCTTAGATGTACTCATTTAACATACTGGGGTGTAGTTTTGGATTATAAAAATTCTACACAGTTTTCCAAATGCAATCCAGGATATCTTTTTCCTCCATTTTAATTCTGGGCCCAAGTCACTGGGTATCGGTAGTGCTTCTCCCAGATCTCTTTCTCTCTCTCTCTCTCTCTTTCTCTCCTATAGCTATATTTACATTTACATTTACATCTGGATCTATATTTCCATATCTGTATATCTATTACTATATCTATCTATCCATGCCTATCTATCTTATCTAGATATGCTGATATATACATATAATGAGTACTAATTCAATATACCAGGGTGTAGTGTTGGATCATTAAAAACACTACACATTTTCCAAAAGAAATTCAGTCGACCTTCTTCCATCATTTTAACTCTAGGCCCAAATCATTGTCCATCTGAAATGTTGCTCACAGAATTTAGTACCAAGGTCCTAACTCCAGAGACTTGCTGTCCTGCTTCATCATGTTATCTTGACAGTAGGCATTTTTGATCCATTATGTTTTCTCTGTATGGATAGTTAAGGAGACATGCTTGATGTAATTATGTGTCACTGTGGTATTTCAGGGCTCAATGAGAATCAGCACAATGTAGCATCTGTAGTGTCTCGTCATCCATAGGGAATTCTTCTTTCATTTGGAGGCCTTGTACATTGAAGTAGTCAATGCTTTTGGGGAGCATGCACCTTCCTCTTTTATGCCCAACTTCATATTAATAACCAGGGTTATCTCTGTTGTTGCACCTATCAAGGTAGATTGTATAATCTAAACATGTGCTTGAGAGATTCCTTTGGGGTAGGGAGCCTTAAGGTTGTGTCTCACTTTACTGACACAAATGATCATTTGGAATCAAAAAGTAATAAGTGCATTGAGATCTACTATTCTTTGTACCTTGTAGCAAATTGTGTGACTGGATAAAGGTATGGCTTTCTGTAGATAATCATTTGTGAAAGCCTGCTTATTTTTTCTTCTCATTTATATGTGTGGATAAAGTATTTAACATTTTACTTTCCCCCCAATTACATGTAAATACAATCTTTAACAGTTGTTTCTAAAAAAAAAATTGAGTTCCAAATTCTCTTCCTCCCTCCCCTCCCCTCTCATTGAGAAGGCAAGCAATTTGATAAAGATTACACATGCGCAGTCATGCAAAACATGGGTATTTAAAAAGAAGGAAACAGGCATTTATTAAGTATCTATAATATGCCATGCACTGCGCTAAGCACCTTACAAATATTATCTTAGTTGATCTTCACAACAACCGTGGTGGGTAGGTAAAATTCCATTTTCCAGTTTAGGAAACGTAAGCAGTCAAAGATTATGTGACTTCCCCAGGGTCACATAGCTAGTCCATATCTGAGGCTAGATTTGAATTCAGGTCTTTCTGACTTCAGGCCTGGGACTATATCGACTGTGCCCCATAGCTGCCTCTAAGATGGAGAAAAAAGCCATGTGGCTCACTCACTAGGAAGGAAGGAAGAAGGAAATAAGCATTTATTAAGCAGCTACTCTGTGCAGGCAGCTACTAAATGTTTTACAAATATTATCTCATTTGATCATCACAACAACCCTAGGGTGTAAATGCTATTATTATCTTCATTTTCCAGTAGAGGAAATGGAGGCAGACAAAGGTTAAATGACTTGCCCAGGGCTAAATATCTCCTAAATGACTGAGATCACATTTGAATTTAGGTCTTCCTAATTCCAATCTCAGTGCTTTATGTATTATGGCTCCACCTAGACCCTCTAGGCAGTAATTAGTGATATTCTCTTAGTTGCTTTTTGGGTAATAATATCACCCGTAGTGTTTTTCCATTCTTTTGGTATCTTCTCCTCTGTGAGATAGCTTATAAAATGATCACTCCATGCCTCTTGAGATTGTGCAACTCTAGCCAGGTTTCTCTGTGTGCACCTAATCTGCTTTAGATGTTTTTCCTGACTTCATCTTCTTATTGTACCTTTTAAAGTTCCTTATATAGCACAGAGAGGACTGATGGATTAAGGTCCAAAAATTTCAAACATCACTGATGATTAATATAGATCATTATTGAAAAGTATAGAGGAAAACCTCAAGTGTTTCCCTCTCCCGGTTTCTGCATATTGATACAGGCATGAGATGTTTGGTCATAGACTCTTTTAAGAGATCTCAGAGATCAGAAACCTGGTGGGCTTTAAGTCAGGAGACTTGGGTTCAAGTTCTGGTTCTCACTCTTCCTAGCTGTGTGGGCAAGTCACAGAGCCTCACCTTCCCCATCTTCAACATGGAGATAATATCTCTTTAAGTACAATGCAAGAGTATATTACTGAGCCAGCCACTGTCCTTAGCTAAATTAGACATTTTTAAGACCTGTACTTATTTTACACAGGTTAGGATTTAGAGTTAAAAGAAACCTTAGAAGATCATATAGTACAACCCACTCCTTTTAGATAAAGAAACAAGCTTGGGGAGGTTCAGTGATTTGTGTGAGACCACAGAGATAGTAAGTAGCAGAACTGGCCTTCCATCCATGGTTCTCTGAATCCAAATCTAATGATCTTTCTACTATATCACCTTCTTTCAGGCTCCATAGAAAAGATTGTATTGTAAGCTGCTTGAGGCTTAGATAGAAAGTAAACCAAAGGGATGGGCAGTGATGCTACTGTGTCACAAGGTGAGTGACTGCCGCTGCTTTCTTTAGCCCTTTTCTCCTCTCATTGGTGCGCCTTTGTCAGAGTCTGACAGTGGTCACAGTACCATGACACTATCTACCCCCTCGGACCACTGGAAATAGAGGAAACCTATGAATAAATTGAACTGGGTAAGAAGACTCTGAGTGACTGGTGAAGGATGGCTAATGGTGCATTTATCATAGTGCTGGTTGGAGTTTGCCAGCCTCGTTAACCTCCCTCCAAATGCATGAAATAGAATATTGAAGACTGAAGAGAAGGAGAAGGGTAGGAGGTATTAGGATGCCTTTATTCTCTGACAGGAATTTTAATCATTGATTATTGGGCTGGCTTAGTTGTTGAACCCTTTAACCTCTCTCTCTTTTTTTTTAAAGACAACCAAACTGCAGTAAAGGGGAGAAGCTTTTAAAAAAATGTTTGTGCAAATAGCTGTGCTATCTGTAAAGATTAAAAGATTAGTTTTTCTTTGGAGCAGTTCTAGGCAGACGTTGCTGAATAGAAAGATGCTTTGGGTTGTCCTGAACGTGGCTTTGCTTTCCAAGTGGGTTTGGTGGTGACTGTTCTAGGCATAGATACACAAGGCAGACATCTGAAAGGGAACTGAACAGCTTATTCAATCATCAAAAATCCAGATACTTTTCACTGTATATGGAAAATATCTGGACTGAATATTTCCATACTCACCCATGTTTTTATGCAAAACCTTGTGAGTTCTGTAGAAATATAGTTGGCATCCTTGTGGTTACTATCTCTTTTCTGAATTGCACTAAGAAATTCTCAGAATTTGTTTCTGGGTTGGGGATAAAAAGGGCTTGATCCAGAGCCTGCATGACCAGAAAGAATTCTCATCTCCTCCATTCCCCTCCTGATTACCTGGGAGAAAGGGTGGCAGAAATATTTAACCTCTGTGTCAAGTTGCATTAAAAGTTATGGTTCCCAACTCCCAAGAGTCATTATTGGCTATAAGGGCAGAGACCTTTTAGATTTGAGTAGAAAAAAAACTACCAAGTAGGCTTTTGCTTCCTGATAATGTTCTTTATCTGTTTGTGTATAATTTTTGTTTTTTCTTTGCAGGTCCAAGTCTACCTTTGTGTATGCCCAGTGTCTAACACAGTGCTATACGCATAGTAGATGCTCAATAAATGTTTTACAGTGAAGGAAAGGAATTGGGCATGCAAGAGGAACTTCATTTAATCTTTCATGTTTATGCTTTCATTTTCTTGCCTCTCAATCAGCTTTTTAAAACTGTAGAGTTTTTTTTTTATCTGTGGAATAGATCATTATAATTTGGGTGACTTTTGAGTTCACATCAGAATGGCTATTTGAAGGCAGGCTCAGAGTTTGGGGAAGGAGCAAGAGCACCAAAATATTAACTCATCTTTATGGATTGCTTTATAGCCTGTAAAGCAGGCATAGTCTTTATAATAATACTGTGAGTATGTATGACTATTCCCATTTTATGGATGAAGAAATTGAGGTTCAGAGAAGATAAGTGACTTTCCTAGTGTCGAAAAGCTAGCAAGTTTTAAGAGCCAGAACTGGACCCTAGGTCTTAGTATCATGCCTTGTACGGTAGTAGGCACTTAATAAATGTTGATTGATTCTGTTTAGTGTTCTTTCAACTGTATCTCTCCCCTAGAGTACTAGATCCTTGCTAAAGCTTCATATTTCATTTTGTGCTGAACAAAATGTTTTCTTAAAAAAAGTTTTCATTCATCATTCTACTCATCTTCACTACCTCTCATTCTACACCTATTTACAGAATTATAATGCTGCTATGTTCAAAACATGCATTAGCTCCAGATGTACCAATAATTCCTAATTATATGATGTTTTAAGGCTTATAAAGTTTACCTTTCTCATAGTAAACCTATGAGGCTGGTAGTGCACATGTTATTCATCTCTACTTTATAAAGGAAAAAACAAACACAAGGTTTTGAGGGATTGAATGATTCATATATATGGGCATATAGACAGTAAGCATTGGACTCAGGATTCGAATGCAGATGTCCTGCCTCCAAACCCAACTTTCTGACTCCTGTGCCATGTTGCCTCTTCAATTCAAGACCCGCAGCGTTGGGAATCATCAATGGATCCTACAGTAAGCACAGCAGGGATTTCACAGCAGCTGGACATTGTTATTAAGGAAGCTGTGTGTATGTAACTGAAGCTCAGAATAGCAAAGCCGTGTGTGCTGACAGTCAGGTTCAAGCCAAAAAGGCGCAATCTTTGAGTAGTCAGTGTTGATAAGAGTACTTTGAAGATGAGCAGTGGAAAAAATGCAATTCCTTCACTTTTCATTCTGTTGAGATTTGCACTTAGGAAAAAAAGGTGTTTGCTGTTATGTGCAGGGTGAGCTATAAACAGAGTCTAATTTGGGACTTAATCTAAAATAGCTCTTATTTGGATCCTTTCTGTTTGTAGGCTAGTAAGAATGCTTTGTGCCTTGCTCCTGGCAAATAGTAGCATTGTCTAAACTGGAGAATTAAAACCACAAAACCATTAAAAACTCTAGTTAATCTTTTAATCTTAATTTACTGCTGATAAAAGCTGAGCAATTAATTTCATTGTAGATCACTGTCTTCTGTTCTTCTAAATAGTGGACATGACTTATACCTCTGCTTCACCAGTAACCCTGACAATTCCCACTCACCTGCTAACCTCGAACCTTAGACTCTCATCTTCCTGGAAGAAAAAGTAATTGCATTGTCACCAAATTCTGGGTATTTTGTTTTTCTTTTATCCAAAGTGATTAAATCTTACCTTTTTAAAGTACCTCAGTGGCCCTCCAGTCCAACCTATGTGTGAACAGGATTCATATTATAACATGCCTGACAAATGGTCATTTATCCTCTACTTGCAGACTTCCAATGAGGGGAATAGACTTTCTCTGAAGGTAATGCATTCCACTTTTGGACAGTGCTCACTGTTGAAAGTTTTCTCTGATATCAATTATAAATATTCCTCTTTATAACTTTCTTCCACCGCTCCTGGTTCTACTCTCTGGGACCAAACAAAAAAAAAATCTAACCCCTTCTCCAATGATAGTCTTTAAAATACAGGAAGACAGCTATCATATTTCCCAGAATCTTCTCTTTTTCAGGCTTAACATGACCATTCCCTTCAACTGATGCTCAAATGACATGAACTCCAGGTCCTTTGCCATTTTGATTGCTGTCTGAATTCTCTCCATTTTGTTAATATTCTTCTTAAAGTATGGCACCCAGACCTGAGCACAATACTTTAGATGAGGTCTGATGAACTAAGAGTACAATGTGATTATTACTGGAAGCAATGCCTCCCTTCATGGAGGACCAAGACTGGCTTTCTTGACTGCCACCTCACACTGCTGACTCCCATATTGAGCTTGTAGTTCACTAAAATTCCCAGGTCTTTTTCAGAACAACTAATGTCTATCCATTCTTCCTCCATCTTGTACTTATGAAGGTGATTTTTGTATCTCAATCTCAAACATTATTTTTCCTAAAACATTTAAAAGGCACTGTGTTTTTATAATAGTTAAAATTCACTTCACCTATTGAAGCTTTTATACAGTGTGAATATCTTTTTCATGACTTAGTTTTCTCTTATTTGTACTACATAAGTGTTCTTGAGAGATAGCATGACATAGCGGATAAAGAATCTTAGAATCAATTGGGAAAATCTGAATTCAAATCTTATCTTTCACACTTACTAGCTTTATGATCATGGTGGAGAAAAAAACCCTACATTCTCTCTGTGACCTAGGCAACTCTTAAAGACTATAATTTACAGAAAAATTCCTTATCTATATTAGTGGAGAGAATTTCCATACAGCAATTTCTTCATGCTAGTGAAATAAAAGCATACACACACATACACACACTAATAAAAGCTGTTGTTGTTCAGTTGTTTCAGTTGTATCCGATTTTTCATGACCCCGTTTGTGGTTTTCTTGGAAAACATGTTGGAGTGGTTTGCCATTTCCTTCTCCAGCTCATTTTATAGATGAGGAAACTGAAATCAACAGCATAAAGCTATTTGCCTGGGGTCACCTAGCCAGTAAGTGTCTGAGACTGGATTTTACCTCAGCAAGATGAGTCTTCTTGACTCTGGGCTTGGAGCTCTATCTACTGTGCCATCTAGCTGCCCTACTAATAAAAGATCTGGGTACAAAAGGTATAATGCCACACTTCATATAATGCCCCATATATGTTTTTTTTTTTATAATAGGGCTTATTAGTAACAGCCTCCAAAGGGTTATTAGATTAGAAATATCCTATATTTCATCATTATCCATTATAGTCTCTCCACTCATCTTTAGGAAAAGATACTAGAGAATGTTGGGTGGATAGGAGTGGGAGCAGTGGCAGGGTGACAGCTTAGCAGAAGACAAAGCCATGGGCTTGACATTGTGGGCTGTGAGTGCCCATCTTCTGTGGTCTTGTTTCACTTTCAATGATTTTTATCTACAAAATGAACAGTAACAAACCTTATTTAAAAGACTGCAAGCAATTTTGAGAAAGGAAAATAAAACAAACCTCTGAGCCTTGGGCAAAGCCCATCCAGGTTACTAAAATAGAATTACTTTTTCACATAGGTAACAGAGTTAAGAGAGACTAGTTTTCATTTGTCCTTTGATTTAAGAAGAATTCAGAATAACCATTAGCAAAGAAGAGCAGGACAATGTGATGTGCAGACAGGGTTTGTTGCTGCTACATCATTAGGGATGTAGAGAAAAAAGAGCTAAAGGAAAAAAAAACATGTTTATTGGTTGGAATTGAATCAGAATTGAGTACTTTGTGTATTTATTTATGTGTATTGTGCCTTCCCCTGAATGCTAGCCACTTATGGTACATAAAATTCTTCTTCTCCAGGAGCTTAAACATTATATGAAAAGCAAAGTTAGGTTTGACAGAGTTTAGCCAATGATCTCTGGCTCTGATAGCCCCTAAATTATACACTTTTCAAAGTGCCCTCCATCCAGTCAGAGCCTCATCTAAACAAGGATCTCCTTCTCCAACATCTCTGACAAGGAGTTACCCTATGATGGAAGGTGTTCAATGATGTGGAGTTCATTACTTCCATTCCACTTTTGGAAAGTTTTAACTGTTAGGAAGCTTTTTTTTTTTTTTTTAAATATCAAGACAGAATTTGTGTCTGAACTACTTCCACTCATTGTTTCTGGTTCTGCCTTTAGAACAAGCCTGATTCCTTGCCCACAGAATAGCCCTTCAAACGGGTGTGGCTAGATCTTCAAAAAAAAAAACAAACAAAAAGAAAGACATGAAAAACTAGATACTTAAAGGTCAAATGGGTGACATCTTCACTCATTGCCCCATAGTTGCTGGATCAACAGTTGAGATTTCATCTGTGACTTCCGCGTCTCCTGTACTTATTTTCTTGTTCACCAGGGAGGCAGTGGGTTATAAAGAAAGAGCACTGGATTTGGAGCTAATGGACCTAGGTTCAAATCTTAACTTGGCTACTTACTATAATGCGACCTTGGGCAAATTATTTAACTTCTCTGGGCCTGAGTTTCCTTATATGTAAATTGGAGGATTGGTCTCTGAGATCTCTAAGATCTTGTCCAGCTCTAAATCTATGATACATTGATCATAATGCAGCCTGAAATAACATTAGTTTAAGTTTTTTTTTTGGTTCCCATGTTACACTATTGGTCCTTATAGTTAGTAGGCCACCAAAAACATTTTTTTAAAAGGAATTGCCTATCTGTGCCTTCCTCATCTTGTATTTATTTCATTGTTTGTTGTTTTTTTTTTTAGCTCAAAGTAGGAGGTTCAAATTTTCTTTCTTTTGTTCTTTTTCATTTGTTCTTTTCTTCTTTTCTTCTTTCTTTCTTTTTTTTAAACGTGGTAATTAGATAGGTAGATAAGGAAAAGGTTGTTGGCATAAAATACCTGGATTTTAGCTAACCAGTTAACAAAGGCTCTCATTCTGTCTTCATAAATAAGATAGAGCATGAAGTGGGAAAAGAATAAAGAAAGATTTTGGCAAGTTTTGTAATTTACCAATTTGGCAACTGCTTTGAGGAAAAGAGGGCTGGAGAAGTGCTGGGGTTGGCACTGTTTGCTTTTGCTGTGCCTGTGGTTCATGGCACTCTCATCTCACAAATCTCCAATCTATTCCAGTCAGTATGCTCGAGGTTTACTGTGAAGGCTCCCACAGTTCTCTAGGAGTAATCCCACCCCTTGCTTCCCTCTGCTGTCGTTGGCTGTCTCAGCAACACCAGAATGTTGTGGCCCTATGCTCTAGCTGCTCAGAAGGAAAACCCAAAATGGGGTGGGGAATGTATGGTTCTTTGCTCCCCTAAGCTTGTGAAACTCTCAGCAGGAAATTTCTTCAAGGGCAAAGGAAGAGGGAATCTCAGGGATTCTGGGAAATGTATGCCCACACACCTTTCCTGGCTTCCCTTAGCTTTGTTGGTTCTTTACCTGGGAAATCTGGGAAGGCTGTGGAAAGATTTGTTATGTCCACAATCATTGATTCCCTTTCTAGGTACTCGTAAACTACTCCTTTAATATGTTGCAAGAATTTTGCCTGGAAGTAAAATCAAACTCACTGACTTCCAGTTTAAACCCTACCTTCTTACTTAAAATAGTCAGAAAATTTTCACATCTCTAGTCCTGTGGTATCTCTCCCATTATCTTCAGTTTTTCTAAGATCACTGACCTGTAACTCAACAATCACATCAATATTTTTTTAGTATCCCAGGATATCATTCATCCCAGACTACTGGTATGTAGTGATTAGTGATTTCACCACTTTCAACTGAAATTGGTATTTGTTGATAACCACTGATATCTTCTTAACATTTCTTTACATGTCTTGTGTTTTAGTTCCCTATATCAGAGGCCTTATGACATTCAACACAGGTATGTTGAAGAAAACAAGGAATGAGTCAGAAGTTACTGTAATGGATGCAACATTTCCATAACAAATTAGGGTTTTCCAAACTGGAATGTGATTTCTTAGAAGGTAGTGCCTTCCCCTTCATTGGAGGTCTTCAAATAAAGATTGGATGACCATTTGTTGTGGGGTTATTCTAGAAGGGATTTTTTTTTCAGGTATTAGTTGGGCCATGTGACCACTGAGATCCTTCCTATCTCTGTAGTTTTGTGACTTCTCAAGAGACACGAGACATAAAGGAATACAAAGTATGCATACACAGGGTAAGACATCCAGAAATAATAGACTCTTGGAGTTTCTTTGTTCCTTTAGTAAGAGAAATTCCCCTCACCTGCCCTCCATTTAAAGATGGGGAGTTGGAAAATTTGGGGAGGGGAACATGTATAATGGTAGGTAGATGGTGAAATGGCTTGAGTGGATGGCTGGATGGAAGTGAGGCTGAAACCTGGTCTGGTGTCTAGGGCTAGCCAGGAGATATCATAGGCTAAGTGGCTAACTTGCACATGAACAGTTACTAACAAATGTATCATGGTCCTTGGGTAGGGGCTCCAAAGATTAATGGATTACTTCTTGGGAGAATTGGGTCATGGATTCTGTAAGCCCTGGTTGTAGAGGTACACCTCTCAGATCTGGTGGAGGGCATCAGTCCAGGTGGAAAGGAGCAGGACAGTGGCAATAGGCAGATGGTTGGATGACTGGATGGATGTCTGAAAGAAGTGTAAAAGGTATCAATGAGGAAATGTATGATAAAGAAAGCAAATGCCCTGGTCACGCATTGAGAGTGAGGCACAACAGATAGCCTAAATATTAGATTGGTACTCACAGGATATTGAAAGTCTTGTAGGAAAAGCCTCCAGTGTGTTGGGTAGATTTGTCTGTGAAGGATTTATGGGAAGATGGGGAATCACATTGAATGAGAAGATATATATGGGTTGTTGTCTTTGCTATTGGAGGGAGTACTCATTCATGAATTCATGGGTGTGCTGAAGTATAGAAGTTGCATGCATAATGGTTATTCTTTTGCATGTTAAATGATATCATAGAGGAATCTTATGGTCCTAGTTTATTATATACCTCTATGTCAAGAGGAGAAGACTTATATAGCTTTCTCTGAGTAGCATATCAAACCAGCTAATGAGGGATTATGTGTTGGCTCCTAGAGAAGACTGAGAACAATTTCCTGGAAAACTAACAGGTAGGAATCAATGAAAGATTTAAAGGTAGAATGGGGTTGTACTAACTCATCTCTAAATTCATTTCTAGTATTAAATTTCTATAAGTCTGATTCAAACGTGACTTTGGACAAAGTGACCATGAATCTATTCAGGGGTGGGGAACCTGCAGCCTTGAGGTCACATATGGCCCTCTAGGTCCTCTAGTGTGGCCTTTTGACTAAGTCCAAATTTTACATAATAAATCATTTTATTAAGAGAATTTGTTCTGTGAAGTTTAGATTCAGTCAGAGGGCCACACTTGAGGATCTAGAGGGCCACATGTGGCTTTGAGGCCACAGGTTCCCCACCCCTGATCTATATAATTTTTAGGATTAATTAAAAATGGAACTGGAGGGAAACAAGGAGGATAAAGCAAATTTTGAGAAATAACGTTTCAGCTATTTTAGAAAAATAGTAGGAAAGGACTTTATTGAAAAAAGGCATAAAAGGTAAAACAGTTCAAAGAATATCTGGATATGCCTTAAGGAAGCATTACTAAGGACACAGGAAAAATGTATTTTTTTGCATAAAAGAGATAGAAGGAGGCCTAGCAGGCTAAACAAAAAATTTTGAATAATGAGCTGAAATGTAAATGAGAGGCAAAGCAGTGGTCAGGTAGGCCTTATTCAAAGACAATAGCAAAAGCCGATACTATGAAAGAGAATAAATGCAAAGTAAAAATATATAATTGGATATTGAAGGAAATTTTATTGATATAATAATATCTAACATTTATAGACCTCATTAAGGTTTGCAAAGTCATGTCAGGAACAAAAGACAGAAAGGGAAAGCATCTTCTAACCTATATTAAGGAAAAACATAGGTTTGCTTTTATTGCTTACTGAAAAAGTGAACTGTGACTTGAACATTAGAAAAGATAACATGGAATTGGAAGGCATAAAAACAAGTTAGGTTTAGGAAAGACATGGTAAAGGTTACTAATTAAACAGTGTATACAATTTATAGATATTTTAGAATATGGAAAGAAATTGTCGTTTCATTACGTCAGACTACCACTTTTTTAGAAATTGGAAAGGCTTGAAATTTTTGGCAGGCCTTTCCCCTGTGCCCTTTGGAATCCATTTCATAGTTAACAAATTCTATTTCTTTCTGGATCTCTTTAAAGAGGTTGAAAGAATGTAAGATGCATTAGCTGAAACCTTGCTTTCCCCTGAGGACTCAACATCTCTGACAGTCATCCCTATTGCTGACTGCTTTTTTTCCTGCTCGGCCTCCCCTCCTCCTCCACCATCTTCATAGAGTCATAAGCTCTAGAGTGCGAAGGCACCCTAGAAGTCATCTTAGATGTCCTATTGCCTCATTTTACAACTGATGAAACTGAAGTGATTTGTCTAAGGTCACAAAGTTGATAGGTGTCAGTGTGACAAAGTTGGAATTTGAAACCAGGTTATCTGGCTGCGAATCCAGTTTTCTTCCTACTTTGCTATGGGGGAGTATGCAACTACTCCCCACTGCAAAGTCTAGACCCAGATACCATGACACCTGTCCTTTGAAGTCCATAACTTCTAGTTATACTCCCATTGTTAGATCATTGTTGATATTATTTGATAATGTCTTTTACTCCTAGAAGCTATACTGTACATGTGTAGATATCATACAACATGTAGTCTTAGAGAGTTTCCTAGATCATTGAGAAGTTAAATGAAGTATGATTTAAATTAAGGCAAATATGTGTTAGAAGCAGGGATTGAATGCAAATCTTCCTATCTTTGAGGCCAGTTCGCTATCCACTATACTTTGTTTTCTCTTAGAGAGATATCTGGTAGATGTAAATAGGCTGCAGAATGTTACCAGTGATGAATAACAGACCAAAAATGGTGCAAAAGATATCATCAAATAAATGTATGACTAGAAGAGTAGGTGGGTTGGTCATATAATCAATCAACGAGCATTTATTAAGCACCTACTATGCGCTAGGCATATGTTAGTTAGGTGTTGAGGCTACAAAGGCTAAAATGAAACAACCCTTTACATCAAGGAGCTTCCATTCTATTTTGGGAGACATCATGAATACATAGAAGTATATATGCAAAATAAATACTAGGAAATTTTTATGATCAGGGCTCTGGAAGCTGGGGAGCAGGATCAGAAAAGGCTTAATGTAGAAGGTGGCACTTGAACTGAGTTTTGAAAGAAACAAGGGATTCTAAGAGATGGAGCTAAAGAGTGACATCATTCTAGGTATGGAGGGCATCCAATTTACATTTACAGGCACGGAGACTGGAAACCAAGTGTTGTGCATGAAGAACTATAAGGAGTAATATAGCAAGATGGACATACTATATTCCAGTAGTACTGAGATGGTGCAAAGACATCTAGAATAATTTTTGCAGTACATTAGGTAGAGCCCTTATTTATATGAATTCATAGACAAGTAACACAGGATGAAAAGTCATGAGTATTTGTAATCTGTGTCCTTGGGGAAAATACTTATGTTGGTCTATTGAAGTAAATGTAGTCTTACACTTGAGTTCCAAAAAAATCAACTTCATAAATATAAAAGGGCCAGGGAGGTATGGCTGGATAGTGGTTAGATGAAGATGAAGGGATTTGAGTGCACTGCAAGTTTGACATATGTCAACAGTATGATATGGCAGCCAAAAAAAATTATGCTGCATTGAGAGACTTACTGCCCAAGACTAGGGAAGAGATAGTCAGACTATAACTGGAGGTGAAAAGCATTAAGATCATACTCTATGAGGATTGACTGAATGAATTAGAAATATTTAGCCTGTAGATATAATAGTCATAAGGCTTTTATGTGGAAAAAAGTAGGAAAAACCTGTTAAAATAATTTTTAAAAAATTGAAGTGGCAGAGGGGAAACTTGATCTGGGCCAAGAGGTTGGAGTGTGGAAGAATTTCCTACAGTGGAGGGAAGGAAGAAGGACAACTTGGAGCTAAAAACAAACAAATTTGAGGTCCTTTCTGAAAAAGAAAGAGCTAGATCCTCTAAGGAGAAATCAGTTGCTTGTCCTCCAAGTAATGATAAAGTAGGTCCATAAAGTGATTTCAGGTTAAAGACCACCCAGTAAAAGTCAGAGAAAGGAGAGATGGTGGTTCACCTTTCTCTGCTCAAGGGTACTAAGGCAGCTATTTGTCTACTTGATAATAATAGAGATGTCTTTTGTCTTTTGGGGTATGTATCTAAAACATAACAAAGAACTGGTAATTCATGTGGATGCTAGTGATACTGTCCAAAGAAAAAAGCTAGAGGGCATTAACAAAGATTATGAAGTCATAGGCAAGAGATTGAAGACCATAGGGACAAGGTGGTGGTTTTATCACTGTCTCCTACTGAAGGCAAGGAATACAGAAGAGAAAAGCTGATTGGGAAGGAAATGGCTGGTTAAGTAGATGGTGGCTGAGATTGGGATTTGGGCTTCTGGGTCATAGCTTAAAATATAGGAGTAATATGCTCCTGGATAGGGATTGAATACACCTAAGAAAGGCTGATAAAAATGTGTTTGACTTGTGTCTTGTGATTTTAATCAAAGGAATAAAATGAAAATAGGGCAGGAGGAAACTGCCTACATATATTTTCCAAGCCAGATATCATAGAGAGAGGCTACAATGTAGGATACAAAACAGTAGTTTTTGGAAGTACATTCAAAAGCTCACCAGAGACAAAATCTAAGCAGAAAGCCATAAGTACAAAAATGGCCTTAAATGCCTATACAAAAATGTACAAAGTTTAAGAGGATGAGCCAGAGGCACTTATGTAAGGAAGCAAATTTGACATCATAATTACCACTGAGTTTCAGCAGGAGGATATTCATAACTGAAATGGGACTCTGGATGGGTCCTATAGCTTATTCTAAAATTTTTTTTGTTTGGTTATTTTCAGTCATGTCCAACTCTTTGTGAGCCCTATTTGGAGTTTTCTTGGCAAAGATACTGGAGTGGTTTGCCACTTCCTTCTCCAGCTCCTTTCATAGATGAGGAAACAGGCAAATAGAGTTACATGACTTGCCCGTGGTCACACAACTTGTAAGTGTCTTCAGTCAGATTTGAACTCTGGAAGATGAGTCTTCCTGACTCCAGGCCTGGCATTCTATCTACTTTGCCACCTAGCTGCCCATTCAAAAGAAACAGAATAGATGAAAGTGTATGGGGGTGAGGTAGATTTGCATATTAAGATGGTGCCATCTTAAGATATAAATCTGCTTCATATCTCCTCTCTCTCAGTGCACTCATATGAAGGAATCCAGGAATCAGAGAGGAGGAGCATGGTGGAAAACACTTGCGTGAAGATCAGTGGAGCAGTTTTATCATCAAAGTATGCTACAGACCACTTGGACAGAAAAAAGAAGAAATAGATAAATCATTTGGGAAAGCCTGGCACAGAGGTGTGCTTTGGTAGTGATGGGCGAATCCAATTATTTAGAATCTGCTAAAGCATTTTCTGTGCCAAAAGCAGAGTAGGTAATCATTTCTTGACTTTCCCTAATAATAATTTTATTCTTCAAAGGGTAGAGAAACCAACAAGGGAGAATTCTATTCTATATTTGAGTCTCACTAACAGGGATGAACTAGTTGCTGTGGTGGAAATGATGGGAATCTTGGGAGGAAGTTAACATTCTTCTTCAAACTTGTGAAAGAAGGAAGGAAGTCTGGATTAGTTTGATATATGCACTAAATTTTTGCTAGGGTATATTTCAGGAGCTTTGAAGGAAGAATAGGTGGAAGAATTCCATGGACTAAAATTCTACAAAGGTAGTCATCCTAGGAGAGATAAGGAGCTGTCAAGAATGAAATTCTGAAGATATAAATCAAAACAATCTGAATGAAGAGAAAAAAATGGGAATTATTTGAAGAGACTGGTGAGTAAACAGAGAAGTTACCAACTAAATCAGATTTTCGAGTGAAATAAGCAGAAAATGGAAGCAAGGCCAAATAATAGCATAGTGAGAATCGTGAGGGGCAGATAGATGGCGCAGTGGATAAAGCACCAACCCTGGAGTCAGGAGGATCTGAGTTCAAATCTAGCTCTTACTAGCTGTGTGACCCTGGGCAAGTCACTTAACCCCAATTGCCATAAAAAAAAGAGAGAATAGTGTCAGTAGTGCCAAAATGAGGCGAGTCAGGGGAGTAAAGCTAGGGATAACAAAAATGAAAGCTAAACCTCTATTGGGGAAAAGAGAAAAATTAATGAAAATATAGGACTGCTCCTTAGGGTGATGGTATATGCTACATGATTATGACTGCCAACATAAAGAAGTCGGAGACGTTCAAATTCTCATTTCACTTCTGTTTCCTCTGCCAAGGAAAATGATCTTTGGACAGAAGAGAATAACGGGTGGATATCCAGTATAAATAAGGGAATTGAGAGCATTGAGAGGATCGAGAGCACCCAAGTTCCTTTGAACTATTCAAGTGATCTAGTTGAATGACATTCCTAGGTACTAAAAGAATTGATGGATATGGTTTCTGAGTCACTGTTGGTGATTTTTGAATGATTTTTAAATTCAATTTTATTTCATGTTCTGATTTTTCCCCTCCCTCCATCCCCTACCCTACTCATTGAGAAGGGAAGAAATACAGCACTAATTATACATATGAAGTTATGCACAACATTTCTGCACTAGCCATGAACGATTTTGGAGAGCAGAAGTACCATAGGACCGGAGCTGGGAAAATGTTCTGATTTTCAACAAAAAGAATAGGATAGAATTGATGAGCTTGACTTTGATTTTTGGTGAAATTTTGGATTGTATTTTTAGTGCATTGGTTAGTCAACATCTTAAAAAAGGAAACAGTGACCACAAAAAGACATCCGCATCACTTTAACAAGAACAGATCCTATGACAGTACAGTTAGATGGATTTGAATGGTTGAATGGCAGGTCTTAAAGTAGTCAGTGGTTTGATTTCTCTTGAAAAGAAGTCTCCAGTGGAGTGCCCAAGGTACCCATGCTTGATCTTGTGCTGTTTAACATATGGAAAAAAACACTATTTGCATCCAGAGATAGAACTAATAAATAGAAGTATGTATAGAATAATTTTGCATATGAATAACTATTTATGTCTAATGGTAGTCATCTCTAGGTTGGGGAAGGGGGATAGGGAAGGAAAAAAAAAAGAAATTTACATGATAATATTTTGTATATTTTAAAGGAATAGTAAGTTGAGCATAGTAGATTTTCAGTTTCACGTGTAATCATCTTTTTAACTGTACTATGTTATGGAAATGCTTGTTTTATTCCATAAATTAAAATAAAAATAGATAATAAAATTTTTTTTTTAAATCAATGCTTTGGATAAAAACAAAGATGGCTGGTTTACCAAAATTTCATATGACTCAAAGCTGGGAGGGTTAACCAGCACACTAGATGACAGAGTCAGGATCCCAAAAGATGTTGCCAAGCTTGAACATTAGACTGAATCTAACCAGATGGAATTGAGCAAGGGAAAGTGTGAAGTCTTATGCTTGAGTCCAAAGTATGGGAGAGGAGTGGTAAGATAACAAATTGAGAAATATCTGGGTCTTTTAATGTAAGTTCAATATGAATCAAAAACAGCATCCAAAAAATTAATGTAATATTGGGCTAATGCAATACTGAGAGGCAAAACTTCCAGGAAAAAAGAAGTGACCTTTCTGCCCTCATCAAACCCCACCTAGAGCATCATGTTCAATTTTGGGTACTACAGTTTAGGAAAGACATTGAGAAGCTAGAAAGTATCCAGAAAAGGGTAACCAGTATGGTGAAAGGCTGTAAGTCCATGTCTTATGAAGAGTAGTTGAAGGATCTTGGGATATTTAGTCTAGAGAAGAGAAGATTAAGGGGGATATGATAGACTTCTTGAAATATTTGAAGGGTTGTGGTGTGTGGAAGAGGAATTAGATTTATTTTATTTTTGCACAGAGAGCAGAACCAGGAGAATTTGATGGAAGATGTGAATTAGCATATTGAAGATATGGGAATCCTAAATCTTGGAACCAGGACTGGAAAAGACATGAGAGGTCATTGGATCCAACTCTCTCCTTTTACATATGGGGAAATTGGGGACCAGAGAAGTAAAGTGACATGGTCACACAGCTAATATAAGTCTGAAGTAGACCTTGATGAATCCAAGAACAGCATCCTATTCACTGTGCTACACTCACAGGAAAAGCTTCCTAATAATTAGAGCTATCCCAGAGTAGAATAGGTTGCCATGGATGTTAATGGGTTCCCCTTCATTGAAAATCTTCAAGCAGAAGTTGGATGACCACTTGTTGGACATGTTATCGTGGGGTTTGTTTTTCAGGTTAGAGTTATACTATAGAGCTACTGAGATTTCATTCAACTCTGAAATTCTGTGATTCTTTAATTCTGTGCTTTGAGCCTCTTCCCTCCCCATCTTCCTTCCCCATGTACCTCAAGGATTGGGAATTTCATCAATGAGACTATTGCTCACCAACACACTTAGCAGGTGGTTTCATGAGTTGGTATAGCCAAGAAAATTTATCATCTAAAGGCCAACCTTCTGGTAATGGACCTCTCCAAACTTAGCTAGTCTGGTCCTCTGATGACTGACACATAGTCCATCACCAGCCCTAAGACTTCAAACTTTTCTACTTTGGTATAACCTGTCAGGGTTTAGAGCACAGTGTCACTCCTTCCCCTTTTCCCCCCATGCTGGTTGCGGTACCAGAGGATTTTAATGGAGGATCTTACATATATCTTTTAGAATGGTCTTCTTTGAACACTATTCATCATGTGACTCCCCTACTTATTGTGGTTGTTCCTTGTTTTTTACCAAATCTGTTTTTTAACAAATCTGAATCCCCCATACAGCCTTCAAAGTCCTTAACCAACTGATACTGGTCTCCTCATACTCAATCCCCATCAACCTCTTCTCTTTATTATTTTCCTATTTGAACTCTGTTATAGCCAAATTAAGTTGTTTGGTGTTTTCTTGAACACATTTTTCAATTTTTGTTCCTGTTTTTCTGTGACTTGGCATGTTTATCTTCCTCTTTTCTGGAATTTCTTCTCTTTTTTTTCTCTACTAATACATTTCTATGACCTCCTTCAAAACTCTCTTTATAATACATCTTCAGGAGACCTTCCATGATTAATCCCATCAGATTCTAATCAAAGCTGGTTTGTGGGATTTAGAGTATGGAGAGACTTTACAGATTATTTGTTCCAACCCCCTTATTTTACAGATGAAACTGAAGCTAAGAAAGGTTAAATAAGTGCCCAAGATGACACATAGTTAAGTATCAATACCTAGATTCACACTTAAGTCTTCTGACTCCAAATCATTAACTTATATTGGCTGACATGTAGCTTTTTTTGAAATATTTTTAAGCTTTAGTGTGTTTTGGGCCCCCTGTGTGGTTAGTTATCTAGGAACTGGGCCTTCTCCTTTTTAAAAAAGATGTATTTTCTACATTTCAATATAATGATGTGAGCTCAATGAATAATGTCAATTTGTCTGGTTTCTTTCCCAATTCCAGGAAGAGATTTCAAGGATGTTTCTTTTTGTCTTAACAACCTGCTTTCTCTTCTGTAGAGGGTAGAGCTGGGTTTATTATTTCATGGCTTAAATAACTGCTATGTAGATAGAATTGCCAGCATTTTAGGAGGGAGCTGATAGTGAGATCATGATTCAGAAATACCCATGCTACTGACCTATAGATCACAGGTTATAAACATGAAGATAAAAGGGACTTGCAATGTCATTTAGTATAACCCTTTATGCTAAGGAGGAGGCAGCTGGATAGCTCAGTGGATAAAGCACTAGGCCTGGAGTCAGGAAGACCTCAGTTCAAATCCAACCTCAGACACTTACTAGCTGTGTCCTTGGACAAATCACTTAAACTCTGTTTGCCTTAATCCACCGGAGAAGAAAATAGCAAACCATTCCAGTATCTTTGCTGAGGAAAACCCCATGGATAGTACAGTCCATGAGTCACGAAGAGTCGAACATGACTCAACAGCAGTATAACTCAATGATTTTATAGCTGAGAAAACTGAAGCCTGAGTAGTTAAGTAACTCACCAACCCAGACTTTCACAGGTATTAAATGGCAAATTCAAGATTTGAATCCAGGTCCTTTGATTTTAAATCCAGCAGTCTTCCCACTATACCCTTGACATTCTCTATTGGAGATATTTCATAGGACCAACACAGGAAAATTAGCATTTTTACAGTAGTAATCCAGGCACTAGCTTGCATTCTTAGTCTAAGTCCCCAATATCTTTTGCCATTAGGGCTCAAGAGTAACATAGGAACTCATTTCATTGAATATTTTCAAATGAGATAATATTTGAAATAGCTTAGCATAGTTCTTGGTACATTATAGGTGCTATATAAATGCTTCTTCCCTTTCCTTTCTCTTTTACCTTATTTTATCAGTTAATAAAAAAAATGAAATATGGACATCTGAGTTTCACCTCTCCTTTCTCTTCTCATGCTGACAGCTGGTGGTTCTAATAAACAGCTGAAAAATAAGAATGTGAGGAATAGGAAGGAGGAAGAGAATCATGGGAGCTGGATTATCAACAAAGTGAAGTCTTCCCAGAACAATTAGGACTTGACTGCCCTCATGAGCAGTTGGAATGGGTGGGTGGGTGGGTAGGTGAGGGCATTACTGGAGAAGCAATTGGCAGTTTTTCTCGTCTCCCATTTCCCCTACTGAGGAATAATATGGGAGCTCAGAGATCATACCTTCTTGGGGGTAACATTTCCTTTTGAGATCAAGTTCTGAAGAGTTGTGTAGGAGGGCTGACTTTCTTTTCAGAGGCCAGCTAGGAGAAGGTTATCAAATGGGCCTGAAAGTTTGTCAATCCTCTCATTTCAGCACAGTGGCAAGTTAATTAGCAGTAGGTAAAAGAATTCCTTTGAAATTCCTCTCTCTGAACTCCACTGAGAAACACCTCCAAAATGTGCTTTGGCAGAAGCATGTCTCTCTCACATGCCTATACATATACAGTGTGCTCTCCTCAAATCTCCAAACAGCTCTGTGCTCAATTTTCCTCCCAGATCTCTGAATGCCTAAAAGCATTGGTTACTGTATTCAGTGAGATCAAAACCCCAGGAGAGATCCCCAGTATCAAACTTTCTGCTGCAGCCAAGCTGAAACATCTGAGGCTGACAGTCCCATGGGAGGACCCAATGAAATAAGCTACAGCATGACATAGGCCCTCCTTCCTCCTTTGCTCATTTCTTCCTCTTAATCATATAGTCTATTCATTTTGAATTTGCATCTAATTTATAATTAATGATTGTAAGAAAAAATATTGAACTTTGCTTAATGGATGGGACATAGGTCCAAAAACTGGAATGTTAGACTGAGTCTGTTTACACATGAAAATCAGAGCTATCTAAACTCAGAGTTAACAAAAGTACTTTCCTGAATAAAACAGAAAGTTTAATTATAGAACTAGAAGGAGAAGTGGAAATGCTGGGCTGGAAAAATTATAGAACAAGATGGCCTTAAGATGTCTAAATTGCAGGAAAAATGGTTACTGCTTATTGTATTTCTATTTAGATCATATTTTTAAAATTTCCTTTTGTTCTTTATTAGCACGCATGTTTAATAAAATACATCTTTTGTTATTTTAGGGGAGGGGAAGGGAATGAGCATTTATTAAGTATCTACTATGTGATAAGAGCATTAGGAAGGAAGAATCATTTATTAAGCACCTACTATGTACCAGGCACTGTAATAAGCACTCAACAAATATCAATTTGTTTGATCATCATTTAGGATCACATAGCTAAATTGTGCCACACAGCTAGTCAGCATAATTTGTATCTACATGCTTTCCAGTGGAGACTTAGAACGTTTTGATCAAAGATCACTTTGCTTGTGATGTCATTGTTATTTGTCCTTCTTTCTTGAAGAAGAACAATGACATCATGAGGGTGATGTCTTGATTTGCTCATGAATTGGAAGTGAGGCAGAGCTGTGCAAAGTCATCTCTCCTTCAGAGTCATTGAAGTCCAGTGATGTCAAAGTTAGGACCAGAGAGGACAGATGTGATACCATGCTAGGTATTCATATTTCTGGGAATTAACAGCTAGAAGTAGGAATTCTGGAAAGAAGCACTTTTTTTTGCTATAGAGGATGATGATGATACTAAAGAAACTTTGACATAGGAAAAAATGTTTCCCTAATAATTTTTTTATAAATTTCTGGTGTAAGCTGTGTTTCCTAATGAATTCACAAATTAACTGCTCATAACTGTTTACTACTGTTTAATATTTAAAGGCCCAGAAACTAGTGATACATAGGTAGATACTCGCCCATATGAAGTTACACGGATTTTGACTAAGATCAGGAAACTGTTTAAGATGATTCAGAACTATCAAGACGCTGAGTTCTTACTCTGTGTGTTGATGGGTAGCTAAGTAGCAGAGAAGATAGAGTGCTAGACTTGGAGTCAATAAGACCTTAAAATCTTACCTATCTCAACCTCTATAGCTGTGCGAGCCTGGGTAAGTCACATGACTTCATCTAGCCTCAGTTTCCTCATCTGTAATAGGGAATAATAATAATACCTACCTGATAGGGTTGTTGTGAGGTTCCATTGAGAGCTTATGTAAGTGTTTTGCACACCTTAATGTGCTTCTTTAACTGCTAGTTAGTGAATGTGCCCAAATAATCTTCTTGAACACGGGACAGGGACCCATCTGGCCACCTATCTGCAAATGGACATGTTTCCAATTGACATTTCAATAGCACTTTGTACAACCTAAAGTATTTTAGGCATGATCTTATTTGATCTTCCTAACAGTCCTGCAAGGCAAATACTGCAGATATCATTCTCTCCTTTTTACTGATAAGGAAATTGAAGCTTAGAGAGGTTGTTACTTGCCCTCAATCCCACAGCTAATGTCACAGATAGGATTTGACCTCAGGTCTTTCCTAATTCCAAGTCCACCAATATCCACTATACTATGCTAACCTGTTATAATGCTTTTATTTAGAACTCCACAGCCCAAGGCTGTTAGTGATATGTATTGGAATTCTGGGCTCATGGTGTGGTCCTGTTCAATATCTCCATTACTCCTTGTGCTAATTAGGTCTTAGCCTGAAAGGCAGGAGGTTAATTCTCACCTATTATGGCCCTGCTGACTTGTGAACTGGCTGAGGCCTTCTCCTGAATGCCCCTGCTAACCAAGTTAGCAAAGAGGCATTGAGGGAGATGAGTTTAGGATCAAAATCAGGAGGAATCATCCTGGGACAGGATGAAGGGAAAGTGCCTGTACGGAGCTGATCAATGCATTGGCTATAACTACCTTGAGTCTCTTAGTCTAAACTCTGTCAGTATTGATGAGGATGCCCATGGAATAATAGAAAGGAAGGGAACTACATCTAGGAAGAGGAGTCAGCAAGAAGAATACTGGGAGGTGTGAAAAGAAGTGGGTATAAAAGATGGCATAGACAATGAGTTAGAGGAGTGCACTGAGATGGAAATAGGAGCAAGAAAGGGACAAACAGGCAAAGATTGGTTATTAAGCAACTTTACTAGGCTCTGAGAAAACCATTTTCCTTTTCCTTTCCATGATGCCAATCATGGCTAACCTCAGATTCCAATTTTGCAGATTCCTGTGGACACACTCTTTAAAGGCTAATGGACAAGGCTGTAGCTTTACAAACTTCATTAACGCATGGGGACTTGTGCGATCTGATTCTTGTGTAGAGTTCTTCAGAATAACCTCTATTAAATTCAATTAAGCAATCTTTTTCTTTATTTCAAAGATCAGGTATGTCTTTTTAGTATACATCTCTATCACTAGTGATATGATACACACATGACATGCACATGTGGTGCCCATGTAGATATATATGTGTGTGTGTATAAATATATATAATATATATACCAATCTGTATATATGCCTTTAAGTAATTATGTATAACAACAGCTCACATTTTTAGCATGTTTTAAGGTTTAAAAAATATTTTCTTCACAACATCTCTGCAAGGGAAGTAGTCAAGAAAAAGATTCTCATTTTACAGAAGAGGAAAATAAAGCACAGATACTTGCCCATGGTCACAGAATTAGGTTCAAAGCCCTGAATGGAATCTTGGTCTGTTGACTCTGGGTCCAGCATACTGTTCACATTGCCCCTTTAGCACACCCCAAATAGTGATCTTTCCTAAATTTGTGCATATGTAATTGCATCTTTACGTCTTCAAGAGATCTATGATTTCATAAATATGAGTGCTTTCTCTACCGATACAGATTACAGCCCTTCTAAGACATAAGGTAGATGGCATTCATGACCTGCTGTGGTTCCAAACTATTCTTGGTGTCTAGTCTTCTAATGATAAGTCTCTCTGAATTTAGCAAAGCTATTTTTCAAATGAGAGGGGAAATGGAAAAGAACAAGTATTTATTTAGTGCTTCCTGGGGGGCCAGGCACTGTGCTAAGCACTTTACAAATATTATCCCATTTGATCCTCACAACGATCCCATGAGTTGTTATTTATTATCCTTCTTTTACAGTTAAAGAAACTGAGGCAGACAGAAGTTAAGCAACTAGTTTAGGGTCAAACAGCTAGTTAGTGTCTGAGGCCAGATTTCAACTCAGGTTTTCTGACTCCAGCCCTCCCTCTACTACACCATCTAGCTGCCTCTATTTGCAGCTGGTTGCTGGCCTTCCAACTTGAAGGTTTTTCAGGTTGGTGGAACACTACACTCCAATGTCACAGCCTTTGTGAACTCAGGATTATTATAAATTATGTTTCTATAGTATGTAAATAAACATGAGGGAGTAAATTAATAACTGTGGGCTTATTTTTTCTATTCCTGTTGACTTTGTTACAAGTCTATGCTTTCTTTTATATAAGCTGAAGAAAAGTTTTTCCTTAGATTGATACAGAAACAATATAATATATTCTTCCCAGTATCTGTACAATTGTATTTCTGTGCATGGTCTTTGGGTAAAGCAAGCTTGCTTTCTCTCCTTCCCTCCCTCCACTCATCTCTTTTCTTATGGATGCATTTTGTTATTGTACCATAGTAATTTTTTATAATATCCCTCCCCCACCCATATTGAACCTGCCTTTCTAGCAAAGGTCATTTAAGCAAAAATACAGTGACTATGAAATTGCATACAACATTCTACCCTTCTCTCTACCCCCAGGAGGGAGGTGTAGGTAGGTCTTTATCTGACGTCTGGAACCATTATTGGTTTTTCAGTAACTCAAGAATTTGCTTCCTTTTAGTGATCTTTTTATTTACGTTGTTTTAATGATACAATGAGCTTTCTATGAACCATAGTGGAAGATGGGATTATCTGAGGAGGAGGGGACATCTCTCATCCCTCTGTTCTATTTGGACTCTGGTGGGGGTGGGGTGACTTTCAGCCACTGAGCAGGGAGTGGTTGTGGTGGGGGAGATTTCATCTGTCTGGAATTTCCATTTCTGTTCATTATAAGGAGCACTAACCCTCTTTGTAGGAAAATTCTAGCTCCCATCCATAAGCAGGAAGCCTCTCTCAACTGCTTCATTTTTCCAAAGGGAGGGCAAAATAACCTGCTGATTGAGAAAGTTCATTTCCTCTCCCATGCAAATGCAGAGGGGCAGAGCCCCTTTCAAGGAAGAAGGATTTGGAAGGTACTCCCAGACACCCTCTGCTTCCAGAAGCTAATCATATTATGTCTGCCCTTAACAGTATATTGTATTTTATGAGAAATATACCCTTGGTTTATTGAATCTGTGTGAAAACTGTGTTAAAACAGTATTCTAATATAGTTTAGTGAATTTGGAGTCAGAATATCTGGATTGAATCTTAGTCCTACCACTTGCTAGTTAGATGAAATAGGGCATATTATTTAACCTCTTTGGTCATTTAGTGTGCAAGAACCTATCCTGTCATGATACAAACAATCTTTCAGTCATGCTATGAATAAACAGGTAGACAAATTACAAGAGCACAGTGTACTTTGAATCTAGCCTTTCCCTAGCCATAGCTCATATTTCTGACTAGTTCTTTTTAGTTCTGGGGAAGTGATATGACACATTGAAAGAATGTAAGCCTTGGAGTCTGAGGACCCAAGTTTAAATCTTGTCTTTAACCCTTGCTGCATGTGTGACATTTTGCTTCAGGGTCCTCAGCTGCAAAGGGAGGAGGGAGCTGGAAAACATGACTTCCTATTGCCCTTTTGGTCGTATACTGCCCTTTCCCTGCCCCTCAGCCCCAATCAGAGCCAGAACAAGGGATAGATGTAGCAGACAATTGCCCAGGACACAATGTGTGGGGGCAGAACGTGGGACACTAAGATAAAACTCTCTATTCACACAGCTACCACCTTGGTTCAGGCCCTTATGACCCTCTCTACTAGATGATTGCCAGCCACCTCCTAATTGGTCTCTGTGCCTCTAGGCTCTCACCACTCCAGTATATTCTCACCATTGCTGCCAAAGTAATTTTCCTTAAGCATAGATCTGACCAGGCGACTTCCCTGTCCAACCAATTCCAGTGGCTTCCTATTAGATTGAGAATAAAATAGAAACTCTTCCATTTAGCTTTTAAAGCCCTACACAACCATGCCCTGATCTCTCTTTCCAGCTCCATGAGATGTTGCTCCTTCTGCCACACAATGATCCAGCCAGCCCCCCTGGCCTCTCTGTTCCTCCTTCACTATAGTCCATCCCTTATCTGAGTCTTTGTGCTAGTCACCCCTCCTTCCTGAAATGGCATTTCTTCTTTACCTCTGCCTCAGAATCCCTTTCTTCAAGACAACTTGAGTACCCCCTTTCCTGATCTCTATAACTGCTAGTGTCTTCCTTCACAAACTATCTTGTATTTAACTACCTTGTGTGTGTGTAGATGTATTTCTTAACTTTATATTTGTTCTATATGTATTTTAAAATATACTTCTCTCCCCATTAGAATGTAAACTTATTGTGAATATCTATTGTTTCATTCTTTCTACTTATATCTCGAGCATCTAGCATGGTACTGGGCACATAGAAGGTGCTTAATAAATGCTTGTTGATTGGTTTGTAATTCCATAAAATTTTATTCTCCCTGGCACAGGTAGGTATCTAACTTTTGGGAAGTCAAATCTCCTTCACTTAGGTTATGCCTGTTGACCCTTGACCCCTTGTTCTCATTATGGTCTCTCTCTATCACTTCCCCTAGAGGGTTTGTATCATGGGTTAATGTCCAGTCTGAGACCTTTAATTGTATCTCTAAAGTTGCTTTATTGCCTACATTGGCACAAGAAAACTGAAGGAAGCACGCTGCACAGGACTAAGCAGTCTAGCTCCCTGATTGGAGGTCTGGGAAAATCTTTTATAATTCCTCTGTCTGTCCTATGTAGTCTTTCCAAATGATCCTTTCAAACCTTTCTCTCACATACTCCCAACTGTTCTCTCTATTCCATCAGAATTACTAACCCAGAATGATTGTTTTTAACTTTTGTTCTTTTTTGTACGTTTGAACCATCCCATAGAGATGAGTCACCTGGGAGATAGCCAGAGTGAGTCTGAAGAGTACATTGAACACCCAGACCCTTGTATATGATTCCATGATTTGTTGGAGGCAGCCTATCTCCCATCTTTTTGACCACTACTTTCCATAAGAATAAGCACGTCTTATTGACTTTAACGTTTCTGCATTTTTTCCCAAAGAAATATATACATTAGATTTACCATGTGACGTGATACAAGCATTAGGTGAAAAAATTATATTGAAACATAATGGAATGTTCTCTTCAGCAAACTGTCCAAGGCCTGTACTACACAAAAGCAAATCACAGATTTCCAGAGGTGGAAGAGACCTCAGTGGTCATCTAAGGCAACCCATACATGAAAGAAGTGCCCACTATGATAAACTTGGCAGGTGGTCATTCAGTCTTTGCTTGAAGCATGCAAGGAGGGGCAACCTACCATATCTCAATATATCCCATTCTCTTTTTCTGTACCACATGAATTGTTAGAAAGTTTTCCCTGAAATCTTGCCTAAATTTTCCTCTTTGCTACTTCCACCCATTTTTCTTGACTCTGCTTTCTGGGGCTAAAATGGAGCACATTTAGTCCCTCCTACATGACAGACCTTCAAATACTTGAAGACAGTTATCATTTTTCTAGAGTCTTCTTTTCCCCAGGCTAAACATAACACTTCCTTCAACCAATTCTCTTATGAAATAGACTCAAGACACTTTGCTATCCTGGTTGTTTTCCTCTGGACACTCACTTTCTTATCAATGTCCTTGTTAACCTATGGTAGCAAGAATTCAACACATTATTCCAGATGAAGTCTGACAAAGGCAGAATATAGTGGTATTATTCCTTCCTTATTCCAGGAAGATATATGTCTTTAAACATTTTTTATTCATTTTATTTTTAACTTATGGAATTAAACAAGCATTTCAATAATAGTATAATAAAAAAAGATGATTGCACATGAAACTACAAATCTATTTTGTACAACTTGCTATTCTTTTTAGATATATAATAAAGTTATCATGTAAATTTCTTTTTTCCCTTTTTTCTTCTCCCCCTTCCCTCCAATGGCTACCATTATATACAAATTTGTATGTGTGTGTGTATATATATATGTATGTGTGTGTGTGTGTGTGTATAATCATTCTATACATATTTCTATTTATTATTTCTTTCTCTGGATGCAGATAGCAAGTCCCTTCATATATCCTCTGTAGTTAATTTGAATATTTATAATAGTCAAAATAGCTTTCACTCAAAATCGTTCTTAAAACAAGATTGCTGTTACTGTATGCAATGTTCTTTTGGTTCTGCTCATTTTGCTCTTCATTATTTCATGCAAGTCTGATAACCCAAGACTGCATTAGCTATTTTGGTTGCCATATCACACTGTTGAATCATATTGAGCTTGAAGTCTGCTAAAACTCTCGGATCTTTTTCAAAATGTCTGCTCTCTAACCATGCCCCCTCTATCTTGTACTGATGAAATCAAAATTTTTGAACAAATGTGTAAGACTTTACAATTATCCTTATTGAATTTGGTCTTATTAGATTTAGGCCAATGAATCTAGAGTATTAAGGTCATTTTTGATTCAGCCTATAATTCAACATTTTAGCTGTCTCTCCCAGGTTTGTGTCACCTGCAAATTTGATGAGCATGCTATTGCGCTTATCTAAGCCACTGATACAAATGTTGAACAGCATAGGGTCAAATACAGATCCCTTGGGCACTCCATTGAAGACCTGTCATGTTGCCATCCCATCGAACAATTAACAACTATGTTGAAGTTTGGACATTCAATGAGTTCTCAATCTATCTAATGCTATTGTTGTCTAGGGCAGCTAGATGGTACAGTGGATAGAACACCAAGGCTGGAATCAGGAAGATCTGAATTTCAATTGGGCCTCAGACACTTAGTAGCTCTATAACCCCGGACAAGTCAACTAAGCTGTTTGGCTGAGTTTCCTCGTCTGTAAAATGAGCCGGAGGAAAAAATTGCAAACAAAAATCCCAAAAGGGGTCACAAAGAGTCAGACATGACTGAAATGACATTGCTGTTTAATTCACACCTCTCTACCTTTTCAACAAAAATAGTATGAGATACTTTATGCTAAGCTGTGCTAAAATCTAGCAAACTATGGCCACAACATCCCCCTCATCTGCTATTTTAGTTATCTTGTCAAAAAAGTAAATGAGCTTAGCCTGGCATGGCCTGTTCTTAATGAAATCACTGCTTCCCTTTCTAGATGTCTGTCAGTAATCTCTTTAGTGATGAAGTTTGTAGACTTCTGTTTTCTTTTTTTCCCCCTTTGAAATCAGGATATTTGCCCTTCTCCAATCTTGTGGTCAACTGGAGATGGTCCAGGATGCAATGGGAGACCCTGGCCCTTTTAAGCTAAGGTCTTTTCAGGTTCTCACTTTGAGTGAGGCAATGCCCATTCTGTGAATAGGCCTCTTTAAGAAGTCAGTCAAAGGATGGCCCCTTAAAAAAAAAATAAAACTGGGAGGGGAAGACCCTTAGTGTTGCTGGCCAAAAGAGAAACAGTTACTATTTACAGTCACTCTGTGCCAGGAGGGCCCAAAAAATAACCATTAAGTGTTGCTTGGGCAGAGACCTATTGTTGTCCAATCCATGAGATCCAGAGGCTTGGTCTTTGAGAAAGAAATCTAGCCAGTAAATCCCAAGGTAATTAGGCAGCTTTTGGCCATGGAAAGTTACCTTCCTTTGGGCAGAACACCCTCAGGTAAGGCAGAGGACAGGAGAGGAGAGGAGAGCTACAGGTAGGAGAAGACAGGGGAGGGGAGGGTAGGAGAGAGAAAGGGTGGAGAAGGGTGAGGAGGAGCTGAGATGCCCAACTGGAACTGGTCAGCTGGGTCCACATTCAGGCAGCTCAGACTACTCACAGTCTGTGGTTTGTCCTTCTTTCTGGAAGAAGACCATGAAATCAGGGAGATGATGATATGATTTGCAGTTGACTTGGATTTGAGTGAGGGAGGGCTGTGCAAGGTCACCAACCTCACTTTTTTCCTCCAGAGCCATCTGAATCCAGTGGCCAGATCTCCAGCCGATGACTGGATATGTACCAGGATGCAATGGGAGACCTTGGCCCTTTTAAGCTAAGGGTTAGTTAACTTGGGGTTTACTGGCTATATTTCTTTCTCAAAGACCAAGCCTTAAACCCAATTCACTCAGTATCTCTGAGATTGGACAGTAAGTCCCTGCCCAAGCACCACTTAATGGTTATTTTTTGGGCCCTCCTGGCTCAGAATGAATGTAAATAGTAACTATTTCTCTTTTGTCCAGAAACCCTAAGGGTCTTCCCCTCCCAGTATGATTTTTTTTTTGTTAAAGGGGCCATCCCTTGACAAACTTTTTTTTTGGCTAGGAAATGAGGTAAAGTGACTTGCCCAGAGTCACACAGCTAGTGAGTGTTATGTGTCTGAGGCCAGATTTGAACTCAGGTCTTCCTGACTCCAGGGCTGGTGCTCTATCCACTGTGCCACCTAGTGACTCACTTCTTAAATGCTGAATGGGCATTGCCTCACTCAAAGTGAGAACCTGAAAAGACCTTAGCTTAAAAGGGACAAGGTCTCCCACTGCAAACTGGGCCATCTCTAGTCGTCCTGATGAATATCTGGCCACTGGATCCAGATAGCTCAGAGGGTCCAGAGGAAAGATAGGTAAAATTCAATGTATTTTACCCTTTACTCTTCTTCCTCTTCCACCCCCTCCAAAAAAAAATCTTTTCAAGATGTGCACAGACAAGACCAATCTCCTGTGATTCACATTTAGTCCAAAGAACATACAGGGAAGCACAAGGGTAATAAAAGGATGAGAATGTAGTACCATCCAGGATAGAAGCTACAAGGAGTGCCAGACTCAGTATCAATTGGGGTACTAAGATACCCCAGGGGAATGCAGCCCAGGAGAGACAGGTGATCCTCAGAATGAAATTCTGAAGACAGGAAGAAAAGTATTTTCATCAAGGGAAAATGGGATTTGTCTGAAGAAACTGATGTGGCTGCACAAGGACCTCACTGGTCAACTTAGATTTAAACAATGACATGCACAAAAGATGGAAACAAGGTCAAATAACCAAGGATAAATATGGGAATGTGGCATGATTCTACAAAATTAGTGTCAGGAGGGCTAGAGCTCAGTGATCAAAGTTGAGAGGGGAAAAGCAAAGTTTTTTTTTAAAGCTCTTTTGGGAGAAAAAGGAAGGTCAAAGAAGTAGGTGGAGTGCAGTGTAGTAACTGACAACAGAAAGGAGCTTCTGGATTCTTATTCCACTTTTGTTTTCTCTGCCAAGGAGAAAGAAATTGCACTGGAAATGACAAAACAAAAATGACTTATCTTGATGCTCAAAATAAGTAAGAGTATACCTAGTTGCCCTTGATGAATTCAAGTCTCTTGGCCTAGATGAACTACATCTTCCAGTACCGAAAGCAAAAAACCAAAAACAAAAACAAAACCAAAAAAACCCCCCATAAAACCAAACAGTGTCAATCTAAGCCTCCTGGCATCCTTTTCCCACCAAGCATAAACATTAGTTTGACAAGTGGAATATGTACTCAAGTTTCACAGCTCACATTTTCAAGCCTTAAAGAAAATCCCATTTAACTCAACACTAACTGTGGTGCCTTACTGTTGTCTGGTGGTGACCCTGGGGTTCTCTAAGGCCATGACAGCAGAGTACAAGCTTAGACAGGCCCTACCAACCTTCAAAGGCTTCAACTATGGACCAGTGATGGACAGGATATATATCTTCTAAGGAGGACCATAGCTAAGCTTGGAGTGGCTCCTCACCTAAATTGTTTCTGTGAAGAAATTTTCTGTCACAACAAATTCTAGAAGTTTTTCTACTAAGTCAAAGGAGGGTTGCCTTCTGTGATCTCTGTTAATAAGCCCTAGATATACTGACATCTGAATCAAGTGACTTGTGTTATGCTCAAGGCTTACCTGTTGAATAAGTACACATAGGGGTATGATTTTCCAATATAAGTTGGGGAGACCCATAATTTTCAAAAATTACTAAGGGAGAAAATTTGTTCAATAATTTTATGGGAGTTTTTCCATATTGATCATAGGATGAAAGAAACTAGATCCAAGAACAACATATGCCTCAAAGTCAAAGCCTCCATGAAGGCATCTCTGACTTTTCCAGTCTATACTGATCTCTCCCTTTTCTTCTGTGTAGGAGCATGGGATCCTAGATTTAAATCTGAAAGGGAACATAGAATCTACCTAGTTCAACCTCCTTCTTTTATAGATGTGGAAACCTAGGTCTAGCAAGATAAAACTACTTTCCTGAGGTCACACAGGTAGTAAGTAGTAGAGATAGGATTTGAGCAAAGATACTCTGACTCCAAATCCACTCTTTCAATTGACTCAATTTGAGCTGAAAAATGTGGCACTTATTTATTGGTATCAATGACATTTATTAATTTTTATCTAATTATTTAATGCTAATAAATTATTAAATGCTAATAAATTATGTTAATTTTTATTATTAATTATTTAATGCTAAGTTTTTTTCCTCTAGTTGGTTTGAAGGTCCTGACAGGCAAAGCCTGTCTTACATACAGCCCTCATCCAGTATTGTTGGACAGTGAGCTATTCTTCATAAGTGTATGTTCCAGAAAACTGTGACTTGCTTCTTTAAAAGCAAGAGTTTATTTAATCATTGTTCATGGAAGTCATTATAAGGTGCATGGTAATTTTTTCATCTTCCTAAAATATTAGAGGGGACACTGAAAGATTAAGTGACTTGCCCATGGTCACAACTTAGTATGTGTTGGAAGTAGGACTTAAACCCAAGGTTTCTTGATTCGAAGTCCAGCACTTTGTGCAGTATGCTGCTCTGCCTCTGTTCACCTTCCGAAGTTCATGTATCTTCTCATCTTTTATCTTTCTAATTTGTTGTTGATTTTGAGCCATCAATTTGATCATTTACCTTTATTTGTTCAGTCATTTAAGCTGTGTCTGATTCTTCATGACTCCATTTAGGGTTTTCTTGGCAAAGACACTGGAGTGGTTTGCTATTTTCTTCTCAAGCTCATTTTACAATTGAGGAATGGTTAAGTGACTTGCCCAGAGTCACACAGCTAGTAAGTGTCTGAGGCAAGATTTGAAATCAGGTCTTCATGACTTCAGACCCAGCACTCTATTCACTTTGCCACCTCACTGCCCACTATCATCTGCCTACAGACAGCTGATTCTGAAATAATTCCACATTAGTTAGTGAGTGTTCTTTTCCCATATATCTTGTTATGCTATTGTCCATTTCTTTTTGTGTGTATTGCTATTCAGTGTTCAATATGGTTAGTGTCCTCAAACTCCTTTCCTGAAGTAAATATTCATGGCATTTAGGTATGCGTAGCCTATAAGCTTCTTTTGCTTCCTAGTGAAATTAATCTTTTGCTGCAGCAATTTACTAAGTCAGCCAAAATATTCATTACTGGTGGCCAATCCTATGACAATGAATCTGTTTGAACTTAATTATTCAGGTCCTCAGATGGAAGATATATAGCTTGTGGCCAGACCTAAACCTGAGGCCTTTCCGGCATCATGGAGCCTGCCAGGCCTTGTGCTCCATAACCTGGGATGCTCTGAAACTACTGCCAGATGTGATTGCTGAGTGATGCCTATGACATTTGACAAATTGAGGCAAGTAGGAAAGGTGCTGCAAAACTGAATGTGTTCAAAATTTTTCTAAAGGGAACATGCACAAGGAATCCCATTCCAGCCCATCTTCAGCAGATTGTGCCCTCTATTATCTCTACCCTCTCACTGATTTTCAGTCATTCCTTGTCTGCCAGCTGCTTTGCTACTGCCAACAAACATGCCCATGTCTCCCCAATCCTCAAAAAATTCCTACTTCATCCATCCACCCACGTTAGCTATCATCCTTTATCTCTCTTCCCTTTTGTGACTAAACTCCTTGAGAAAGCAATATGTGCCCCTGCTTCCTTTCCTCTCTGGCTTCTGACCTCATCATTCAATAACTCTCCAAAGTTGCCAATAATCTTTTAATTGCCAAATTCTATTGCCTTTTCTCAGTCCTCATCCTTCTTGCTCTCTTTGCAGCTGTTGATACTGTCTATCATCTTCTTTTTATGGGTTTTTGTGACTCTCCTTTATCCTGGTTCTTCTCCTACTTTTCTGACTGCTCCTTCTCTGTTTCCTTTGTTGGATCTTTATCTTGGTCATGACCCCCATCTGATGGTGTCCCCAAAGGTTCTGTCCTGTTATCTCTTTTCCAGAATGTTTCACTTTAGGGTTTCAATGATCATTTCTGTGCCAATGACTCTCAGATCTATTTATCCAACCCTAACCTTCGGTCTCACATCTCCAAATGTCTATTGGTTGTATTGAACTCGGTGTCTTGCAGATGTATTAAATTCAACATATCCAAAACTGAACTCGTTATTTCCCCTCCCCCTAATTCTCCCTTCTTCCTAACTTTCTTATTACTATTGAGAGTATCACCATCCTCCCAGTCATCCAGGCTCACAACCTAAGTTCTGTCAACCAGACTGAAATGGCCTCTAACCTGTGCATGGCCAGAGCTGACCAGAGCAGGCTAGAGACAGAGGAATCAGGAATCAAACAGAAGTTTAATTTCTAAGTGAGGGAAATGGCTCCCAAGCGAGAAGGCAAACTGGACACATGTGCTGGGGTCCTGCCCTTACTGGGGGAACCCTATTTAGTGTGGCTAAACCTCAATTTATATATTTGTGGCTAGACAAAGAATCAAACAGTGTGGTGTAGCAACAGTGGTGATGCACAGTAGCAACAATGAGACAAGGTTGTCTAGTGACAGAAAGTCCTTTCAGAGCAGGGCTTCATGTAGGGCCTGCTGGTGCCTGCTCAGGGACCATCAGTTCTGTGATTTAGTTGCCACAGTGTTTATCCAGAGGATGAACACAAAGGATTGTTGTTATGCCAAGCTGAGGGCACAACTTGCTTTCTGGGCCTTAGCTCTGGAAAACACAGTGTCTCTTAATTTTGTGACAGTGTCATCTTTGACTCCTCACACTCTCATCTCTTGTACCGATTAATTGTCAAGTCTTGTTGCTAAAGGGATGCTAGGTGACACAATGGATAGAATGCCAGACCTGGAATCAGGAGGATTCATCTTCCTGAGTTCAAATCTGCCCTCAGATACTTACTAGTTGTGTGACCTTGGGCAAGTCATTTAACCCTGTTTGTCTCAGTTCCTTATCCATAAAATGATCTGGAAAAGGAAATGGCAAGCCATTCTAGTATCTTCAAATCTCTCCCCGTTATAGTCCTCCACTCAGCTTTTCTAAAGCATAAGTATGAGCATCTCACCCCTCTATTTAGTAAACTCCAGTGGCTCCTCATTACCTCTAGTATTAAGTAGAAAATCCCATGCTTGGTTTTGAAAGCTCTTCATAACTTGGTCTCTTCCTGCCTTTCCAATCTTCTTCTCCTTTACTCTCCACCATGTATGCAGTGATACCGGATTCCTTGTTCCGCACACAAGACACTCCATCTCCCTAATCTGTGTATTTTCACTGACTGTCTCTCATGTCTCAAATGCTCTGCCCCCTCATCTTTGCCTCCTTGGCCCTAACTGCCTTCAAGTCTGAGCTAAAGTTTTCTGCAAGGAGTTTTTCCCAGTCTTAGCAGCCTTAGAAGACTGAGACTATTTCCCTCTTATCCTATAGAGATCTCATTTACACATAATGTTTTTTGTCTCTCCCATTAGGTTGCTAGTTCTTTGATTGAAAGGATTGTTTTTTTTTCTTTTCTTTGTATCTTTAGCACTTACCACATTGCTGGACACATATAATAAATGCTAATTGATTGACTGACTGACTAAAGAGAATAGATTGAAGACGATAGGTCTGTGAACCTGACTCTTATTTCTGTCAAAATTCTAGAATATAAAAGAAATTCTTAGTGACTATATAGAAGAAGAAGCCATGATCATAAAGAAACTGTACAGGTTCACCAAGAACAGGTGAAAACAATCTAATCTCATTTACTCTTTTTTAGAGGCAGTCAGAGTTAAATGACTTACCCAGGTTCACACAACTAGTAAGTGTCTGAGGCTGGATTTGAACTTAGGTCCTCCTGACTCCAGGGCCAGTGATCTATCCATTGAGCCACCTAGCTGCCCCTCATTTATTTTTGTAACCTGGTAAATGAGGGGAATGAACATAATGGACATAGTTATATATCTGGATTCCAGTAAAGCATTTGAGGCCTCTTGTATTGTCTTTGTAGACAAAAGGGAGAGCTAAGGACTAGTACCAAGTACAACTGGGTAGATTCAGAACTGTTTGGGAGATGGCACCCAAAACATAGCTATTAATGAATCATTAAATCTTTGAAATTCTCCAGGACTCCAGTATGAAATTCTCCAGTAACTCATAGAGTTACTCAGATATCTATCTTTGATTTTTTTTTCTTTTCAACATTTTCATCTGTGACCTGGAGTAAGATTGAAGTGATTTGTAGATGACATAAAACTTAGAGGAATATCTAACTCATTGGATGATGAAAGCATGTAAAAATATTTAAACAAGTAAGAATGCTGGAATCCAACTAATGGCACAAAATTTAAAAGAGATAATCTAAAGTCATAGCATCATATAGAGTGAGATCTAGACAGGACAGCCTGTAATATGAGTGGGTTAGACTCAGTGACCAAGAAGAGACTTTGTCTCTTTGTGCTTTCATAATGACCTAGAGGTCATTGAGTCCAACCCACTCGTATTACAGACGAAGTAAGTGAGACTCAGAAGTTAGATAGCTTGCTCGAGGTCACATAGGTAATAAACATCAGAAGTGGGATTTGGACGTAGGTCCTCTCATCCCAAAAGCACTGCTTTTCCCACTTGGAAGGTGAGTGACCTCCATGTCAATATGAGTGAATAAAATAGTATTTATACTATTTTAGTATAGTATATACTAAAGACAAATAGACCCCACAGGAGATTAGTGTGTGGATTTGGTGACATCTATTTCTTCTTACTTCGTGGTTCTTGAGAATATTTTTGTATAAGTGAGGCTCCTGATAAGTGACCTTTGGGTAAATAAGAAGTTATTGTACTTCCTTTTTATCTCTTACAGGATGTAAGGTAGCTTGTCATCATCACAAAGAAACACTTGTTGATGTATTTGTTGATGAATTCTATTTTAATGACCTCTAGGAAAAGAAATTCTGTAATCTCTTTTGACAGCTTTTTCCATTGTTTAGCAACTGTTCCTGGAATGAAGTTCTTCTAATATATTAATATGTCTCCTTATTGTAATTTTAACCTATTGCTTATCCTCCAGGAAATGAACCACACCTGATTCCTACCTGTCATACACAGTAGCGTCCTTTCCTTTCTAGACAACTGTGTTTGACTTTTCCTCTTAGATCTTATAAAACATCATCATGACTGGGAAATCATTAAGTGTCTATATTCCAATTCTTTAGTATTTTGGGATTATCTCTTATGAATCTCTTTAAATGGTTTACATTTCTCTTAGATATAGTCACAGTACACTGAATGTTGTGTACAGCAGAAGAATCATAGTACTTAAATATTTGTTGATTTTACTTGGATCTTCTATGCTGTATTAGTTCAAATTCAATGCAGACTAATAATACTCCTCTTTTTAGTGATGGTGCTTGTATTGCTGACTCACATTCAAGATTCATGACTTTGTCTCTTTGCGCTTTCATAAGTGCATTGAAAAATGTCTCATCCTATTTTTTTTTATAGTCAGACACCAAGAAGATACTAATTATAGCTCACACATCTCTCTCTCTCTCTCTCTCTCTATCTATCTATATGTATACACACACACATGCATACACATATATATCTTTGTAGTTTACAAAGCACTTTGCTCACAACAACACTGTTTGGTAGGTAGGGTGAGTATTATTGCCCCCATTTGACAAATGAGTAAATTGAGGATCACAGAAGTTGTGACTTGCTCAAGTTCAACTAGTGAAGTGTTGGGCTTGGATCTTCTGACTACAATCCTAGTGCATTTTTCATGGCATTGTGATGCCTACTCTCCTATATGCATGATCCCACAGGTGGTGGTGCTTAATGCACTCTCATAAAAGTCAGTGAATATGTGCTGGGTCCATACTGAGTGAGACTGAAATCACACAGCACCTTACAGCTAATGTGTCCTGTATCAGTGGCTCTGTTGTGGTAGCCGGATGTTCCTGACAGCTATAAGCTAAAGAGATGCCAAGTGATTATGTCATTTGTGTAATTATTACCAGGTAGTCATTGTATGACCTCAGAAACCATCACCTGCAGGATCCTTTTGTCTCCCTCCTATTACTGTTTTCTCCAAGGTTGCTCTAAGACTTAATTGCCCTCTTAAATGCTTGTAGCAAAGTATGGTATAGTTTGCAGGGGTGAGGAACCTGTGGCTTTGAGGCTACATGTGGCTCTCTAGGTCTTCAAGTGAGGCCCTTTGACTGAATCCAGACTTCACAGAACAAGTCCCCTTAACAAAAGGATCTGTTCTGTAAAACTTGGTCTCAGTTAAAAGGCCACACTCAAGCTAGAAAGCCACATGTGGTCTCAAGGCTGCAGGTTCCCGACCCCTGGTATAGTGGAAAGAACTCCAGATTTGGAGTTAGATGAGCTGGGTTCAAATCTCAGCTTTGCCACTTAGTATGTGACTTTTGGGCTAGTCACATAATCTCTCTGGGCTTCAGTTTATTCATCTGTCAAAAAAGAGGATGGGTTATGATCCTATAACCATAACATGGTCACCTTGCATCTCTTTAGTCTATGGATGTCAAGAGCATTTGGTAATCATCCCAGGGCCACCAACATGAATGAATGATGTGAATGAAGGAAAAAACATTTATTAAGTGGCTGTTATGTGCTTGGCACTAGGCACTGGATCAGTATCAAATTACTTTCCCTGTAGTACCACGCTAACCTTGATCCAGATAAACAAATGGTTTCCTTATCTGTGGAGGCTATACCTCTATCTTCTACTACATCTCTTCTTTCTGGGACTGAAGCCCTTTCCTGAGTCCCAGACATTAAGATAGGGTGCCCACACCTCACTCATGGATCATTTTGACTCAATCTACCTTTTTGTCAGCTTTCTCTAATGTTCTACCCTCCTGTCCAAATTACATATACACACAGACGCATTCTTCCATAAGACACAACCCACAGACTGTTTCCCTCTCACTGTTTTGGGGAACCATTGGGCCACAAAGCCATTAAATTTCAACAAGTTGCTGCCAGTTGAAAAGAGAGTTGATAGTTTAAATCCAGGTTGATCTCCACCAATTATTCTAACAGTAGAAGCATAGACATTCTCAGTAAAATCAATTCCTTTTCAAGTCTGAGCACCTTTTTCCTCAGTAGGAAGACTTGTGAATCATCATCCTTTGTTGTCACCAGGGCTGGCTCTAGCACCACCAACAGTGATGAAAGCTTTGGCATCTGAGCAGGACCAGATGACTGTGGCAAAAAAGAATTGGAGAGGCTATAAAGCTTAAGAAGAGTAGCTTTGGGCCTTATAGACTAATAAAATGACAGCTTTTCTTTGGTGTTTACAGTGTTGTCTCTCAGAACCACATATTTCAATTTATTTGGTTTCCCAGAGGAATGACAAAGGTTTGTAGTCCTTTCATCCCAATAGTTTTTGAGTAAAATTTTTGCACCTTTGGTGACTGGTTTGAGTAAAATTTTTATACATTTTGGGACCCAGTTAATTTGATCTAGATGAAAAGAAAGACTTCCCCCCAGGACCCTGTGGCATGAACTTTTAGAAACTAATCTTCATTGTAGTCCTCTTTTCCACTCTGTCCAGTCTCAGTTGGGTGTTTAAAAGGATATTCTTGGTATGTGCTAGTTTTGGTCTTTTTCCCCCCTTTTTTCTCCTTGATAGCATTATCTTTTATTTTTTGTAATTCATTGAAATATATTTGACTTTTGAATAAATAAGTGCCATACTTTCTTCAAGGACAGATAAACATACAAAAGTGACTTTTGCCCCAGTTCATTTGTAAAGACATTTTGAAGGGAGTGAAAAAGAGGTCCCATTTAGAAATATACTGTTTGCTCCAGCTCTGTGATAACAGAAATGTTAGATGGTGTTGGATTAGAATTCTGGTAATGACTGAAGAATAAACATTATATCTTCATCTTTGCACTGTACTTCAGGTGTGGTTGCCACAGGGATGGTTTTTGTGTTATAAAGTAGAAAATTTGGGGAATGAGCTGTAGAAACGGTAGAGCCCTATATGTCTGAGCCCACAGCCTCATTGATTTGGAGTAGTAAAGGGACAAGAGGCATAGTTTTTCTCCCCTATCCTTGGAAAAAAAGAAGCAAGCAGGTGGTAGTATGGTGAATTGGTCCCTCTCATAAAAGACTGAAGCCTAAGGGAGCTAAGCTATGTTGGACAAAAAAAAATAACATTTTATTTTTGCTGGCATTTGTAGTAGCTGGCTTCCTGATTTCTGCATTGACCTCTCTGTTTTGAAATCTCCCCTCACACCAGCTTCCTTCTTGAAATCCTGCTTTCAAGTTTGATTCCTGATATCTGTTAGGTTTGTTGTTAAGGCCTGCATCCCAGTTTGGCACCTGTTTCTCTTTCCCAGGGTAGGTATACTCCCTTGACCTCCAAAGGAGATTTAGACACTTTTGAACCAAGGCTCAGTGTTTGTGTTAGTATTTTAAATTGCTAAGGGAGAGGAAAGGTCAAGTCACTGAAATTTGTGGGGTCCAGTGGAAGAAAAATGTTTATGAGCCCTGAAAGACAGGGTTTAGGATGAGGACAGTGAGTGTATATAAAATGTGTGTGAACCAAGTGGCAATGCTTCTATATCTCCCACTAAAGAGAGACCTCCAGTCACGCTGGCATTAGGGTAAAAGATCCCATCTCAACTTCTAAATCACAGTTATAGGACCACTCTTTAAGTATAGCAGCCTCATCCTTGGCCCCCATTTGCCTGGTGGAAAAACCAAATCTGGAGAGAGGGAAAAAGTGAAGACACTCATATAATCTGTACTCTTGCTCCTGAGGATTTTCAAGGAAGAAGTATGGATTAATTTAACTGAATCTACCAGGTCATAAATGTGAACCAGTCTACTAAATAATTAGTGATAAGCACATTACTACTCCTTGTCATTGTAATCAAAGATATACATAAGGAAATTCTGTACCTTACATATCATACTTCAGACACAGTCTCAACTGTATCTTCAACCGAAGACATTACAAACATAGTCCTAAAAAGGCATGCAGTCCAATTGTTAACACCAAGCAACATATTGTGATCATAAGCTAGGGAAGACTTTTTGTTTATTTTTTTTTGTTTTTGCTTTTTTTAGTGAGGCAATTGGGGTTAAGTGACTTGCCCAGGGTCACACAGCTAGTTAATGTCAAGAGGCTGAGGCCAGATTTGAACTCAGGTCCTCCTGACTCCAAGGCTGGAGCGCTATGCACTGCGCCACCTAGCTGACCTGGAAGACTTTTCTTAATATCTCCAGTTGTTAATACTTCCCTTGCTCCTCCTCCTATGAGCCCTCATTTATCTGTGTCCATCTTATATCTCTCCTTCTCAATGTAAGTTTCTAAAGAGCTGGGACAATTTTGTTTTTGTAATTCTAACCCTAGGATCTAGTACACTGCTTTGCACATAGCCAATATTCAAGAAATGTTTATTCAATCGAATTAGTGCTATTTTGGAGCAGGGGCACAAACACATAAATAATTTTCTACAGTAGTAAAAATTATAGTAGGTCAAGGTTTTACAATGTGGAATGTGTGAGTTGTTTTCTAGAATTGGGTGGAGGTGGAAAAATTGTCATCTCACCTTTATAGCATTTAGTTGGAACACTTCTCAGGGAAACCTTGGAAGACTCTATGTCCCTGTCTACCTTCACCATTGCTTCTCTTATCCACATTAAGATATTGGGCCAGGAGGAGGTAGAGGCATTATCTTTGTGCCTCACTGCCTCTTTTGCCGCTGTCACTCAGAAGTCTTTTCTTTTTTGGGGTCTATTTGTATGGATCCCTATTAGGGACATCTTATCAGCCTCCAAGTCATAGGAGCATAGATCTGAACTAAAAGGGCCTTCAGAGCAGTTTACTTCAACCTTCTCATTTTACAGATGAGGGAATGGAGAAACAGGGAGGATAAACACCTTGTCCAAGGTTACACAGATAGTAACTGCAGGAGATGGGACTTTAACCCATATCCTCTGACTTCTGAGTCTTTCCTCTGTGCCAAGTCATTCTCTCTCCTTGTTTTAGTATAATATCTAGCTGTCATTCCTCCTCTTGATGATAATTCCTATTTCCATAGTCAAGGACTTCAATATATGTCTATATCTGTCTATCTGCCTTTCTATCTATCTATCTATCTATCTATCTATCTATCTATCTATCTATTCCCTCAAAAACTCTAGCCTCCCAGTTCATCAATCCCTTTAATGACTGTGATCTACATCTTCACTCCATAATACACACCCACCGAGAAGATCATATCGTACCATACCATAATCATTCACAACCGTGCTGGCCCCTTTATCTAGAACTATGGAATTCCTCTTTTTTTATCATTGCCTTCTATTTTTCCATCTTTCCCTTTACCCTCCTTCCTCCTGAATCTTTTCATTGTCTTCATCTTGACCTCTAGTATTCTTTGTTCACCCCTCTCTGCCCTCATTTTCTTCCCTTTATAGTCATAGCCCCTTCCTTGGTTCCCTTGTCGGCTGGTTATTGGGGTCATGCCTTGCCAAATTCCAGTCCTGAATTATCTTTATTGTTTGCCTTCTCCACTCTAACTCAAGTGTTGATGATTACATAATCTCATGATTGCACAATTATCCTTTTATTCTTCCTTGATTGACTCTTTCTCATAGTCTTTGTGACCTTTTCTTCTCCTACCCCATTCTCACTGCCATTCCCCTTACTTCTCGGCAGAAGACCTTGCCTCCTATTTTGCTGAACAAATAGAGGCAGTCTGCTCTTATCACCTTCCTCTTCCTGTTCTATTCCTTAAAACTTTTCCCACATTATCCTTTTCTCCTTTGCTGCGAGGAAGAAGTGGTCCTTTGTGCCAAGACCAAGCCTTCTACTTGTATCTTCAAGTACATCTCTTTCTATTGTTTTTGGAAGATCGATATTTATCAAGCACCTACTGTGTGCCAAGCACTGTGCTACTTCTTTCCAAGGGTGCCAGTGATCTCTTAACTGCTAAAACCAGTGACTCTTTTCAGTCCTTTCCTGAGTATTGATCTTCTTATAGGTCTTGATATTATTGACCACTTCTCTTCCAGGTTAGTCTCTCTTTTCAGGATTTAATGACAATGCTACCATTGCTTTTCATACCTGTTAGACAACTTGTTTTAAATCTCTTTTACTATATGATTATCTATCTCCTGCCTCCCCAAGTGTGGGTGTCTCCAAAGGGTCTATCCTGAGCCCTCTATTCTCCCCTCTCTAAATCCTCTTTCCTGATGATCTCATCTCATTACATGGATTCAGTTGTCATTTGTATGAAGATGTCTCCTAGATCTAGATATTTAGCAAATATCCAGCACTAGCACAGTGCTTAGCACACAGTAGGTGCTTGATAAATATTGATTGATTGACTGATTAATCTTTTTTGAACTTCTGCTTCTTGAAACATTTCCCTGCTTCCTACAATGTGCACATCTTCCCCATCTTTAAAAAAGCCCTCACTTCACTCTGTCATCCCCTGAAACCACCCACTGTCTGATGGAAATCTTCATTTGGGTGTCTAATACTGCATCTCAAACATAGTGTGTCTAAAACAGAACTCTCTCTTTCTCCTTAAGCCCACCTGTCTACCACACTTTCCTACTTTTGTTAAAGGCATCTCTATTTTTCTATTCACTCAAATTTTAAATGTGAGTGTCATCCTTGATTCTTTGGGATCCAGGGAATCTTAAATTTTGTCTTAGCAACATTTCTAGCTCCATAGTATGTCTCTCACACGTTTTCTTTTTTTCACATATTCTTTCACCACCATAGTCAGGACTTCCTGACTGAAGTATTGAAATAGCCTTCTATCAATGAATACATAAATCAATGAATATTTATCAAACATTTAACTATGTACTAGCTGCTGGTGATACAAATACAAAGACTGAAACAATCCCTACATATACCTACATATGCAATATATATATACACATATATACACACATACATACACACACATATATACACACATATATATACATATATGTATACACACAAACATAATGAATATAAAGAGAATAAATACAGAGTTGTTAATAAATATAGAGAAGGTAGAGTGGGAGGGAGGGTCATAACAATTGTGGGATCTGTACAGACTTCATGTAGAAAGTGGTACATACTTATGTTGCATTTAAAAGGAAAAGAGAGGTTATGTGAGATGAAATTGAGGAGGTAGGGCATTCTATACATGGATGATGGCTAGTATGTGGACATGGGAGATGGAGATGTCATATGTGAGGAACAGAGAGAAGACTAGTGTGGCTGGGTTGGAGAGTAGAGGAGGGGGAAGTAATGTCTAATGAGAATGGAAAGAGAGGTTTGGGATAGGTTGTGAAGAATTTTATATTGTATCCTAGAGACAATGGGGAGCCTCTGGAGTTGACTAAATAGGAGAGCCTCATGATGTGCTTAACGAAAATAATTTTCATTAAGATGTGTGTACAATGAACTGGATAGGGGAGGGATTTGAGGTGGGAGGACTAAATAGGGGTCTGTTGAAATAATCTTGATGAGAGTTGATGAGGACTTGAATTAAGGTGGAGGTTGTATGACTAGAAAGAAGAGGTTGGATATGAGAGGTGTGGTGGTGGCAAGAGTTGGCAACTGATGACATGTGAGGTGAGGAGTTGAGGACAATGATGATGTTAGGAAGTTAGGAAGAGGAGAGGGCTTTTGGGGGAAAGATGAGTTAGCTTTTGGATATTTTGAGTTTGAGATGTCTAATAAAGCACTTAGAAATATGTAACTGAAGCTCGAGAGAGAGCCTGGGGCTGCGGAAATTGATCTGCAAATCATCCACGTGGAGTTGTGAATGAAGCCCGTGGGAACTGATGAGGTTGCTGAGAGAAAAGAAGAAGGGTCATATATTCAAACAAGCTACCCATCGTATTTATAATTGACCTCCTTCTCTTCTCTACCTTTCAGGACCATTCATTTTCTTTGAGGCTTAGCTGAGGGGCCAGATTTTCCAGGTGGCCTTTCTTGACCTCCCAGATGGTGTTTTGTACCTCCTTTAATGTCCCATAATCCACATTATGCCCCCTAATTATGTCAATTCCCTGAGGGCATATCATAAGTCCTCTTTGCATTGTTTTATACCTATGTGTACATAGGTTTCATTCCACCAGTAGGATATAAGCTCCATGAGGACATGGACTCTGGTTTTTTGGTTTTTTTTTTTTGCATCCCTAGTACCTAGCACAGTACCTTGCAATATAGTAGGAGCTTTGTTTCATTAAATACAATAGAAGATGTTAAAATAGCCTTTACATATCTAGGGGGATGGCAGAGAAGATATTTTGACTTTAGAGAATGATGAAAACAGATGGGAATTAAAAAAAAAAAACTTTGGATGACTGAAGTAATCAGCTTGGTATCATTTTGGATAGAACGTTGGACTTGGCATCAGAAAGTCCTAAGTTCAAACCCAGCCTTAGAAAGTTAATGGCTGTGTGACCCTTGGCAAATCACTTAACCTTTCTGAGCCTCAGTTTCCTCATATGTAGACTGAGGATAATAATAGCACCTACCTTCCAAGGTCATTATGAGGATAAAATGAGATATTCATAAATTGCTTTGCCAATTTTAAGTACTATATAAATAAACGCTAGTTGCCGTTGTGAAAAATGTTCATCTGAGTACAGATAAGGGGGGAGAGCAGAAGAATAGAAGATTAGGTAGACAAGAGTAACTTGAAAGAGATCCTTATGAAGGAGGAAGAACTTGATAGATAGGGGGATGGAGAGCCATTTATAAAGTTCTGAGAAAAAAGGGTATCTATATCAAAGTGTGAATGGAGGAAAATCACTTTAGCAGCAAGTTTTAAGATTTCTGTGATTTGTCCTCACACAGAGAGAGAATGATGTTATCTCATCATTCTATTTTTCTATCATGCTATCTTCCCTAGTATAATGCCGCATACTCAGAAGGTACTCTAAATATTTTTTGAGGCTGAGAAAACTTTGTGTGTTTGATCTTCTGTCATGAAATATGTTCACTTTCAAAATACAATGTGATAAAACCTCAGGGTGGAAAGAGCCCTGGGTTGGAATAAAAAGGCTTAGATTAAAATCCTGTTTCTACCACTTGCTTTTTGTGTCATTTGAGTAAGTCACTTAACCTCCTCAGGACTCAGTTTCTGTATCTCCAAAATGAGGATTGCATTAGATTGTCTCTGGGGTGCCTTTCAGATTTTGCTCTATGGTCCTCTGATCATGTGATCTTGTAAGTTTCTTGCTTGGCATTGCCTATGTATTTGTTTTTATTATTGGGTTAAAAAGCAGGAAATGTGTGGTCTGACATGGAGACTTTCATATTTTTTGTTACATGATTATGTAAAGTCACTCTCTCAGTGCTTTTGAAGAGCGTCTAAGACTATAAGTTATGGTGGAGTTGCAAATCTGCATCAGTGAAATTATTTCCTATATTACTAACATCATAGCTCCAGAATACCTATGCCCTCTCCAAAAGAAAAAAAAAAGAATATAGGCCTATTGTGTAATTATTGCATTAACTTATTACCTAATGTTGCCATTTATAGTTTGGTTTATGTTCAAAAGTCATAAAATTACATTTTAAAAAGAATGTTTTATATTTTATACTTGAAAATACCCTCCCCCTTTCCTATTCTAAATGAATAGTGTCTTATCTTATTATTCATTTATGCAACTTAGGTTCCCTAAAATGTTGCTTGGGCAAGTGCGTTGACTAGCATATGATGGAATATTTAGGAAGAAGGATTTTTTCAAAGTCCACTGAGGAAACATTGTTAAGCTAATGAACAGTTAGGAGGCTACTCTTTGCAAGAGCAGATTAGGTAACATTTGGAGCTAAGGACCACAGTAAGCAAGGTAAGGCTATCTTCCTAATTCCTTTTCCATCTTCCCAAACCCTTCTCTCCCTCTAACCTTCACTCACTGGCCCAAGGGACCTTTCACTATCTCTAGTTCCAGAAACAATTTGTTCCAAGAAAGCGTAGGATGGTAGTAGTAAAAAGACTTTGTCATTCAAGGGCATACTATCCAGAAGTCTAGGATAGCTAGCTCATGCCCAGAATAAGGGATGATACAGCAGTGGGCATAGACTCCCTTTCTTGACCTGGTATAAGCCTATACCTCTGGGCCTGGACCATAGCCAGGTTGACTTTGAGGGAAGATAGAATGAAAATAGATTTAATAATGGCATTAACTTTATTATATTAATTTTACTGAAAACCTTTCCCAGGACAAAAAGCAGCCACAGTTTACTTTTTGTGGGTTCTGGTTGGGTAGGACAGATAAGGGATGGCATTTTGGGAGAGGAGTTGAAAGGAGAGAATTTTCATGTAGAACGTGCAATACTGGTTTTTTCAAATATTTCATTTGTGCCTAAATTATGTATTAGCTTGCTATGAAGTCACAGAAATTCTTAGCCAGTCATGATTCATACATTTCAAGTTGATCTGACCTTCCGTCCAGAAGAGGGCAGTAACAGTCTAAAATTCAAGCTACTCTATTTCAAGTTGCCCCCTTTCTTTAATTTCAGTGCCCTCTTTTAAATTTGTCATATTTAAATAGATTTCTCCCTTCTTCATTACCTTTCTTTTCCTTTTACTCTTCATTTTCTGTGATACGTTACACGTTTCATATTTACCTTTATAATACTTTGATTTTGTCTAAATATGAGGATTTTTGGCTAGCCATAAGATAACCAGAAATAGAACACCTGATGGTTTTTTGCTAAATTTGACATGATTAATGCCCTATATTTTGGACACAATTTCCCAAGGAGCCAAGCTTGCAACACAGACTAAGCATATATAAACTAAAAAAGATGTGTACCTCTTCTTGAATTTTCTAGGTAGACAAATCATGTCTGTTCACTTAGCTTACCTGTTATTATAGAAATATAGCCTAGAAACAGAAGGCCAGACTTGATTTGGGCCTTGTTACTGTTGGAAGTGATAGTGATATAGTGATAGATCTATATAGTAAAGGGGTCAATGGTTTGACAGCTAGTTCTAGTCGAACTAAATGACCTAGGGGTTGACAGCTATGGAGACTTTTCTGACCAGAAGTTATATGTTACGGTACTCATTGTCAGTTTCTAATCATGCTGAACAGAATGAGGAAGGTTCATCGCAATAGAAGAGTATATGAGACATTAGAACAATGCCTGGCACATAGTAGGGACTTGATAAATGTTTATTTATTGATTGATTGATTCAAAATCACACTGACTAGGATGTCTAGTTACTATTTGGTTAGAACCACTCATGTGTGTGGATCTACTGCTTACTCATTTTTATAATCCCTTTTAAGGCCACTCTTGCCCTTATGGAGACATTTATAAAAATATAATAAAAGTAAAGTTACAGTGAGAAAAAAATGATGCAAAAGGAGATTATTTGGTAGATTGGATGGGAGATCTGTCAGGAACTATAGTTGTAGGAGATGGATTTTAAGAGGGAAGGCAATGTGTGTTCAAATGAAAGAACATGGCCAAAAGTTGTGAGTGAATGGATAGGGGGTGGGATAGTTAAATTGAAGAGAGTATGCCTAATAGAATGGGCCAAAATTCTAGACAAAAGGAATAGTATCCCTTTTCTCCAAACCCTCTCCAAACTTATAGCTTACCTTACAATTCAATATCTTCAGGTATTTATGGCCAGACCTGCTAATTCTTTCCCTCCCAATCTTCTCCACCATCCCATTCTCCTGGGTGCTTGTCATCCACAAAACTAAGACCTCCTTAGCAACTCTAATGGCAGTGGGAAAGCTTCTGTCTTTCAAAAAGGCAGAACTTCTTGCCCAGCTTAGCATCTAGAAAATTTCTCAGCCATACGTGACCATCTACTGCATCTATGTTAAGAAAAGACTATGCTTGGTAATGAAAATTGGAGAGAGGATTTCCAACTTGATGACTGAGTTGCTGTATCTAAGCCTAGCTTTTTTTTTTTTAACCACATCACAACTAGAAATATAAGCATATATAAAAATAATAATAAAAAAAAATAAAAGGAAGGGAAATAAGAAATGTTCACAGGGAAAACCATAGAAAAACTAGATGAAAAGCTAAAGAAAGGAATAAACAAAAACAAGGCCTGAATGAGTTACATGGGAAAGTTGAAGAGAAATCTCAAAAAAATTGAATAACCATAAGAACCCCTAGAATGAGTATGATGTATATTAAAGGAATAACAAAGAGATAAGAAGGAATATTAGAACTCCTAAAGAAGAAACCAAAAAGATAAACAATAGAATTTACAGTCTAGGGTAGATGATGGCAAATCTTAATGAAATAATATACAATTTTAAAAAAAAGAATGAAAGCAACAACATAAAAATGCAGAAATGCAAAAATATCTGAACAAAAATTTTAAAAAACAGAAAAATTCAAGAACACAAGAGGTCTCTAAAATCCAAAGTCTCATGCCATGAAAACAGAGCTTGGTGGCATATTTTGAGAATTGTTTGTCTTATAGAAAAATTCATGCTAAAGCAAAGAGACTAACCACTATATTTCAGGTTAATTATACAAGAAAATTCCCTGAAAATATTAAGAAAAAGTAGAACAAAGGAATACATGGGCTACTATCAGTGAGAAATTAGGAATGTAACTCACCCTTAAATGTAGTAGCCTAGCTAAAATACCTCAATTTTAAACAAAGAACTTTACAGCCCCTCAGGAAGAGGCAATTTATAATATTAAAGAATTCTAGTTCGAACTGCTTATTAATGAGAGGAAATTAAATATAGAGTTGAAATATATTACTAAAAAGCAAAGGAAATCAATTTTCCCTAAAAAACGTGTTATAAAGATGAGTATACTCTTCATTGAGAAAAGAGAAACTTTTAAAGGATGATAGATTTTCAGCTATTCTGAGAAATTCAGGGGCAAGCCTAGTCATTGAAATAAAAATGCAGAAGAAAAAAATCTTAATAAAGACAAACAAGTGCATATAGCCTAAAAAGGCTAGGAGGGGACTCAATGTTTGCAAGTTTCAAGGAGACAAAATTACTGTTTCTTCATCTCTAAGGGTAATTAAGTGAATAAAAAAGAGAGTAGGTATGGGTTAATCTAAAGAAAGTAGGCCAAACAAATATTCAAGAGGAAGGTTTAAGAGAGGAGAGGGAAGGAAAGTAGCATTTCATGATACAAGGAGGTGATAATTCTACTGTACTTTTCCCTGGTCAGACCACGTGTAGAATATTTTATTCATTTATGGAAATGATATTTTAAAAAGAAAAATGGATAAACTAGATATTGATTGATTGAATATTGAAAAATTGATAAACTGTTCCTAAGAACATCACCTGGAATGGTCATGTCCTTGAATTCATGACATATAAAGACTGGTTGAAGAAAAAAGGATATGTTGAGCCTGGAGAAGATTTGCTTGGGGAGAAAGGGGAATAATAACTGAATTCAAATATTTGAAGGTTTGTCATGTGGAAGAAAGATTAGATTTATTCTGTTTGGCTCTAGAGGGCAGGACTAGGAATGGTGGACAGATGTTTTCAGTGTGAACAATTTTAGTTTGATGTAAGGAGAAACTTCTTAATTATCAGAGTGACTCAAAAGAGGAAGAAGTTGACTTAGGAGCTGGTGGCTTATCCCCATTGGAGTTCTTCAAGCAGAAAGTGGATGTATATTTATTGGGCATGTTGTAGAGACAGTTTTGTTTTCATGAATGGTATGGACTAGCTGGTCACTAAAGTTCTTTCAGCTCTGTACTTCTATAATTATATGTAATTGGGCTCCATAGGGAAAGATCATTTAGAAAAAAAAAAAGACAAGGAGCAGTTAGATGGTGCAGTGGATAGAGCTCTGGCCTTAGAGTCAGGAGGACCTGAGTTCAAATGCGACCTCAGACATTTGACACTTCCTAGCAAGTCACTTAACCGTGATTGTCTCACCAAAAAGCCAAAAAGCTATAAAGCCAAAAAAAAAAAAAAAGGAGAGATCAGGACATAGGGAATAGAAGATGGCACCTAAATGACTATATGCTTACCTGGGCTGGAAAAGAGAAGTGTGAAAAAGATTTTATCAGCAAAAGTAGAATAAAGGGATCTGAGTCTGGGATGAGAGAGGGAGTAATATGTGTGTGTGTGTGTGTTTGTGTGTGTGTGTGTGATCACGTCACTGCTCTTCTCAATAAACTCTAGCGGCTCTTTATTGTTTCAGAAGCAAATACAAAATTCTCTGGCATTCAAAGACCTTTGTAACCTAGTTCCCTCCTACCTTTCTATTCTTTTTATACCTTAATCCCCTGTGCATGCTCTTCAATCCAGTGACACTAGCCTCCTGGCTCTTCCACAAATAAGACCATCTCTGATGTGGAAAGTGATAAATGTTGGGGGTGGGATGGGGCTGTGGGAAAACAGGTATGCTATTGTACTACCATTGGAGGAGCTGTGAATTGTTCCAGCCATAATGGAAAGCAGTTTGGAACTAGGTCCCCCAAATTACCAAACTGTACATAAACTTTGACCCAGTTCTACCACTACTAGGTATATACCCCAAACAAATCAAAGAAAGGAAAAGGAAAGCTCTTACTGGAAAATGTCTAAACAAATTACGGTATATGAATGTAATGTAATATTTATTATGCCATAAGTAATGATGGAATGGACAATTTCATAGGAAATTAAAAAGATCTTTGTGAATTGATACAGAGCAAAATGAGCAGGACAAGGAGAATAATAATGTATACAATGATAATATTACCAAAAAAAACCCATGAAAGCCTTTAGAATTCTGATCAATGCAATGACATACCACAAGTTCAAAAACATAAAATCACTCTCCTTACCTCCTGACAAAAAGGTGATGAACTTAAAATGCAGAAAGTGACATTTTTTGCAATGGATAATGTGTGAATTTCTTTTGCTAAACTATATAGACATGGATCAAGGGATTTTAAAAAATTGCTTGGTAGAGAGACAGTAGGAGAAACAGATTAATAAAATACTTGTTAAGTACAAAAAATTTAAATCATTAACAGAACCAGAAATAGATTATTTTAATAACCTGATACCAATAAAAGAAAATGAACAAGTAATAATTGAGCTCTCAAAGAAAAAATCCAAAACAGATTTATTATATATATGCATTTTATTAAATATTAAAGGAATAATTTCAATATTACATTCTTTTTTTGTTGCTGTTGTAAAAACAGTTATAAAAGATTCTACCAAACTGCTAAGATACTGATGCGTTCTTGATACCTGAACTTGGGAGAGACAAAACAGAAAAACAAAACTATGGACTACTAACTCTGATGAATACTGAAGCAAAACTATTAAATAAAATATTAGCTAAGATGCCATGACAACATATTAAAAAGATTATATACTATTACCAGGTTGGATTTGTACAAGGTACACATAGTTGGTTCAATAGAAAGAAAAATATCTATTTGACCATAATAATAACAAAAATAACAAAAAACCACATGATCACATAAGTAGATGCTGAAAAAGCTTTTGGCAAAATTAAATTCCTTTTTCTTTCTAAAATCAATAAAAATCATAGGGATAAATGGAGTTTTCCTCATAAAATAGAATCTGCTTAAAACCAGCATTAAACATTACCTCCCCACAAGAAAGGCTAAAACCCTTTCAAATAAGATTATTAATAAATTAAGGTCAATTATTACCAATATTATTGGATATAGTACTAGAAATTCTAGCTATTTCAATAAAACAATAAAAAGAAATTGAGAGAATAAGCATAGGCAAAGAAGAACTAAAGCTATTGATTTTTAAAGATCATATGATGAACTATCTGGAACACTCTAAAGAGTCCACTAAAAAGCTTACCTGAAGTTAATTTAGTTAACTTCAACAAAGTTGTAGAACATAAAGTAAACCCACAGAAATTGCCATCCATTCTTTATATTACCAATAAAGCCAAATAAGAGATAAAAAGAGAAATTCCATTAAAAATAATTATAGGATTCAAGCAACATTTATGCCTCTACCCACCAGGATCTACACCAAAATTGCATGAATACAACTATAAAACACTCTTTATATAAATAAAAGCAGGCCTAAGTAATTGGAGAAATATTGATTACTTATGGTTAGGCCATATTAGTATGATAAAAATGCCAATATTACCTAAATTAGTTTACTTATTCAGTGCCATACTAATCAGATTGCCAAAGTGTTATCAATCTGGAAAAATAACAAAATTCACTTGGAGGTACAAAAGGTCAAAAATCTCAAGGGAATTAAGGAAAACAAGTGGGAAGGATGTGGGCCAAGCAGTGTCAGATCTCAAAGTAGACTATGAAACTAACTATAAAAAACTATTTCTTACTACTTAAGAAATAGAAAGCTAAATCAATGGAACAGATTAGGTACAACAGTAATAAAGTGTTTGATAAATGAAATGATCCCAACTTTTGGTATTAGGAATCACTATTAGACAAAAAACACTGGGAAAACTGGAAAGCACCCTGTCAGAAATTAAGGTTAGACAAACATGTCATTCCATACACTAAGGTAAGCTCCAAATGGACAATGGCTTAAATGTAGATCACATCATAAATGGATTAGAGGAACAAGATTTTTACTCTTTGCAACTATGGATAGAGGAAAAGTTTATGATGAAATAAGGGATAGAAAGGATCATGAAAGATAAAATGGATAATTTTTTATTACTTAACATTAAAAAGTTTTAAAGTTTTTAACAAACAAAACCAAAGAAGTTAAAATTAGGAGGGACCCAGTTAACTACAAGAAAAGTCCCCAACAACTTTGTAGTGTTTCCCTGATAAAGTTCTCATATACAATATGTAGAAGGACCTGATTTAGTTGCATAAGAAGAAGAGACATTTCCAAATAAGTGAATAGCCAAATGATCTAAACAAGTCACTCCCAAAGGAAGAAATTAAATTTATTACAAGACATATAAGAAAAATGCTGCAAATCATTAATAATTAGAGAAATGCAAATTAAAATGCCCATCAGATTAGTAAAATTAACAACAAAAAAAGGAAAAAGATAACTGTGAATGGTCTGTAGGGAAACAAACACACTGAAAGCACTGTTGGTGGGCTATGAACTGGTTAAGCCATCATGAAAACAATTTTGAATTGTGCTAAAAAAATCACTAAACTGCATTCCTTTGGCTCAGGAATACTGGTACTTGGTTGGAGCCTAGAAAATCAAAGGAAGATAAAAAGCATCATATTTACAAAAATATTTATTGCAGCTTTTAATAGTTGCAAAGAATAAGAAATTAAGGGATTGATAAGTGGGGAGTTGCCAAATGAATTATGATATGTGAATGTAATGCAATATAACTGCATTTGTAAAATATGATGAAAGGAATAATTTCAGAGAAATCTGGGAAGATACATATGATACAGAGTGAAGTCAGCAGAACCTAGAGAAAAAATTATATAGTAACAATGATATTGTAAAGAAATACAATTTTGAAAGACTTGAAACCTCTGATTGGTTCAATTCTAGAAGCATTGATAATGAAGCATTTTATTGACCTCTTAAGAGACAGGTGATGGATTCATTGTGCAGAATGAGACAAATATTTTTGAATCTGGTCAATTTGAGGATTTGTTGTGCTTGATTATATGCATAGGTTACAAGGATTTTTCTTTTCTTTTCTTTTCTTTTTTTTCCAAGAGGGGAAAGCTTAAGTGAAGGGGTAAGGCTAGCAATAAGTTTGTCAAAAAAGAAAGGAAAAAGGTCATTGATTTTTAAAATGTGGAGCAGTGAACACAAAGAAGATCAGAAAGAAATGCAAATAATCAGGACATCTTTGAAAAATAACATATTAAATTTATTATATACTTAAAAAGAAAAGGCAAACTGTACACCATAGAGATTCACAATTTTATATATCTTTTTCTATTCTACTTTGTATACGGAAATACTTATTTTATTTGTTTTTTGTTAAGTTCAGAATAAAAAATTTAAAAAATCCATAAATATTTAAAATTGTAGTTTATAAATTATCTAAAAACTGTGATTATCATTCTTTGTAACCTTTTCTACCATTCTGTCATCTTACATATCAGATATGGAAGAGAACCACATCACACTATTGGTCATTTTTAATATTTTTTGTTTTGGGGTTCTATTGCTAAAAAAGTCATCCCTTAGTGGCCAGTCTATTGACTATAATGAGACTCTCCATACTTAGCTAGTATGGTACTTGGGAAAATAAACTTAGTCCATTTCTAGGTCATTACTGCCAGACATTGTGGTCTGTGAGCATAGCCTACAAAAATCAAGACAATACCATATCCTTATGAAGCCTTGACTTAAGACTTTGTAGAGGTCAAGAGCTGATAGTGTTTGGCATTCTAATACCTTAAAAAACCTCTTATTAAACTACAATTAAATTTGAAACCCACAAAGTGCTGTGCAGATATTTGTAATATTAATAGAGGTTTCCCAGCTTCTTTGCCCCAAAGACCAGAATTTTGTGGCCCTATGAACTTAGGGAAGATCAGTCAGAGAGGTTCTTTGTAGCTAGACACCCAGAGGCTTACAGTAGTTGCACCCTAGATGTTCCTGGTTAACCTATATGAGTTAATTGTTTTTACAGGTTCATGGTTAGTGAATGTTTTTACAGGTTCATGGGGTGTTCATGTTTGTTCTATGCCTTTTTGCAATCCAAGAAAGTTGTTATATGGTAGCTTTTTGCAATGCAAACAAAAATCAAGGAACTGAAGTTTGGAATTCTAAAGTCTTAAATTTTACCATCGTAGACCCATGAAAATGAGATGGCGAAACAGAATAAATAATCTTAGATCAGACAATCACGCAGGGTTTCAGCTTTTGAGGTATAAAGTAGAACAATGTGGCAGCTCTTTTTGGAAGAATTTCTTCAGTTTCACTCCAATATTCTTTTCTTATCCATCTCATTGGGAGGATGGCACTGGTCATTGTGTTAGTCTTGCCACCAGGCATTGTGGTACCAGAACCTCTTGATTTGACTTTCAAGAGTTTTTCACCAGCTATCCACTCTTGAACACTCTAGACTTTAACCTCTTGTGATTGCTCCTTGATCTGCTCCCCATTCTAAATAACTCCTAGTTATTGGCTGCCCTTGTCTTTCTGTCTTAGGTTTTTATTTGGATAGAAAATGGAAACAGTCAGCCCACTAGGATAAGTTATTTTGCTGAAGGCAGCATAGGAGAAATAAATCAACAGGTTGCAACTCATGACTGGAAATTTCAGCCTCACACAAAACTGAACAATGACCAAGTGCTATTCAACCAATTTCAGCAAAATACCACTGATGTTACCAAAGGACATGTAGAGGGAAAAACATTATAACTGAGCAGTGAAATGGACATGAGTGTTCAAACAGGAAATGAATGGTATAGTTAGTAGTCCAGAAAGATCAGGACTGGGAGTCTATGAGAACATCTGACAAGTAAGTAGCCGAGGGAGTTCAGTACTTCAAACTAAGTTTTTGTTGAATGTCTATTATGTGCTAAGAGCTATGTAAGAATGCTAAAAGAGTAAAACTACATGACCCTTACCTTCAAGGAATTTGGGTGGAGGCTCCAGAGAGGCAAAAACAAACAAACAAAAAAACCCCCAAAAAACAACAACAACAAAAAAACTGTGTTGTTGCTCAGTTGTGTCTGACTTTTCATGACCCCATTTGGGGTTTTCTTGGTAAAGATGCTGAAGTGGTTTGCTATTTTCTTCTCCAGCACATTTAACATATGAGGAAATTTAGGCAAGCAGGGTTAAGTTACTTGCTCAAGGTCACATAGCTAGTAAGTTTCTGAGGCTAAATTCCAACTCAGGTCTTTCTGACTTCAGGCCCAGTCCTTTATCCACTGCACCACCTAGCTTCCCAAACAAACCCAAAACTACCTATCAGCTAAAACTGTTTAAAGAGGAATGGGCAGCCTCATAACATGTGCTAAGTTTCCATTTACAGGAGATTTTCGAGTGGAGATTGGATGATTACTTCTTGAAGAGGTAGGGAATATTTGTTCAAGGTTGGATTGGACTTGATATTTCTAGAACTCTTCCATCTCTGAGATTCTGTGGTTTGGATTCAGATTTTATAATCTAGTTGATGGGAGACAAGATTAGATCAGAGTGATATATGGAGTTTAAATGAGATAAAAGCTCTGTAAAGGAATTGGAAGTTTAGGCAAATTGGTGATTAAGGTAGATTCAATTTGATTCAAACTTTATTAAGAATTTGCTATGCATAAGACTCTAGGAATAAAAAATATGAAAAAAATGTCCTCAAGTGATTTATAATTTAATAGGGGATACAGCGAATATGTATAATATAAGATAGTACATGGTAGACATGCTGTAAGAAAATTGGAGGATGCAGAGAGCTTTCAGTGGGGCTTGGATGGGGAAGAGGTGAGGAATCAGGTAATCAGCTTCATGGAGAAAATGACATGTCTTCTGTGCCTTGAAGGTTAAGAAGGATTTCAATAGTTGATAGGGAAGGAGCATGCTCCTGGAAAGAGGGTCAGACTATACATTGAAGCTTTGTTTCTTGGTTGAAGAGGGAAAGTAGTGCCTTTGTTGAGGAGTTCGGCAACTAGGGTTCATCAGAGCTGGAGACAAGGGAGAATTTTAAGGGATGTGTGAGTAGGAGTGAGGGTGAAGGGAGTTTTTGGTGAGCTCTTAAAAGTTTATTGAATTGAATTAGGGAAGCCAGAAATATACATCTGGGCACAGTGTTTAGTGGGTGACTTGCTTATTACTGAGTCCAGATAGTGTTTAGTGGGTGACTTGCTGATTACTGAGTCCAGATAGGATTGATGCAGTGACCAATGGAGAAACAACAATAAATTAATATATCAAACACTTAATATCAATAAGTATTTATTAATTATCCACTATGTGCCATACACTGTACTAGGTGCTGGAAATACAAGTACAAAGAATAAAATAATCCCTAATGGCAAGGAATTTACATTCTAAGGAGTAAATAAGGTTAATTTAGACAAATATATGAAGCCAAGTGCTACAGTGCATAGAATATTAGATTTGAACTTAGAAAGAACTGGACACTTCCTCAGTAGCATATTAGTTGTGTGTCCCTGTGTAAGCAACTTAAACTCTCTCAGCCTGTTTCCTCATCTGTAAAATAGGGATAATAAGGGGCAGCTGGGTGGTGCAGTGGCTAGAGCACTGGCCCTGAAGTCAGGAGGATCTGAGTTCAAATCTGGCCTTAGACCAAACACTTGACACTTACCAGCTGTGTGACCCTGGGCAATTGCGCAATTGCCTAAAAACAAACAAAAAAGATGAGGATAATAATAACATTTGTTTCATGGGGATATTGTGAGATTTAAATGAGATGATGTATATAAAATGTTTTCGAAGCCTTAAAATATAATATATAAATGTAGGCTATTATTGTTATTGTTGTTGTTTCCACTGTTTACAAAGTATAGTCAGTTATGCTGTAGTGCAACATATGCATTTCTAAAAAATCACCAAGTTGTATAAAATTGTGCAATAAAAACCACAGGAATTACACAGAAAATGGGGATAAGGACTCAATACTCAAAAACTTCATCAGTGACATGTAAAAAAAAAAGATAGGAACCTAATAAAAACAGCAGTTTCATACATGCTAACTGGTTAAGAAATAAATAAATAAGTGCTACAATAAATAGTGGTAATATCCTTATCTTTTGCCTGCTGATTGGCCTGTGCCCTGGTTCCCGCAGTGCCCCAGCTGGCAAAGTCGTCACTATGGGCAAGAGTGCAGCTTCAGTGCACCTCAACTCCTGACCAGGGACTTGACTACGGAGGAAGAGGGAAAAAATGGAGGGGCAGTCCAGCCCTACTCACATCACAACTTCTACTACATCAGAAGATATATAATAAATATGGCACTTTACTTTTACAAAGACCTCAAGTTGCTTGTGGAAGCAGGCATTGGAAGGATTGCAGCTTGTGAGTTATTGTGATGGAGTATAGTAGTCTTTATTTTCTTGATAAAATCTTACACAAGCAAACCCAAAATTCATGTTATGTTATTATTCCCTAATATACCAACTGAGTTGGAATGAATTCACATTTTCAAAACAAGCATTATAGCAGAGCCGACTACTGACTGGAGTTAGATTCAAGGAAGTTTGGGAGGGAGGGGACTAGAAGTAGGGGGGGAGTTGGGAAAGACATGTAGAAGGTAGGACTTGAACTGTGTCTTAAAGGAAGAGAGGGACTGTGAGGTGGAGGTAAGGAAGGAATGCATTGCAGGCATGGGAAATGAAGACAGAGATGGGAGGATGTCATTTTGTGTGTGAGGAACAGAGAAGGACAGTTGGGCTGGATTAAAGAGTGTGGGAGGGGGAGTAAGATCCAGCAAAGCTGGAAAGATAGGTTGGGGTCAGGTCATGTAGGGCTTTAAAAGCTTAACAGAGGAGTTTATATTTTATCCTAAAGGCAATAGGAAGCCATTGGAATTGATTGAGTAGGGGAGTCACACTGTCAGATCTGCAGTTAAGGAAAATGACTTTGGCAGTGGTGTGTAGTATGGATTGGAGTGGTGAGAGCCTTGAGGCAGGGAGACCAATAAGAAGGCTGTTAGAATAATCTAGGTGAGTGCAGATGAGAGCCTGAATCAAGGTAATAGCTGTGTGAGTGGAGAGAAGGGGCCATATGTAAGAAATTTTGTGAACATGAAAAGTGAAAGATTTGGCAACTTATTGGGTATGTGGGATGACAGAGTCAGGAGCTGAATTTAATGGTGAGGTTACAAATTTGGGAAACTGGAAAAATGGTGGTGTTTCTGGCAGAAATAGAAAAATTTGGAAGAGGGAAGGGTTTGGAAGAAAAGATAATGAGTTCAGTTTTGTACGTGTTGAGTTTAATACAACTTTGGGACATTCAATTTGAAATGATCAATAGGCAATTGATGATGTTGTTATGTTCAGCTGTTTTAATTGTGCCTGATTCTTCATGACCCCATTTGGGGTTTTCTTGGCAAAAATACTGGAATGATTTGTCCTTTCCTTCTCCAGCTAAATTTATAGATGAGGAAATTGAGGCAAACAGGGTTAAGTGACTTGCCCAGGATCACACACTAGCAAGTGTCTGAGGCCAGATTTGAACTTGGGTCATCCTGATTCTAGAGCTGGTCTTCTATCCACTAGACCACCTAACTGCCCACAAGTGGTGATACAAGATTGAAATTTGGGTGAGAGATTAAGGCTGGATGTCTAGATCTGAGAGTCATTTGCAGAGAGGTGATAGTTAATCTCTCTGGAAGTTAACGGGGTTACCAAAGGAGAGAAAGAGAGACAGAGAGAGAGAAAGAGAAAGTATAAAAGAAGAGAACAGCCACAATTCAGGAAAAGAAATTATGTGTCTCTCATTCAGAGGGCGCTTTGTGAAGCTCATGAGAGGATATTTAAGGAGTATTGCTTGACCAAGACTTCAAGTTTGCACATGATCCACAAGGGTTGTGCAGTGAGATATGACATGTCCATTGAAACTGTACAAGATCTTGGGATTTTAGTTTAGTTAATTAGTTTAATTTAGTGAAATTTTTAGCTTAGTGACTTGTGATTTTTGTGATTAATAACTTTTATTTTTTATTTACAAAATAAATACAATATGAAGAATTTTCGTCCCTCAGCTATAGCTATAGCTAAGGGATATGAGAATTCATAAGCTCTCTTGGTTACTCTGTGGTTTGTTATTATAATATTCAACTCTAGACTTGTGGTTAAACTCAAAGCCACCAGCACACTGCAGGGTCTCACCACAAGCCACAACCAACCTGACTTTTGCCCAGGGGATGAGGGGAATTGGTTTGTTCTGACTCTTTCAGGTATATGGTCCTCAGTTCACTTTGGAGTGGGCTTGAACCTAAATTGAAGTTGGAGCAGGAACTGATCATTTCTTTTGGGGTCTGAGCCTCCTCAGTATATAAATATCATGGTTATTGCCTTGACAGCTGGAAGGTGAAACTATGCCAGACAGAGGTGAGGCAGATGCAGATGGGAAATATGTTGGGAGCAAAGGATCATGGTGGGGCAGTGTAACATTTCTGGTCTAAGGATCAGCCCCAAATCTGCAATCATTTTCACAAATTGTATAATTCTGTCTCCTCTGGGTTTTCTTTTCCCTTTAACTTTGTCATTATTTCACCCCAACAGTGTCCTTTCCAACACAATGCTTATAGAGCCAGTGAACCCTTCACAATGTACAATTGACTTTATTGTGTTGAGATCTTGTAGATGCAGACTATTAGGCTGGTCAATATGATGAGGTCTAGAGGTTTAGGGGTGCAGGGGCCCCAAGATCACAACACTTGGGCCCTGCCTGAATGAATTCAACCTAAATCTTCTTTTAGCCAGATAAAAAGTTTATTAGAGATAAATTATAGAGGTCAGACTCTTAAGGAATCTGAATATTAGTGATGCCCGTAGGGACGAGTGGGCATGAAAGTCTCAGTGTTTAAATGGGGCCAGGGTGGATCTTATATACACTGAAAGTAACTTTGGGTAACGAGAGGAGGGGCTGGGAAAAGGGTCTAGGTGAGAGTTCAGATGGGAACGTCTGAGAGATTGAATAGACAATTGGAATAGATAATGAAACTGGGATGGAAATGTCCAGGAGGAAGGATAACAATAGATAATGAAGGGAACTGGAAGCAAGAAGTTTGAAAGGCAAAAGGTTTTCAAAGGGAGATAAAGAGAGTCCATAAGAAAAAGCCTTTGAGTGAAATATAGGTAACCCTTTGAGACCAGAGTGAGGTCAAGAAAAGTTTAAGGTTTTTCTGGGGCCTGCAGACAAATGGGAGTCAAATTCTTTTTGAGACAAGGGGCAAAGGTCTCGGCTTGGGCCCATACCCCATCAATTAGAAGTACAGATTCAATGCTAACTTCAGGTTGCTGAGGTTAGAATGAAAATCATTGTCGTCTTACCTTTACTCCTATCTTTACTTCTTCCTTCAATTAAACAAACGTTAAGTGTTTACCATGTAGAAGACACTGTGCTAACCTGGGGACCTAAAGATAGAAATTAAATACTTCCTGACCTCAAGGATTTTATGTTCTACTAGATTGAGTTACTATATGTACCCAAATAAGTATAACACAGGGTAGGGAGCAAAGGAGAGAGTTGTACAAAGTATTTTAGAAATAGTTGTGGAGAGACAATTTTCAGGGAGAAGGAAGAGTGGGGAGGCTATGAAGAAGGTGGCATGTTAGCTGAGCCTTGAAGGAGGGGAATGATTCTAAAAGGTGTAATTTAGTGCCAGAGCATTTTCCATGTTTCTTTCTGGGCCCCAAGATTTACCACTCTGTTTTAAATCAGATTTAAACACTGACTTAGCGACTTCTCCAAAATCTCAGACATCCTGAACTAATCATCCTTATTGGAATATAGTTCAAGACAAAGATTGAAGAACAGCTTCCTTGCCCTCTTCCTCAGCAATTTTTCTGAGGCCGTAGCTTCTCTAAAATGATTTCTGTAGCACTCAGTGTTCACTATAAATCCCACCCCCTTAAAGCCAGAGACAATGCCTCTGCCTCTTCTTTGCTCTCAAGATTATGTAATTAATCTAGCCTAATTGCAGGGTCTGTCTGGGGTCTTACAAATCTTATTAAAAGTGTTGACCTGAAAGGGAACTGGGAAGGAGAAAACTGCTTATGGCTATTCACTGAGTTAGATACTACAGAAATAGTTACCATGTGAGAAAGAGAGTAGCAATAGATACAGAGGAGTCCACAGGAGATAAAATCCAAGGAAGGAGCCAGGAATAAAATCACTAATTCTCAGATGTTTATATACAAACACACAAAGTACTTTATGGGGCAGCTACATGGCATAGTGGATAAAGTGCTTGTCCCAAAGTCAGGAAAACCTGAGTTCAAATCCAGCCTCAGATACTTACTAGCTGTGTGACTTTTTTAAAAATTTCATTTATTGTTTATTTATTGCCTTTGTTAGGTAATGGGATTAAGTGACTTGCCCAGGGTCACGCAGCTAATAAGTGTCAAGTGTCTGAGGCCAGATTAGCTGTGTGACTTTGAGCAAGTCACTTAACAGGGTTTGCCTCAGTCTCCTGACCTGTAAAATGATTTGGAGAAGGAAATGACAAACTACTCCAGTATTTTTGCCAAGAAAATCCCAAATGGGGTCATGAAGAGTCAGATAAGACTGAAAATGATTGAAAGTCCTCAGATGTTTACATACAAATACACAAAGTATTTTACAGCAAGTAAGATTCTTTCATTCACTCATTCAATTACCATTTGATAAGCACCTAATTTGTGTCAGGCATTGGGATAACAAAGAGGAAAGCAAAGCAGATTTTGTGCTCAAGTAATGTATGTTCTATTGAGGGGAGGGAATAACAATTAAACTGCTTTAATACCTAACACTTAATTTGGAGGGGAGGTGGTCAGGAAAGGTGGAATTCTAATGAAGGGTAGCACTTGAGTTTAGCATTGGAGGAAGCTAGGGGTTCATCAAGGCCCCAACAGAATAGGGAATGCATTCCAGACAATGGGGTTCAGCATGTGCAAAGGCCTGGATATGAGAATCTATGTTATCCATGAAATAGCAGATAGGGCCACTATGGGAGTAATATAGACTACGTGAAAAGGAGTTATATGCATTAAACCTGAAAGGTAGTCTAGAACCATGCTTTAAATGCCAAACAGGAGTTTGTATTTTATAATAGAGGTAATCCAAGGCCATAAAGAGTTTCTTGAGCTGATGAGTGACATGGTCAGACATGATGTGGAAGCAAATTAATTTGTCAACCATGTAGAGAATAGTTGGAGAGGAGAGAGATGAAGGGATGAAGGGAAACCAATTATTAGGCTCTTGTAGTAGTCCAAGAGTGAGGTGATGAGGGCCCAAATGATGGTCATGCTGATTAGAATGCAAGGAAGGGAAGAATGTGAGAGATCTTGTGGATATAGAGACCATTTGGCAACTGAGGGGATGCATATAGGGGATAGGGAGAATAAAGAGTTAAGGATGACACTGAGGCTTGAACCTAAGGGCCCAAAAGGATGGTGGAGCCCTTCACAGAAATAAAGAAGTGAGGAAGATGGGAACATTTGTAGAAGAAAGATGACTTCTGTTTAGGACAATCTGAGTTTCAAACACTTTTGGATATCCAAGAGGAGATCTTCAGTTGTTGTTATTAGTTGTTTCAGTCATGTCTGACTCTTCATGACCCCATTTGGGGTTTTCTTGGCAAAAATACTAGAGTAGTTTGCCATTTCCTTCTCCAGATATTTTACAGATGAGGAAACTGAGGCAAACAAGGTTAAATGACATGTCTAGGTTCACTCAACTAGTAAGTGTCTGAAGCCAGATTTGAAATCAGGTCTTCCTGACTCTGGGCTGGGCGCTCTATCACTTTGCCACCTTAGCTGCCTGAGATGTTCAATAAGCATTAGTAATCCTCTTGGAAGGAGGCAAATTTTACCTCAAAGGTATCTCCTCCACAGATTCTTACTCTGTTGCCTCATCATGCCACTGAGGTGACTCTGAGGTTTTGAAGACTACTCCAGCAGAGCCCAAACTCTGGCAGAGTCTACCATTTTGGAAAGGCATCAAGTGCTATCCTGGCAATAGACTGAACATGCTGAGAACCAATCTAGCTAAATAGAGAGCTCATCATCAATAAACCGGCTACTGATGGATAAATTCTTTGGCCATAGCAACCCCTGAAACAAAGAAAAATATCAAATGTCACTTTGTCCTCTTATGCTTCTGTGGATGATGGCAGAAAGTGGAAATAAAATGATAAAAGTTACAGGTTTTTTTTTTTTTTTGACTACCTTTAAGCATGTGGTGAGTGGCATCGTGGATTGTGAGTTGGCCTCCAATTCAGGAAGACCTGGATTCAAGCTATGCCTCTGATACATACTGGCTTTGTGACCCTGGGAGAGTCATTTAGCGTTTTGGTGCTCTAGGCAACTCTTTAATATTGTAAGTTGTGGAAAAAATACCTGCCTTCATTGGTAGAGAGAGATTCTTCATTGAGAGTTCTTTAACCAATAAGGTCACAGGTCCAGTTCCTATCTTATAAGCCTTTAACTTTGTCATTGTTATTCTAAATTTGAAATTCTTGTCCAGAGATCAGTGCATGGACATACTAATGGAGGAATTGAAAGTATCAGTCTTGACTTTCTCACTTAAATGGAACTTTAAGGAAGAGAAAAATTGCAGTTAAATGAAAGGATGAATCTTATGTTTTTCTTGTAGAGGCAAATAAAGGAATTGATTTTACCATGTGCTCAAAGGAAACAAGAAACATCACATCATAGAATGTTTGGCCATCTCACATTTCTGTGCTCAGGCTAAGTATTTGCAAAAAGATTGCTATGAAAATACTTGTAACTCACGTGCCAAAATATGTTTTAGAAAATGAAGTAAAGAAATTCTATAAAGAACTTGATAAAACCGTACAGACTCTATCAATGTGTACTTTTATATTCATTGCAAAAATGGCTAGTCACATGACAAGAGTGAGGACTACTGATCGGTGGACAGTCTATATGTTCTAGCATATTTATGGAACCCTCTAGGGGCAAACTTGTGGGAAGACTTGGACAAGAGTCATAGATGAGGGATTGGTTGCTAAGCTACATTTCTGGATTAATATCAATGACATCATTAATTCACTTGAGTGGGACCCCTGAGACTTGGTAGGATGAGACACCAAGACGAATTATTGGAATAATAGGATATTAGCTTCTTGAAGGCAGGCCATGTTTTGTTTATGTCTTTGTATCTTCAGCTTGTTGATCTGTTATCCTGAATAGCCTATCTCCATATTCTTCTACTGTCTTTCCAATACAGTAAGCAAATTAAGGTAATGACACATCCAAGTAGTTCATGATACCAACTATTTTTTTTTTTCATGAGCTACTGAAAAAATAATAGAAACTCAGATTGGTAGACTCTCACTGGGCAAGCAAGTCCATCTTTTCTTCATCTCCTTGACCAGCAGATAGTCCAGGAAATATTGAACTTGTGGCCTGAAATATTGTTCCACTTATTATTATGCAAGATATCATAGTTTACATAGAGCTGAATTGTCCCAGTTTTCCTTTGTGCTCCCATCAGTGGGTGAGGTGACTGACTCTTTGACGGAACTGTTGAGGATGTGAGTAGTTCCTAATGTTCTCCAAACCTCACTTCACTGAGAACAATTTTCTGAGATGATTGCTGTGGATTGCATGGACTGTTCTTGGCTACCCTCCCCTTCCCCCAGTCACTTAGTAAGAATTTGCCAGCTCTTGCACTAATCCTTTTCTTCAGCTTCTTATGTTCTTTAGGCACCAGAGTGTCTCCATAGTCAAACTTCTTTGGGTTCTTTACTTGAGGTGAGGGGTTCAATACTTCTTTGACATTTTTGGCCAGCACTGTCCTCCACCTGCCTGTATTGTTAAGGACCGAACTCTAGCTTGATGCTTAGATTACTTAGCTAGCATTTTGAACAGGCTGGAGTTGTTCCTAATCAGCAAATATTTATTAAGTCCCTCTTACCGTGCTAAGTGTTAGGTGAGCTCAACATGCTAGTCACAAGGAGTGACAGTTGTTTCAATACACAGGAAATTTCCAACAGAGTGTTGGGGAAGGTTAGGGAAGCGAGGTTTCCAGGGAGGCTTCCTGAATAAAAGTGATCCGTGAGCTGAGTTTTGAAGCAGGAGAAAAATGTTTGCAGACAAAGGTAAAGTGAGTGAGATAGTTTGTTCTAGTCAGAGGTGAAGTAGCAGTATAAAACAGAAGAGGATTGGACAACAACATGGAATAGACAATAGTCCTGTTTGGCTGGTGTAGTTTGTGTGGAACAGGGTTCAGAGAGTCTGATGCAAATCCATATGGTGGAGGGATTTTAATCCTGCTCTAAGGAGTTTTGTTTTGCTTTTTTTGTTTGTTTTTGGTGAGGCAATTGGGTTAAGTCACTTGCCCAGAGTCACACAGCTAGTGAGTGTTATATGTCTGAGGTTGGATTTGAACTCAGGTCCTCCTGACTCCAGAGCCGGTGCTCTATCCACTGCACCACCTGGCTGCTCCTCTAAGGAGTTTTAATTAATGATAATTATAGGTAACATTTATATGGCATTTACTAAGCGCCAGGCACTGCGCTAAGTGCTTTACAATTATTATCTGATTTGATCCTCACAACAATCCTGGGAGATAGGCGCCACTATTATAACCATTTTACAGATGAGGATACTGAAGTAAATAAAGGTGAAGTGACTTGCCCAGGGTCACATAGCTAGAAAATGTCTGAGGTCAAACTTGAACTTAGGACTTCAAAATCCAGCACTATCCACTGCACCATCTAGCTGCTTTGTTTTCATTTGAGGTAGGCATTGGAGTGTCTTGGGCAGACCTGTACTTTGGCAAGTATACGAAGTGGAGATCAAAGAGAGGAGAGGTTAGAGACACTAAGACCAGTAAAGAGGCTTCGGTTCAGTTCATAAGTAACGGACACCTGAACTATGGTGCTAGCTATAGAAAGGAACGGATAAATGTGAGACTTATTTATGGAGGCAGAATTTATAGGACTTGTTGTTTGAAATAGCTAGCTTTTCTTTTTCCTTTTTTTTTTCCTTTTTTTTGGCTAGGCAATGGGGTTAAATGACTTGCCCAGGATCACACAGCTAGGAAGTGTCAAGTGTCTGAGGTCGGATTTGGACTCAGGTCCTCCTAACTTCAGGGCTGGTGCTCTGTCTGCTGTGCCACCTAGCTGCCCCTGAAATAGCTAGCTTTTAAATAGAATTTTAGGGTTTGCAGAGCATTTTACAAATATTATCTCGTTTGATTCTTAGAACAAATCTAGGAGGTAGCTAGCTGCTGCTATTATCCCTATTTTATACATGAGGAAACTGAGGCAGACAGTGTTAAGTAACTTGCCCATGGTCACACAGCTAGTAAGATCATGGATTTGAACTCAGGTCTTTATAATTCCAGGTCCCATACTTTGTCTATGTAGTTGCCGTGGATGTAGCTGAATGGATTCAGGGGTTGAGGGAATGTCATAAGTCAGGTACCATTTTAGAGCTTCAAGCCTGGGTGATACGGAGAATGTTGGTACCATGATGATAGCATGATGTCAGAGGACGTCTCTTCAGTTTTCTACTCTGCTTTTCAGTACCAAGGTAAATTTGAAGAAGTTATATAATCCTTCAGGATCAGTTTTCTTGTCTGTAAAATGAAGGCAGCTATATGAGATAAAGCTCTCTCGGCTTCCTTCCAGCTCTAAATCTGATCCTATGAATGCAAAAATTCTACAGTTGTTTGCTGTACCATAGCCATGAAGGCTACCTTCTCTGTGACACCTATAGTTTCCCTGGGAACCTCTGATATAGTGTAAATATGGGTACTCTTTCACATTTACTCCACAAAGGCCTAGTCTTTGAATATGCTGGAAGCATATGCTGTGTCATTCTTAAAATTATTGGGCTGTGGTTGTCCCTTGGGATCCGCAGTCCAGCACCATAAGACCCTATTGCACTTTTCTCCTCACTGTTACTGCCTCATGGGGCCTTATGAGTCCAGATGGAAAGGGCCTAATAATAGTGAATTAGGGCTTAAGGTTTTCAGGACCCTAATTTGTCTTTGTTTCTTGTTGCTGGCCTGGTAAGCTTTAGCTTCTGGCAAACCATGCTGGATTCTCTTCTTGAGTTCACTCAGTCTGTGTGTACTTATATTGCCTACAGCTGTAGGAAAATTTAGTTTGGTTTCTTTAGCCTGTATTATGTTGTTGCTATTCCTGAAGTTTCAGCGGGTTGCCTTAATCCCTGGTCCCAAGACACTGTGCCTTTGGGAAGAATGGCTGTGTACATTAATCCAATTTTTAGGAGGCTTTGGTGGATTTCATTAAGCTGAAGAGGTCTTCTTTTGGGTCCTTGGCCAATACTCGAAGAGATGTCCTGGAGCCATACTAAGTCAAAATTTGTTACCTCTTTATCTATCATTGCTTTCTTTACTTTCTGACCAACCATATCAACTCTCTGTGGTGTGCACACATGAAGAATAGCAACACATTATTTTGTACCTCAGGGCCTTCATCACTTTTATTCATTTGGTGTGGTTCATGCTTTCCAGAAGCCCTGTACCTTTGATTACCCTCAAATAGGACCTCCAACTTCTGACATTTTTTTTACCCTCCTATTAAAGCATGAATTCTTAAAAGGTTTTTTTTTTTTTTTGGTGCCATGGACTTATTTCCTTTGTCAGTCTGATGAAGTCTATGTATATACTTTCTCAGAATAATGTTTTTAAATGCGTAAGATAAAATACATAGGATTATACATAGGATTTATAATACATAATAATGAATAATACATAGAATTATAATCATATCAAAATACATTTATCAAAATAGAAAAAAATAAGCTCATAGACCCCAGGTTAAGAACCTTAGTGTTAAAAGGTATCAAGAAAATTCACAAAGTTTCTATATAAATTCTCAGTGTCATTAAATTGACTGTCTAGTGTCTGCAAATATTTGAATATCATATTCATGGGGTGTTTCATTTGAAGTAGTCTATCAGATAAAGGCAAGTTTTCTAAGGTTCTCTCTTAATTTCTTATGTTTTTCTCTACCAATCTCCTGCCGCTCCTTCATGGCATTTTCTAGCCAAAGCTCAAAAGATCTCCTTCACTTTGTCCCTACCTTATCCCCTGAAAAAATCAGATCTTTTCCATGTTAACTCTTTTTAACTGTACTGGTTGGTCTGTGGAATATGGCTAGTTTTCACTACTGGTGTCACTAGGTCACTAGCTCCTGAGAAAGTTGTGTTACTGCTTATCAAGAAAAATACTGATACTAGGTCATTTTCTGTTGAAGAAAACTCTTTCTCTCACTGGGCCTCCTATATAACTCTCAGTCCCTCTTGTTTTCACCATTAAAGTTTTAAATTCATTTACCAAGTCCTGTTCAGGAGTAGGAGGTTTAATAGCTAATTTCCCACTACCTCTTCCCCTCTTACTCTCTTACTTGATCCCCTGTTTCAGGCATCTCATCTAGTTTAGCTACCATAGTCTTCTTCCTTGTATGCTTTAGTCAGTATCTGGCATTCTCCCAAAGAATCCTCAGCAAGGCATAAAGTTTTTTCAATACCTACTTCATCACAGACAAATCGTTGGTTTTGGATACTTCCCAAATCAACAATCCTTGATAAGCACAAGTCCCACCACTTAGAACTAGTATTGCAATAGCCAAATAGTTATGATGACCATTCACTCCAGCACACATATTTGAAATATCACTTCAAGAATACAAGTGACAGTTCAGTAAAGTATATAATGTCATTTTGACAAAAAACAACACAATGGCTCCTTGAATTGACTTCTCTGGCTTGCTAGAAAAGTCTGCTGAAGAGCAAACTAGTACTAAATTATAACCTTGATTTCATTCTGGGACTTTTCTTCTCTATCTATACCTTCTTTCTAGGATCAGGGATTCTTAACCTGGAGTATGTGAACTTTTTTTTTCCCAAAATTTTTTGATAACTATATTTTAATGTGGCTGATTTCCTTTGTAATGTTATGTATTTTATCTTATACATTTAAAAACATTATTCTAAGAAGGGATTTAGAAGCTTCACCAGATTGCCAAAGAGGATCTATGACACAAAAAAAGTTAAGAACCTCTGTTTTGGGTGATCTTATTAGCTCCCACTAATTAAGTTATCATCTTTATGCTGGTGACTCCCTATTCTACATATCAATCAAACAACAAGAATTTATTAAGTAGGGGCAGCTAGGTGGTGCAGTGGATAGAGCACCAGCCCTGAAGTCAGGAGGGCCTGAGTTCAAATCCTGCCTCAGACTAAACACTTGACACTTACTGGCTGTGTGACCCTGGGCAAGTCACTTAACCCCAGTTGCCTAAAAAGAAAAAAAAAAGAATTTATTAAGGGTCTACTATTTACTGGACCTGTGCTTGGCTCTGGGTATACAAAGAAAAAAATGAAATAGTCTCCAGCCACAGAAGCATATAAGTATTTACAAAACATATAAAAATGCAATATAATCTGGCAGGGGAGGGACCAGCAGAAAAGGCTCCACATAGGATGTGTCATTTGAGGTGAGTTTTGAAGAAAATAATGAATTCTAAGATGCAGAGTTAAAGGAGGGAAAACATTCTAAGAATGGGGGACAACTTATACAAAAGCATGGAATTAGGAGCTGGAGTATCATTTTTGAGGAACAGCAAAAAAGGACAATTTTATGGAACAATAGTGTGTAAAGGGGAGTAATGAAGAATTAATCTGGAAATGGTGATCGGAACTACGTTATGAAGGACTTCAGTTCTTATTTCTCTCCTGAACTGCAATCCCATGCCAACAATTTCACACTAGACATATTACCCGGATTTCTCATAGATATGAAACTCAGCTGGTCCAAAACAAAATTGTCATTTACTCTCTCCATTCCCATCCATCCTTTTCATAATTTTTCTGTTTCTGTTAAGGACATCGCCATCTTTCTGGTTACATAGAATAGCAAGCTAGGAGTCATTCTTCAATCTCTGTCACCCTTCATATTCAATAGTTGACAAATTGTGTTCATTCTATCTTTACAACATCTCTCTCATCAATCTCCTCTCTATTTCCATCATCCTAATTCAGGCCCTCTTCAGCTCTTGCCTGAACTCCTATAGTAGTCTTCTAACTGATCTTCTTTCTTCCAGTCCAAACTTTTTTCTTACCCATCACCTATTTGCCAAATTGGTATTCTGTTTAAAATTTGTTTTTTTAAGTTGATAAAACCTATTTTCTCTCTGGCATGTGCTCTTTACACCCCTTGCTCTGTGTTTGTGTAGTATTCTACTTGCACACTCCTACTTTGTAAGATAAATTCCCTTGTATCATCTCCCACTTTTTCCCTAGGGCATTCTTTTCCCCTTTCGTTTCCCTTTCTTATTTTTTTGGGGGGGGCGGGGGAGAGGCAATACAAATACAATGGAACTACTCCCAGGCTCTCTGTCTTTTTTTTTTTTAAGTGATATCTGTTGAAGACATATTTGTATCATCTCTCTTTCTGTTAGACTGTAAACATTCCATCTTTAGTCTCTTCTGATTGCATGCTCATATTTACTGTTTTATCTTCTCTTGACTTCCATGTTTGTATTTCAGAGGTTTTACTCAGCTCTGGCTCTTTCATCAGAAAAACTTAGAAGTTCTCTAGTCCAATAAGAGGCCATTTTTTTCTTTCTGTGTGATTATACTAAGTTTTGTTGGGGGAAAATTTTTCTTGGTTGTAAGTTTATATCTTTTGCCTTTTGGATTTTCGTATGTCCAGCTTTCAGTTTCTTTGGGTTAGTTGCTGCCAAATCTTATGTGATCTTACCTGTAGTTTCTTGGTACTTGAATTTTTTCTTTCTGCCTGCTTGTGGCATTTTTCCTTTGACTTGGAATCTCTGGATTTGTATTATGACATTTTTGGGAGTTTTTATTTCTTTCAGGAAAGGATCAGTAGATTCTTTTTTTTTCCTTTGCTCTCTGATTCTAATAGATTTGGGCAGTTTTCTTTCATGATTTCTTGAAATATGATATTCAGACTCTTTTTTGGTCATATTTTTCAGGTAGTTCAATGATACTTAAATTATCTCTCCTTCATCTATTTTCAGTGCAGTTTTTTTTCCTATGAGATATCTCAGGTTTTCTTCCTAACTCAAGAAGCTTCATATTCAGATATTGTGTCTAACACAAAATACACTGCTCTTTTTAGGCATTTAAAGACTTTCACTGTCAGGCTCCTAACTTAAACTTTCCAGACTGATCTGACATTGTTTCCTCACACACTCAATGATCTAGACAAACAGACCCACTTGTTCTGTGTTGAATAAATTTCTATATCCTGTTTTCTATATTCTGTTTTACAGAAATTGCATCCCATCTGTAAACTTTTCTTTCTTGTCACCTTTACTTTGTAATTCTCTTACTGCTTTCAAATCATAGTTCAAGTTTTACCTTCCTAGTTATTAGAGCTCTTCCTGATAAAACTGCTTTGTGTTTATGTTGTAAATGTTGTATATACTTATCTGTATACATATTATTCCTACCAGTAGGATGTAAGGTCTTTGAAGGCAGAGATCTTTCTTTCCTTCCTTCCTCCTTTTCCCCTTCCTTTCCCTTCCCTTCCTTTTCTTCCTTCCCTTCCCTTCCTTTCCCTCCCCTTCCCTTCCTTTCCCTCCCCTTCTCCTCCCTTCCCTCCCTTCCTTCCCTTCCCTTTCTTTCCCTCCCCTTCTCCTCCCTTCCCTCCCTTCTCTTTTCTTCCCTTCCTTTTCCTTCCTTGCTATTGATTTCAAGCCACACACTAAAATGAAAATAAGGATAACTGGAGTGGACCAGCTCAAATGCTAAGCTGATAAAATCCAGTTACTTTTTTTTTATCAACTGAAATAATATACTCATTTTGTGATAATACTTTGACAAATATAAGGCTCCATAAATATGTAGAGTGGTGTCGTTAGTAATGCATTAAGATTATCATCAGTATTAGTGTAGTAATTAACATTAATGAAATCAATGCCATTAATATCATTACTAATGTCTCACTTGATCTTGGACAGCACAAATAAACTGTTTCTGGTAAAAGAATACAAATACATAATAATAATAATGATGATAATAGCTAAAATTTATATAACACTTACTGTATGCCAGGCACTGTGCTAAGTGCTGGACAATTATTTGTCATTTGATCCCCATAGCAATCATGAGAGGTAGGTGTTATTATTATCTCCATTTTACAGATGGGGAAACTGGGGCAAACAGGGCTAAATGACTTGCCCTGGGTCACACAGCTAGTAAGTGTCTGAGGTTAGATTTGAGCTCAGTTCTTCCTGACTTCAGGCCCAGTCTTCTATCCACTGTGCCACCTATTCAGAGTTGTGAGCTTGTATTTGAATAAGGAAGCAAGCTGCTAGGCAGTTGTAGGGATTCAGCTCCCAAAGTTGTGCAAGTAAAGGCAATTCAGAACTACATAGCTCTTTCCCCGATTTCTGTGTTCTCTGGAGATCCCTGTCTATCTACCTTCCCATGCCATTTCTATGTCTTGGGGACCTTAGTTTTCCTTTTCCTATGAGACAGCATGGTAGAATGGATAGGGATCCAGACTTACAGTTAGGAAGACTTGGATTTAAATTTTGTCTCAGATACTTAATAGCCCTGGGAAAGTCACTTAACTTTCCTATGCCTCAGTTTTCTCATCTGTCAAATGAGGGGTTTGCAGTTGATGGCCTCTGAGGTCCCTTGCAGCTTAAAATACATGATCCTATGATCATAAGGTCTCAGTTTCTTCTGAGCCTCCATTAGGGAAAAATACATCAGATTTCTAAGAAGCACAGGGAGAATTAATGGATTAATTTAGAGATACTTTCCTACACTAAATATTTTTTGCCTTTTTCATGGAATCAGTAAAACTTTCAGATAAGTCCCTGATGCTGACTTTAAAGCAGCTCACGAGAATCCCTATAAAACCATTTAAAGTTGTTTCAAGACTTCAGAGCATGATGACTGCACAAACAAGAAGCAAGTCACCCAGATCCCACACACTTACTCCAGCAAAATCCACAAATTTGAAATTTGTACCAGATTGAATGATCAATGAGAGACTACAGTAAGTTACATCTCCCACCCAGAACTTTACAAAAAGTCATTCAGAAGCCCAGAGGCATTAGGAATAATGTCAATAACAGATTTAAGAAACTGGACATAGTTAGTCTACAAGGTAGCAAAAAGAGAAGGCTCCCTTGTTAGAACCCCAGTTTAGTCATAAGCCCCAGAGTTGAGACTTTGGGGTGTGGCAGTGGGAACTGACCTGTGTGGTGCCAAGCATAATGTCATAATACTCAGAAGAAGACAACCCAGATTCAGGGGCTTTAAGGTCCTTAACACTGTTCTGAATTACCAGAGAACTCCATGAAGATCTATTTCTTCTCTTCTCTTGGGCACACTGAAATGGGGAAAAAAAGAAAAGAACTATAATCTAAGGTGGTGCCTTAAATTCCTCTTAGACAATTGAGCAATGGCTAAACAAATTGTGATACATGAATATAATAGAATATTATTGCACCATAACAAGTGATGAAAGAGACAATTTCAGAGAATCCTGGGTAGTATGAACTGATGAAGAGTGAAGAGTGCAGAAAAAGGAGAACACTATACAAGAGCCACAGTGTAAAGCAAAACATCTTTGAAAGACTTAAAAACTCTGATCAAAGCAGTGACCAGCCATACCTCCTGAAAAAGCATGTTACTCAATTCCTGACGGAGAGATGATGGACACAAGATGGAGAGACATTTTCGGAATGACTATGTGGATTAATTTTTGCTTTATTATACCTATTTGCTACAAGGGTTTTTCCTCTTTTCTCTCTCTTGGTTAATTTGGAGGAGAGGAGTAAAGCAGACAGGAATGGAGCCAACTCACACACACACACACACACACACACACACATATCTATATATATGTATATGTACACACACATTGGGCCATCCTCCACCCCCCACTATATACATATACACATTATATGTATATATATATGTGTGTATATATTTATATATGTATATTGTGATGCCATAAAAAATAAGGTCATTAAAATATTTTTAACAGCATTGAAGAGAACAGAAGGAAATACAATCAGGACAGTTACAAATGTAGTGTATGATGTTTATTATATACTTAAAAAATTAAGCAGTGTGAAATAGAGGTTCATATTTAAGTTAGAATCCTATATTTTATCTTTGATTCTGTGTATGGAAATGTTATTTTTTGGTGCTCAAATTCAGAATTAAAAAAATTTGATGATAATATTGTTCCAAAATTCTTTCACGTAGCCAGCAATTACAGATATATGTAGGTGGTGTGTTGGAATCAGTTATTTTAAGCCTTTGGGTAGTATTTAATAGTATTTGGGGTAACTTCTTAAGCCAGTGGACCAAGATCATGGAAACTAACTTTTTTTTTGTTGTTGTTCAGTTGTTTCAGTCATGTCTGACTCTCTGTGACCTCATTTGAGGTTTTCTTGTTATTGTCATTACAAATTTATATTGTATTAGGATCTATTTTGTAAGAAATTTTAATAGAACAGGGGATCTCTGCAAGTGACCCGAACTGGAGAAGCAAATCTCCTAGAAGCTGCTTGGAAGCTCCACCCATTTCAGTGTGCCTAAGAGGAGAGATCTCCAGAGGACCAGAGGACTGCAACAGTTTTGAAAACCAGGCAACTGTATAAGATAAGATGTCTAACCCTTAAGATATGATGGACTGATGAAATGGACAGGAGGGACAGGGTTACTGAGAAAGGGATTACTTCATTATCCTCTGTAAGACCTACTTGCCAAAGGGGACTGCTCCCTGTGGCTCCTGTCAATGTGTAGGTCAATCTTTCTCCCTTTTCACCTCACACTGTTAACTGACCCCTCTGGTTTTATTTCACCCGGAGAGGAATACTCTGTATGCATCTAGATTGTGGTGATCCATAGAGAGACTTGTCTTTGGATTGAAAGGGGAAATGTGACAGATGATTAATTAGACCCCTATTTTATAAGTTCTGTATATTAGGCTCCAGAAATGTGAACTACAGATTATAAGTTCGCTTGCTTAATCATAGGAAACTAACTCGAAGCCTTCCACCCTTGTTTTAACTTTGCTATAGTGACCAAGCTCAATGTAGTGGAGGTAATTCAATGACATGGAAAGTCCTCCAGCTATTTTTGTTGCTCCTCCATCCCTCATCATCCCTCTATTGCCCAACATGGGGAGATGACCATGAATACTTGACCAGCAAGTGGTCCCATTTGCTGGTCTGTGGCCTGCCTATATATCAGCCCATGAACCCATGTGGAAGTTTTGACATCTGTTTATCAGCCCAGCCTATGGGTCTGCTCATTAGTTTGGTGGGATCTCCTGAAAGGTCAAGGTATGTCTGTCAAGGTCTGCTTATTGACTCATTTGTCAACCAATGGGATTTTATATTTCATATAGACCCTTCTGGAGTGTCAAGGTCAAGATCTATCAACCAATGAGACTGCATTTTTAGTTTGCTTCATCTGTATTGTCTGGGCATCAAGCATCATAAAACTAAGACCTTGGAGGAAGGAGGCATCTCAGATCATGAGGAAGATCTGAGTCCACTTCATAAGAGGGGACCATGGACCCTTTAATAAAGTACTATTGGCTTGGAGCTCTGCCTCAGTTTCTTTTATTGTCAGCTGGGCAACTTTGGACCTGACAGGCAAAGGCACTGGAATGGTTTGTCATTTCCTTCCCCAGCTCATTTCACAGATGAGGAACTGAGGCAAGCAGGGTGAAGTGATTTGTCCAGGGTTATCCAGCTAGTAAGTGTCTGAGCTGGATTTGAACTCAGTAAGATTGAGTATTCCTAGTTCCTAGCTCAGTGCCACCTGTGTGCCACTTAACTACCCAAGCTAGCTTATAAGGTTTCACGAAGAACACAATGTGGTGTCATTGCTAGAGAGAGAACTTGGTTAAATGAATCATTGATCAGATTCATATGGTATCAATCCTTTAAAAATCATGGCAAACCTTTTCAAAGCTTCACCAAAAATGTTTTAGTGTGCCTGTCTTTCCATAACCTTTAATTCATTTACTATTCACATCTTTTGTCATCTTTGCCAATTTTCTCAGTGTGTTAGCTACCATGATCTTGGTCTATAATTACTACTTGGCTAAATGTACCCCTTATCCTTTTGGGAATGGCTTTTTGTGTTACATACTTCTGTTAGTTACCAATATATCTTGGATAATGTAGGGTTATAGATCTATAACTGGAAGAGGCTCAAAGGCCAACTAGTTCAGCTTGCTTATTTTTCAGATGAGGAAACTGAGCCCCATAGAGGTAAAGGGATTTGTCTAAAGTCACACAGGCAGTGAAAGATGGGATGTGAATCCAAGTTCTTTAACTCCAGAACTAGTGCTCTTTCCACTGTACCACCCTGCTTATCTAAGACATTTGATACAAATATTTTTTCCTGGTTGGTCACTCCTTCTTATCCTAGTTGTATTATTTGGAATTAGACAAAGAAAGTGACAAAAACATCCATACTCTGACCTCAGAGATCCTACTGCTAGACATACGGATCAGGGACATTGATGATAAATAAAAATACCCCACAAACACTAAAATCTTTATATTTTGTAGTCACAAGAAGTAGAAACAAATTAGGTTTCCGTTGTTTGAGAAATGAATAAACACATTGTGGAACATGGATGTAATAGGATACACTGCTTTATAAGAAACATGAGAAAACATATAAATGGGTTCAAAGTGAAGTAAACAGACTCATATACAATGATGCCCACAGTGTAAATGGAAAGAATAAAACCAACAAAACCATTAAAATTGAATCTTAAGCAATGATAATGAATAAATTTGGCCCTAAAGGAAAAAAAAAGCAAGAAATCTTCACCCCACCTCCTCTGGCAATATCAGATTTTTTGATGTGTTGAGTAATTTTGCTGAATTTCCTCTCCCCTTCCCTTTTCATTCTTTCTTTTAAAGGAGAGACAATATGATATAATACATAGAGAACTGTTTAGGAAGACCTGGGTTTTAGCCCCACCTCAGATACATGTTTGTAGTATGACTTGGTGAAAGTAATTTAATCTCTCAAGGCTTTAAGTGCAAATAGAAATGGGGACAACTAAACTCTGCATAAAGTTCCCTGGTACTGCATATTGACTTTAGAAAACCACATATTAACATTATCTATGTTCAACTGTGTTTTTATTTATTTTGTTAAATGTTTCCCAATTACATTTAAATCTGGTTCAGCCTTGTTTGACAACTCTATTCTAGGCAACTTTCTAAAACTCTTTAAGTTGTAGAAAAGGTACTGACCTGTATTGGTACCAAGAGTATTCACCTGGGAGCTTTGTATTCCAATCAAACTGTAGGTCCAATATCTGTCCCTGTCTGCTGTTATAAGACAGGACATTGTGGAAGAGGTGAGAAGGGATATATTGAGAAATGTAGGTAATATAAAAACATATGATGTCAATATTTTATTTTAAAATGGCAGAAAGTGGAAAGAGAAGCCATGCTCGGAAAAAAAAATTTGTCAGGGAATATTGTACAGAAAAAAAGACATTTATGTGGCTATGTAAAATTTAAGAGTACTGTCTGTTCCTCTTTCCTAGTCTTTCATAGCACCTTAAAGGTATTGTTGGGTTAGAACATTTCCCAATAACAATATCCTAAATTGCCCCTTAATTTCTTTCTCGTTTTTCCTTTTCTATCCATGATACATTGTTAAAAAAAATTCCTTTCTATTTACATTGGCATAATTCAGATATTTGTAGGCATAATATATTCCAACTCAGGAGTGAAAAAGTCAAGGCAGGTCCTTTTCCCAGAACCATGGGGCATTGGATGCAAGGCAGGACCATCCTAAGAAGGAGCTAGGATGAAACAATATTTTCAAATCACTTCCTTCCTTTTCCTATCTGTGAAATAAATTTTAAACTAAATGGGGAAAGAGAAGGTGATTTTAATTCTTTAATCCCATATGAACTTATTATTCAACATAAAAAGGTTAAAATGAAAATCAAGGGCTCCTTTAGATTATTTCTGCAAAGTTATAGCAAGGATATTATGGGCTGATCTGATTGTATGCATAGCAACCATCTGGATAAGTACCATATGGGGAACCATGTCCACCCTAGCAATTATTTCCCTGAGCTACTACTGCATAGCCCTTTTTCTTCCTCTCTCTCAAACGGGCCATCACCTATTCCTCAAGATCTAAGGCCTGGATTCTAGTCTTTCCTCACAAAGAGGGAAGGAAGCTCTCTATGTCATTGTCATATTCTTCCCTTTATACAGATTTCCTCCATAACTCCTAGTAGTATCTATAAGTGGTGCAGGAAAATTGCCATCTAGAACATAATTATGGATGCTGTGTCATAAAGAGTAGACTCACTTGTTCATGGTATTGATCATCATCTATTTCCCTTTTCTTTGGGGTGTCTATAATTGAATTTGCATGAGATTAATCAATAGATTTTTCAACTTAAATAGTTAGCTTCTTTGTAACACTCTCCTTCCCAATCAATTGGTTTCTCATCTAACACACGCAAGGCCGCAGGTAGAGACTTGTTAGTTCTATATTTAGTTTATTCCTTTTTCCTCTTCCCTAACATTTTTATTTTTCTTCACTGAATGTACTTGGGTCTATTCTTCTTTTTTGATAAAAGAAGGTGTCCAGTAAATCAAGGAATCATAATAGGATGGCACCTCAGAAATTATGTAGTCCAACTGTTGTCTGAATAAGAATTCTTTCAAACTCTATGTCTGAGAAATGGTTATCCAGGCCAGCACTGGACCACCTCCAGTAGGAGGGGGAACTTGCTACCTCCTGGCTAATGGAACTTTTGGAAAGCTCCAGTTGGAAGGAAATTTTCTCTCACGTTGAACTGAAATCAGTCTCCCTATAACTTATGCTGCTTTGTGATTTACAAGTGAGGTCAGTGACCACAGTTTTATAGCAAGGTCAACTGTTTTCCTAATGTGTAAGGTGATGTAACCTAGAGAGTCAATAATTTTGCAATTATTTTAAGTGGTAGTAATTTTACAGTTATCTTAAATGGTTTTTATTATATTGCAAACTCATGTCTTGCTGCCATCACCAAGCTTTCATTTTGTTATTCATTTCCAGATTTCTCCTATTCATTGAATATCTGCAGTTTTTTTTCCAAGAAATATTAACATATATTTTCCCAAGGTGAAAGTTTAATGTTTCAACCAAAAAAATATTTTAAGTATCTCTAGATTTTATTTCCTCACCTCTAGGGATGTCATCTGTAATACTGCTTGGCAAGTATCTTATGGTTTGGTGGTCAAATGAAAAGAAAGACCTGCTAACTATTTATATAGAATCTCCTAGTTTAGTATAATCCAAAGGTTTCCTTAGGGCTCAACTTATTCTTTTTATTTTATCTTATTATTATTATTTCTTCTTTTTCTTCATAATCATCATCATCATCTTCTTCTTTTTCTTCCTCTTCTTTTTCTCCTCCTCCTCCTCCTTCTTTCTTTTTCTGCTCTTTCTCCTTCTCCATCTTCTTGTAATTTCATAAATATAATGTTTTCCATGAGGTACTTTCCCTACTGATGCAGTAATATGTGGTAGAGGCAGTATAGTACTTGAACCCAGGCCTTTTTGACTCCAAAGCTGGCTATTTATCCACTAGACCAATACTACCTTTTAGATAATTAATTAACATATTAAATAAAACCAGACCTATTACTAGCCTTGTGTGGTGCCTCACTAAGCATTCTCATAGCTCTGTATATTGTACATAATTATCCTTTTGCCTTTAATCAAATATTAGTTATTTTGATGGTCTTTCTATTCCTCTCAGTATGAATTTCATTTGGGAGTCAAATATCATGAGCTTCTTTTTTAAGTATTAAAATATAATACTATATCTAATGAGTTTTCTTCCTGAGTAATCTTGTAATTTTACCCTAAGTAACAATCTGATTTGAATCAAGTAAGCAAACAATAAGCGTTTAATAATGCTTGTTATGTGCAAAGCTCTGAGGATACAAATGCAAGGAATGGAATGAAACAATCCAAATTTTAAAGAAGCTTACATTCTAATATGTGTGACAACAAATGCATATGTAAGTATATACAGGATAAATATAAAGAGAATCCATAGAAATAAATATAAGGTAGCTAAGTAGAAGGTAGTTAGTGAGGGAGGACACATGCCAGCCTTGTAGCCAAAATCATTGTTCTTAACCTGACTTCTTTTATATGTGGTATGCATAAACAACCCTACAAAATTTGAATAAATTATAGGATCAATCAATCATAGGTTTAAAATAAGCATAAACAATTCTTAGAAATCTCAATTGAACCAGTCAATCAAAGGTATAAACTAGGTAAGAATTGCATACAAGTAGATGCCACATGCCATTTTCTGGCATTCTATGAACTAGAAACCACAGGATATATTTTTTGTTATATAAAGTATAATTATATTATGAACAAAATGTAATAAACAGAAATATCAGAATAAAATATAATGTGGTCTAATGAAGTAGTCTGACTTTAGAATCAGGAAGAACTGGTTCAAGTCCTGTCTCTTATGGTACTAGCTGTTTGGTCATGGGCAAGTCAGCTGATAACCTTTCTGTGCTTTGGGCAACACTGGAGGATTCTTGAGTTCCCAATGAGTGGCTGATCTGTATTGGTGAAAAGAATTTCTATCTAGATCCAACTATACCTCCTGGAGTGCTTATTATGGGTGCGGCAGTATGAAGGAAACACAGGTATATAAAAAGGTTTCTGTTCTCAAAGAGGTTGTAATATAGTGGGGGGAGATAAGACAATACAGAAACTCTATTATTAATTAGAATATTGATAAGCCATAACATTCCATACCTTTACTACGCCAGGTATAGAGATATTACTGTGCTTGATAGTCCCTAATAGTATTAAGGGATGCCACTTTTATTTTTTAATCATATTTTAATTTTTCCAATTATAAGTAAAGGCAATTTTTAACATTCATTTAAAAATATTTTTGAGTTCCAAATTTTTCTCCCTTCTTTCCTCCTCTCCCTTTCCCTAAAATGGTAAACAATTTTATATAGGTTATACATGTGCAATCATGTAAAACATTTCCATATTAGTCATGTTGTGAAAGAAGAAACAGACCAAAAGGAAGAAAAAAACCACAAAAATGTAAAGAAAATGTAAGTAGTATGCTTTAATCTGTATTCAGACTCCATCAGTTCTTTCTTTGGATGTGGATAGCATTTTCCATGATGAGTTCTTTGGAATTGTCTTGGATCATTGTATTGCTGAGAAGAGCTAAGTCTTTCATTATTGATCATCGCACAATGTTGGCTATTACTATGTATGATATTTTCCTGGTTTTGCTCATTTCACTTTGCATCAGTTCATGTAAGTCTTTCCAGGTTTTTCTGAAATTCACCTACTCCTCATTTCTTATATTACAATAGTATTCCATTACATTCATACACCACAAACTTGTTCAGTCATTTCCCAATTGACGGGTAAGGGATGCCACTTTTAGAGGGACTTTTCCCCCCTTATAATTGGGCCTTTTCTCTTTAGAACCTTCCTAAAGAGATAAAGGTACAGGAAGGAAAAAAATATTTCTATTTAAAGCAGGGCAAAGTTGTTGGGGAATTTACTGCTTTTGATTCTTCTTTTCCTTTTTTTGTTCTTTGCCCTTACCCTCTCCCCTCTTTGTTAATATAGCATTTCCTCTAGGCTTACTGTCCCAACTCCAAGAGCATCAGTGGCCTGGGGCCCTAGAGGGTGGCAAATTGTGCCTTCTTCCTCAGGGTTCTAGAGGAAAACTTGAGGGGCTGGGGTTTCCAGTACTATCACTTACAACCCTTTCTCTCAAACCTGGTGTACTCCCTAAAATCAATTAACTTTTATAAATAAATACTTACTAAGGTATGGTGAGGAAAGTTGTTGCAGAAATGATCCTTCTCCAAGGCTGAGATACTGTCCCAACAAATACATACAGATTATAGATGGGAGAGTGTTCTCTCAGACTTAAAAAGCACATGTGGAAAAGAAGTAAACTCCCAGCTTCTGGGTGAGGGGAAATCCTTTCCACTTCCTTGAAGTTCCCCTTAGGTGTATGTGGTTTTTCTGCTTTTGCTCTTGTGGAGTCCTGATGCTTCTTTTCCTAGGCATGTGTAGTTAGCCCTTGACTTCTGGATACAGGTGCTGCCTTTAGCTACTGCTGTTCTGGGGACCATGCCACTGACCTCTATGGGAAGTCTGAATCTTCCAACCATTCTAAATTCACAGTGTCATCATCTGGTCAGCTGGGGAGGAGGGGTTGGGCAGAATGTTATTCCACCACTGGGACCACCTGCTATTGGAATGGTGGATCCCAACAGATTTTATTCAAGCTCCACAGGCCATGACTGATTCTCCTTGGCCAACTATTTGCCATGTGGCATCTGCTTTTATTCAATTCTTACCTAGTTTATAACTTTGGTTGAATTGTTCAATAGAGATTTCTAAGAACTGTTTCATGCTTATTTTCTACCCATGATTGATTGATTCCATAATTTACTCAAAGAGATGCCCTCTCCTGATAAAGGCATTAGATCTGGAACATTTTGTTAATTATATTAGTTGGGGTGAGAGGTATGGGACACTCCTGCCCCTTTACTTAAAATTTTATTCTCTCATTCTCCTGTCTCCTGTCTTCTCTCTTTTATTCTCTTATTCTCCTATCTTCTTTCAGTCAGGAAGCAGCATCTTGGATCTGAATTTCTCTGGAAGTTGTTACTGTCTCAGATTCCTTCAGAGATAAGCTCATTTGGGCAGGTCTATAAAATTGAAAGCCAAAAAGCTAGGTTGTTTGAAAGGATTTGTAGTCACCTGCTTCTGTGTGAATCTCTCAGGAAGTTAAATGCTTCAGTTGGCTCATCTGCAAAGCAATTGAGGGTGGGCAAGCCATTAAGTGGGATTTCACGTTGTCTTAAATAGGGCCCCAAAGGGCAGGTTTGTTTTCTTCACTTGTCTGGAGAGCTTGCTATCTGACCTCAAAATGGGGCGTGGATATTTCCAGGCAAGATCACCTTCCCCTTTCTCCCTCATCTCCCAGTTTTAAACAGTAAATAGCATGACAATTCATTCTGATGTTAGCTAGCTTAACTTCTTATATCTGTACCTTGCTTTCCTATGTTTCTTGTACTAGCTGTTTCTCACTCAGAATACCATAGGAATTCATATGGATTGTCTTGAAATGCCACATTACATGGATTCTGTTTTAGACAGCTAGGTGGCCCAATGGATACAGTGCTGGCCCTTGGGGTCAGGAGGATGTGAGTTCCAATCTGATTTCCCATAAATACTATCTGTGTGACCCTGGGCAAGTTGCTTAACCCTTCTGTGTTTGTTTACTCACCTATAAAATGGGGATAATAATAACACCCCTCTCCCAGGGTTATTGTGAGGATCAGATGACATATTTGTAAAGTACTCTGTAAACCTTAAATTACTATGTAAATACTTGCCTGTTTTGGGGAATTGTTGTTAACTCTGAAATTAAAAAAAAAAAAGAAAAAAAAAGGTTTCATATGGACTCCATCTAATAGGGGCACTGGGTTATAGTGACTAGCATGATGGATTTGGAGTCAATAAGGCTTAGGTATTTTTAAAAAATTATTTATTTATTTTTAGTTTTCAACATTTATTTTTATAAGATTTTGAGCTCTAAAAATTTCTCCCCTCCTTCCTTTTCCCCCTCCCCAAGATGGCATGCAATCTGAAATAGGCTATACTCATATAATCATATTAATTATATTTCCATATTAGTCATATTGTGAAAGAAGAATCAGAACAAAAGGGAAAAGCCCACAAAAAAGAAAAAAAAAAGAGAAAATAGTATGCTTCGATCTGCATTCAGACTCCATACTTCTTTCTCTGGATGTGGAAAGTATTTCCTATCATAAGTCTTTTGAAATTGTCTTAGATCATTACATTGTCGAGAAGAGCTAAGTCTAACAAAGTCGATCATTGTACAATGTACAACATTGCTGTTGCCCTGTACTGTGTCTCCTGGTTTTGTTCATTTCACTCAGCTTCAGTCCACACAAGTCTTTCCAGGTTTTTCTGGAATCTGCCTGCTCACCATTTCTTATGGAACAATAGTATTCCATTACATTCAAATACCACAACTTGTTCAGCCATTGCCCAATTGATGGGCATCCCCTCAATTTCCAATTCTTGGCCACCACAAAAAGAGCTGTTATAAATATTTTTGTACATGTGGGTCCTTTTCCCTTTTTTATGACCTCTTTGGGATACAGACCTAGTAGTGGTATTGCTGGGTCAAGGGATATGCATGGTTTTATAGCCTTTGGTCATAGTTCCAAATTGTTTTCCAGAATGGATAGATCAGTTTACAACTCCGCCAACAATGTATTAGTGTTCCAGTGTTCCCACATCTTCTCCAACATTTATCATTTTCCTGTTTTGTCATGTTAGTCAATCTGATAGGTATGGTATGGTACCTCAGAGCTATTTTAATTTGCATTTCTCTAACCAATAGTGATTTAGAACATTTTTTCATATTACTATAGATAGCTTTAATTTCTTCATCTGAAAACTGCCTGTTCATATCCTTTGACCATTTATCAATTGGGGAATGACTTGTATTATTATAAATTTGACTCAGTTTTCTATATATTTTAAAAATGAGGCCTTTGTCAGAGACATTGACTATAATAATTGTTTCCCAGCTTTCTGCTTCCCTTCTAATCTTGGTTGCATTGACTTTGTTTGTGCAAAGGAAGATTTGAATATTACCTCTGTCTCTGACAGTTGCTAACTGTGTGATCATGAGTAAATGACTTAACTTTTCTGAGCCACAGTTTCTCAGTCTGAAACGGAATAGATAGTGAACTAGTAGTAAGTCAGCTAGCATTTATAATCTTCCAGCTCTGTGCCAGATAAGGGCAACTAGGTGATGTAGCATAGACACATGGCATAGAGTGGCATACATGGAGTAGAAGATTAATCTTCCTGAATTCAAATCTGGCCTCAGACACAACTATCTGTGTGACCCTGGGCAGGTCACTTAACCCTGTTTGCCTCAATTTCCTCATCTGTAAAATGAATTGGAGAAGGCAATGGCAAACTGCCAAGTATCTTTGCCAAGAAAAACCCAAATGGGGTCATGAAGATTCAGACATAACTGAAAAGTGACTTACATGTGCCAGGTGCTGAGCAAAGCATGGTCCCTCCCCGCAAAGAGCTTACAGTGTAATGCAGGGGTGGGGAACCTGTGGAGTGATTGTGCCCCCCCCAGTCCTACTTTTAGCACAGCCCCTGAATTTGTTTTCTGGAGGAGCAGGTCATGTGGAGAAAGATTCCCTCCAATTCCCACCAATTATTAAACAATGACCACCTACTGGACAGGCAAGCTAACTTACCTGAAGCAGCAAGGTAGTGGGAGGTACAGCTCCAGTTCCAGCCCTCATCACCTGCCTCCCTGACTTTGTACTGGCTGTCTCTCCTTTCCACTATCTAGAATGTCTTCCTCCTCTCTCTCTCTCCCTCTTCCCCCTTCTTTCTACCTCCTCTTCCTCCTCTTCCTTTCCCTCTTCTTCCTCTTCCCCTCCTAATCCTCCTTCTCCTCCTCCTTCTCTTTTCCTCCTAACCTCTTAGAATCTCTAGCTTTCTTTAAAGTTCAGTTCAAGCAGCACTTCATACAGGAAGCCTATTCTGAGCTCCTCGATTACCAGTGTCCCCACAAAAATTACTTTATATATATTTTGCATTTAATTTCCTATGTGTATTTTGTTCCACCTTGGGGTCAGGATGTCAACAAACAAATATAGGCATGACCATGAGCAAGTCATTTAACCTCTGTTTGCCTCAGTTTCTTTGCCTGTAAAATGGTAATGATAATAGCATCTACCTTCCAAGGTTATTGTGAGAATAAAATGAGATAATATTCATAAACTGCTTAGCACAGTGCCTGGCACATGGTAGACACTATAAAAATGTTAGCTATTTGTTTAAAGATTGTGAAAAATTGAATTTGGCTATGAAAGAGAGGAGAGATATCAGAAAGGAGGTTAGGAGGAAGTGAAAGTTTTTTGGGGATGGTGGAAATCTGGGTATGTTTGTAAGCAGTAGGGAAGGAGCCATTAGAAAAGGAGAAATTGGCAATTATATGAGTACGGGGTGCTTTCCCCTGATAGGGTACTAACTGTTGTATTATATTTTTCTCTTTTTATCCCCAGAGTTGATCTAGCACAGTTCCAGGCATACAACAAAAGATGTTTAATAAATGCATATTGATAAATTGGTTGGTTGATTGATTCTTGAAGCTCTGAGATTCATAAGAAAGTGAAATGGATCAGTATAAGATAAAAAGAAGGGGAATCCTACGTAACACAGTATTCTTAACAGCTTTTCATCTTATCTTTACAGATTTTGCAAGTAGTGACAGAAATTTAATTTTTTTTTAACCTCCAGGAGTTTTTGCCATGTTAACTGAACATCATTTATCTGCCTGTTGGCAGTGTTAGAAATCTTGGGAACTGGCTTCCTGAATGTTAATAGTCATCCTTTTCCCCTTCACTTCATGATTTTTCTCATACAGGCAGTAATAAAAGGAACATTTTTAGGAATGAAAATAGGAGTTGAGATAGGGATAAGTGGTCTTGAAATAGAGATTGCAAACATGCATGTGGACATCCAGTGCCTGGCTTAGGGGAGATAAAACTCCTGTCAAAGATTAACAACTAATTAGTCATTGGTTTTGTTGAGAGAAGCCTGCTCATGGATTGCTAGAGACCTGAATTGTATCCTTGATATTGCTAAAGCAACATACAGTTGACCACTGTTCCACTTAATGTGGGACAATCCACACAGTGAGTTCAAGGAAGTAACCTAATTTGTTTGAAGATAGCAAAAATTACAAAAATATCCATGAAAAGCAAGTGGGGGGTAAATGCACAGAGGGGTCGGCTATGCTGCTTATAGCAGCACTGTGCCCTCTTGTGCTAGCAGGAATTAATATAGCTCAAATACATGGTGGAGTCCTGGGGTCTGTTGGTTAGAATTCAAAATGGAATTGGACCTAGAGAAACTAGGAGTTCTTCATTTGGCCTCAGAGAAGTTGGAAGAGTACTGAGGAAGTCAGTAGAAAGGAAGGAAGGCAGGTTAGATTATTTTTGTCCTTGTACTGAAGTTTTCCCTTAAAAAGACAAGCACCCTCAAATAAGATATATTGATTTGTTTGGAAATGTTAAACCATAATCTAATACAAGTTAGTGTCTGTTTTCATTGTTGATAACAAGATACCCTCCATGTAGTAATGTTTGCTGAACTGAATTATTAACTTGATGTAATTTTCTGATAATAACATTTATACTAGCTTATGCTTTCTGTGCTTTTGATAAATAAACTCTCTTACTTAAGAGGGTCAGTCTACAATTTGTGGAGTTTGTGTATTTAATGAGATCTGTATATAGATATCAAAAGCCCCTAATAACTTGCCAGCAAAACATTACTGGTAACAATCAGCCTGCCTGCAGTTGCTGTTGTCATCCTATTGTCAGGGAGGCAGGAACTGATTGCTTTTAGGGGTTGGTTGAGATGGCTGCAGCAGAAGATTCCTACCTCTTCCCAGGTGGAACGAATGCAATGACCAAGTTGGATTTAGACCAGAAATGCAAAGATAATTTAACATTAGGAAAACCGTTAGTATAATTAATCATATTGACAATAAAAATCAGTCACATGTTAAAAATGCTCAGAAACAAAGGAATAAAATCACTTTACCTTATCTTAACCCCTGGCGCCAGAGTGATATCTCGAGTGGAAGAAAGTCCTTGAAGTGTGTGTGTACTAGGGGTCCTCAATGTCAGGCAAGGCTAGTAGCATCCCTGGCAGCTTCAGTCATTTCTGTGCCAAGGCCCCCATAGACAAAAACTGTTCTAGCTTTCCATATCTAATCTCTTAGGCTTGTTTTCCTTGCATTTCTATATCTCTCTGGGTTCAAAAGGAAAAAGTTCAGGATATGCTCTCTATCTATCTATCATCTATCCTTCTAGCTCTATTTTTATCTCTCTCTACATATCTATCTATCTATATAAATAGGTGGAAATAGATAAATACTTACTCTGGAAAATCATTCCTGATAGCAAATCAATTCTGCCTCTACCCATCCTGAATTGGGGAATCATATTTCCCTACTGGGTTTTTTTCCCCTTCCTCAGTCACTCTCTGCGAATTCATAGAAAAATTCATTTTAGATGGCTATCTTGTCTCTGAATATCAGCTTCAAATAGCATAACAATGAGAATAAGCAGTTAAAAGAATAAAGCTTCCAAATGTTGGCTGCTTTGGCTGTTGCAGGGATAGGACAATGACTTTCTTCCTCCTATCAGGTTGCAAGGAAGATTTAAAATTTCCGTCATTTGAAGTGAGTGATGGGACAGGTAAGTTGAGAGGGAACTGCAGAGATGGAGAGGAAGAAAGGCAGTTTAGACTGGATTTTCGCATTTCATTAGCCATGGTCTGCTTGTTCTGTTGGCTTTGAATTGTGTCTACTTCCGATCACTGCCATGCCTTTGACCCATTCTCACATAGGCTTGGTGAGCACCTCAGGTCTGGTCTAGCATCTACTTCTCCACAGTCTTTAGTTCGAGTCAACAAACATTTACTGAGTACCTATTCTGTGCCAGGCACTGTTCTAAGCACTGGGAATACAAAAAAAGGAACAAGACAGATCCTGCCCTCAAAAAGCTCTGAGTCTAATGAGGGAGATAATATTCAAACAACTTTGAATGCATTAAATATAGACAAGATAAACTGGAGTGAAATCTCAGAGAGAAAGTACTAAGATTGAGAAGAACCAGAAAAGGCTTCTTACAGAAGGTGAAACTTTAACTGTTTACAGGAAGCCAGGAAGCCAGGAAGCCAGGAAGCTAGGAAGCAGAGATGCAGAGGGAGAGTTTCACCTGTGTGGGACAGTCTGAAAATTCCCAGAGTTGAGAAATGGAGCATCCTGTATGAGAAACAGCAATGAGGCTGGCTACTGTCACCAGATTGCAGAGTGGAAGATTGTAAAGGTGGGAAGGGGCGAGGTTATGAAAGACTTTAAAAACCAAAGACAGGATTTTCTATTCCATCCTGGAGGTAATAGGGAGCCACTTTAGTTTACTGAATGAGCTTAGGAAGATCAGTTTGACAACTAAATGAAGCATAGACAAAAGTGGGGAGTCTTGAGACTCTTCCCCACCTGCTTATTCTAGAAAGCAGGGTGCCAGCCACCATATAAACTATTTCACCCCTCTCAGTCTATCTGCATAGTTGTCCAGGCTTCTCTGAGGCATTTCCTTTCAGGATCAAAAGTGGCATGAGACTAGGGAACTTGGAGTAATGTCTGCCCGCTTTTGGGAAAACACATCTGGCCCACCAAGACTCCAGAGGAGGGATAGTTTGCATAGAAAGAAGGGCTACAATTAATAGAATGAAAAGCATTTATGTAAAACCGAGAGCTAACATTATTTACAATTACAAACATTGGAGGATTTCCCAGTAAGATCAGGCATGAAGCAAGGTGCCCCTTGTCTCCATTTGACACAGTGCTAAAAAAGTTGCTATCTACATGGATTATGATAAGATGAGCCTTCAACTTTAACCCTTGGTCAGGAGAAAATTAGATTTAAAAAAGGTGAAAATTTGCTTATGAATATAAAATAACCTATCCAGCTTTAAAAAGCTTATAATTTATAACCTTAATTGTTTCTTAGGATCAAGTCTTGACAAAAGATAAACCTGTCTTGAAGAAATTGTATTTTTATAATCCTTTTAACTGTGAAATCTGTGTCATTTGTATGAGGATGCCTATAGCCTTTTGGCCCTAATCTTCAGTGAAAAGGGCTATGGGTCAATGCAGAAGCTTTTAGTAAACAATCTCCAAGTTATGCCCCTTTACCAAGTGTCTGGGTACCCTTCACAATAACCATATTGCCATTGAAGCATCTCAGCAGAATAATGAACTTGGATTCACTGAATAGGTTGGACCCAAGGAAAATGTTTACTTTATTTTCATTAAAACAAAAATAAAACCAAATCCTTTAAGGAACCAAAGAGTATTTCAGATAGCATTGATAATTGTTTCAATTATTCCCCCACCCCTACCTTATAGCTTAGAAGTTGGGTGGATGGTGGTAGTGCTTAAACTGAGGGAGAGGAGGGCTGAGCTGGCTTGGGAAAATCATCCAGTGTTAGCACCTTGGAGTCAGGGGCACCTTTGAGACTTTGGAAGCTTAGAGACTGAATTTTGTATAGGATGCATAGGCTGCCTAGCTAAACTATGGACTGTTCCTGGGGAGATATAGCTTAAAATAGTGTGGAGGTCAGCAGCATTTCTCAGTTTGAATGTCATAGCAGGTTAGACAATATTTTAGGGGCTGGGAGGTACTCTTAAGAGGCCTCAGGGTTATGTAGTAGAGAAGGAAGTAATAAATAAAAAGTAGGAGTTGAATTTGAGGTTTGAATGTGCAGGGTTGCAGGAAGAAGAGAGGTTGCCTCAGCCAGGGGTGGGGAACCTGCAGCCTCCAGGCCACATGGGGCCCTCTAGGTTCTCAAGTGTGGCCCTTTGACTGAATCCAAACTTCACAGAACAAATCACCTTAATAAGAGGATTTGTTCTGTAAAACTTGGACTCAGTCAAAAGGCAGAACCCAAGGACCTAGAAGGTCACACCTGGCCTTGAGGCTACAGGTTCCCCTCCCCTGCCTTAGACCATCAGGTTGCCACCTTTGAAAGAGATCTCATAGGTTGAATCCAAGTCCGGCATTTCTAAGTCTCATGTTGCTGCAGCAAAAGTAGATTGTGCAGAGTGAGACCTAAGCCTCTCTGAATGGCCTCTGTCTGTTTAAGAGGTATTAGCTTGGCATCTGAAGCAATTTTTTCCTGTTACCTCTGTGCCTCCTATCCTAGTCTTGAATCCATCACTCTCTCATCCCTGACCCTGGCTCTGGCTCGACATGAGAATATCAAGTTTTTTTTTTTTAAGCTATGCTGGGAGCACCGGGAAATATATAGGCTCTCCTTCATCAGCCCTACCCTCAGAGCAAGCTTTGGACTAACCCAATGGTACTAAGGTTCATCATTTGATTGTACTGTCCAGTCATCAGGCCAAGTGTCACCTCCTTGCTCAGGAGGTATTTTTAGATGTCTGTGCTAAGTTCTTGGCCACATTTTTATTTTAATACAGCAGTGTGAGGAATGGGGGTGAGTTTATGTTGAATCTCTGTGTCTTGAAATTTTCATGCATTGAGATAACTAATATTGCAGGTCAGCCTGCTCAGAGGACAGTTGAGATTCAAAGTTCAAATTTCCTGGCAGTTCCTTATGTGATTTCTTATGTGAACAAGATCCTATTGTAAGATGGTCTAATAATATAAGGAGATAGATTTGAGTTGGAGAGAGGGAGCTGTGGTGTCATCAAAAGAGCAATGGATTGGGAGGTGATAGCTGCCTGGCTCTGGTACTTAGGTTGAAGGTGGAGGCTAATATTCAGCTTATGCCTCCATCCAGTGCATTCTCTACCAATAAACAGATCATAAATAAGATAGTACAGTATGTAATTGAGACAAATTAGCTATGTAAATCATAATTAAAAATCAAATAATAGAATCATTCTCAGTCTTTATACATAGCACAAACTCCCAAAGTCTCCCCCACAGTGGGAGAAGGGAAGAAGTCCCCAGAAAACTCATGCATCACTCAGTATGGCAAAAACCTCTCATGACACAGTTTTTCCCAGCAGCTAGCTATGCGTCAGTGCTTTGACCTTTCCTACTTCCAAAGCTTCTTATGTGGTCTGTGAGTCCTCTTGATGTTGCTGCTTCAGCCTGTGAGTGAAGTTGAAGCTATGCTCTCTCTCTGTTGCTTTTGGCTGTCTCCAAAGCTACTTTGGGCTGCTCTTTTGCTGAGCTGCCATACCCTGAAACCTGTCCCTCTGCTCCTGCTGCAGCCTAGTTATTATACTAACTCTTTTAGTGAATTTGCCATGGCCGCACGAATTGGGTTAATCAACCTATCTTTCCCTCTCTTGTAATATCATAGCCTTATACCTTATAGCTCATGTAGCCGTAAGACTACCCTGATTCATTTACCCTAATGAAGGTCCCTAGCCTTGAATTCTATTCACCTGCTCTAGAATGAAGGAAGCATCATTCTCTTTTTCCTTCCCTTCACCGCCTTGCCAATATGCAAGGCCAACATTTCCTCTAAGCCTCTCTGAAGCTGGGATGAATACTTAAAACCCTTTCCTTTTGTCGTTTTTACTCCTGTAGTTTCTCCTTTACCCCTTGATCTCATGTAACTGGTGCTGGCTGGAAGGTGGGGTGGGGTGGGTAGAAATCTAATGATCTCTTGGACTAGCATTCCTGCCATTATTAAAAAAAGATTTCTTTCTCTTTTACTTAAGTAGACTGGTTTATAAGCTATAAAGTGCTCCATAAATGTTAGCTATTATTATGATCCTTTTTTACCCCAGTGTGAGAAGCTGAGTGCTGTATTTAGGGCAGGGATGAGGTAGGGTTGGTGGAAAGGTGGGAATTTGAGAGGGGGTCATGCAATATTGAATAGAGAGAGGATTGCAGTTTTTAAAATTGTCAGGTAGTGCTGAATTCCTGATGTTATGTTTAGATATGCTTGAGTCACTACAGGGCATGCCTGGAGAGACCTGGTGCATTCATAGCATTAAATTTATATACTTTAACACTGGTTCATAGCTGGTCACCACCATGAGCATTTCATAATAAGTAGGGCAAGGAAACTGTTTCCTCTCTTTGTACTGAGCAAGTGAGTAGGAGGAGGAATGTATGATGTGACTGTAGTTAAGGAAAAAATCTCCTCATTCCTTTCCTTGTGCCATGATCTGTGTTCTGATCAGGCATGTATTCAGCCATTGCCTGTTGTAACCTCTGGCTGCCTCATGCTCCCGCATATAATCACTGTGACTTTTCTTGGCTCAAGAAGCCTCGGATAAGATACCTCAGTTTGGTCTTATTCTTATGTAAAAAGCAATTGCCCATCTCCTCTATGCTAGCCCCAGATCTAGTATCTCAACTTCTAATGACTTCCTGGCAATCAGAGTTAAGTAATTAGCAGTGCTAGGATCTGGTTATCATATCCCAACAATGTTTGTCATGCACCACTGACTTTATTCATCTATTCTTTTAAATGTATTTGTATTTTGATTTGACACAGAAAACATTTCCTAACAAATACCCAAACTTCCTTACAAAGCATAACCCCTGAAAGAACTGTTCATTTATCAGTTGTTATCGGCTTTTGTTTTTTATAGGACCTGTGATTCCATTGGTATAGGAAGAGACTTCATCTACTAATGCAGATTGACGACAATTATATAACTTCTAGGCTTAGAGAGTTCCCTAGGGCATTGAGAGGTTAAGTGTCTGATACAAGATCACGCAGTTTGTAGGTATCAGAGACAAGGCTGGGTATTCCTGATTCCAAGGGCGTGTCTTTGTTCGCTATGCCACATTGCTTCAGAAAAGATTTGTCCTTTAATTCTGACAGTTGCAAACTTACATCGATGTTATAATTCATCAGTGTTTTATTGTCTATTATTGTCTACAATGATTTTATTATATTGTTATAGTTATTGTTGATGGCTCTTTTTGGCTCTGCTTTCTTTACCTTGGGTCATTTCAAATAGATTTTTCTCATGTTTTTTAGACATTTATATTCATCTTTCCTTATGGTGACCAGTAACAGTACATTAGTTCATAACCAATAATTTGTTCAGTAATTCCCCAATCCAATGATATGTCTGCAATGATACATATTTTGCTTCTAGCTTAAAAAAATCACAAATAATACTGTAATGGCCATTTTTGTACATGTGGACCTTCTCTTGTAATTACAATTTCACTGTGATGTGGTTTCTGTGCTAGAATCCCTGGGTATATACGAAGTGGGTACATGAAGAATTTAAGAACTGTTCCTACATAATACCAAATGGTTTTATAGAATGATTCAATCTTCTTCATTGTCAGCACTGAATTAGTGGGCTTCTTTTTTTTTCATAGCCCCTTCAACAGTATCGTCTTTGATAACAAGATGCATATGAGATGATATTTCAGTGTTGTTTTCTTTTGTATTTCTCAAAATATTAATAATTTTGAACATTTTCAAGTGATTATTCATTGTATTTCTTTTCCTGGAAAACTGTTAATATCTTTTAATCACTTGTCTATTGGGATAATAGTTAATTTAAAAGTTTTTTTTAAATTTGCATCAATTCCTTGTAGATTTTTTGGTGTGAGACTTTTTCAGAGCCACTTAAAGAAAAATCCTCCTCCACCCCACTCACATCTTTCCTTTTGATGCTAGCTATAATGATTTTATTTGTTTAAAAACTTTTAAACTCTTTATACCTGAGACTATTTTATCTTTTCTGATCTCTTCTGAACTGTTTGTTATTGATTTCTTCCCACTTATGAAAGCAATGATCTTCCACTCTCTCTTTTAAAGTTTTATTTTATCTTTAGATCATTTATGTGTTTGGAATTTATTATGGCGTATGGTATAAGATGCTGATCTAAGTCCATTTTTTTGTACACTCATTTCCAATTTCTCTAGCAGTTGTCTGTTAAAGAGTTCTTTCCTCAGTCATTTGTGCACTTGGGTTTATCAACTGTTACACTACAAAATTTATTTGTTTTTATGCCTTGGTTCTGTTTTAAAATTCAGTATATAGTTTTTACAAGCATTGTTTTATAGTGTATTTTGAGATCTGATATTACCAAGACTATTCTCTCTTCTTTTAAAAATTATGTTTAGAGAAATGCAAATTAAAACAATTCTGAGGTACTACCTTATACCTATCAGATTGCTTAACAAAACAGAAAAGGAACATGACAAAGACTGGAGGGGATGTAGAAAAATGGGTATACTAATGCATTGTTGATGGGGTTATGAACTGGTCCAACCATTCTGGAGATCAATCTGTAGCTATACCCAAAAGACTACAAAACGGTGTACCCTCTCATCCACCAAAATCACTACTAGGTTTTTTTTTTTTAATCCCAGAGAGATCAAAGAAAAAGGAAAAGGACCACCTATATGTACAAAAATATTTATTGCAGTTCTTTTTGTGGTGGCAAATAATTGGAAATTGAGCAATGGCTAACCAAGTTGTGGCATATGATTATGATGGAATAATTATTGTGCTGTAAGAAATGTTGAAGGGAATGGTTTCATAAAAACCTAGGAAGACTTACATGAACTGATGCAAAGTGAAGTGAACAGAACCAGGAGAAGATTATACTTAATAATAGCAATATCATAATGATAATCAACTGTGAAAAACTTAGCTACTTTGATTAATATAATGATCTAAAACAATTACAAAAAATCATGATGAAAAATGCTATCCACCTCCAGAAAAAGAGCTAATGAACTCTAAATGTATATTGAACCAAGTATTTGTTTTTACTTGCTTTTTTTTTTTTTCAACATGGCTAATATAGAAATATGTTTTGCCTAACTTCATGTATATGATGGGTATCATATTGTCTTCACAATGGGTGGGAAAGGGGATGGAGGGAGAGAATTTGAAATTAAAAATAAAAAAGAATGTTAATATAATTTATATCTTGATATTCTTGAACTGTTATACCTCCAAATGAATTTTGTTACTTTTTTCCTTCAAATTTCATAATTTTAGCATTTTTTTATAATCTGAAGGGTGATCAATTTGATTAGTCTTTAGCTAAGTTTATAGAATAACAAGTATTTTCATCATATTTGCTATATTGGAATAACATCATCACAAACCATTTATATGGTCTAGGCAATTTATCCTTCTGGTTATTTAGGTCTTTTATTTCCTTTAAGAATTATCAAATAATTGTCAAATAATTGATAATTATTGGGGTGTCTATCCTTGGACTAGAGGAATGATTTTTTTTCTTTACCTTTATTCCTAACCTTATTTGGAAGTGTTCTAGTGTTTTTCTATTACAAATAATGTTTCTCTTGTCTTTAGATGTAGATTATTGATGATATTAAGAAGTTGTCCTTTTATGCCTACGCTTTTAAAATAGGTTAAGCATACACAAGTACTGTATTTTGTTGAAGGCTTCCTACATTTATTTTTATCTTATTCATATGATTTTTTCCTATCTATAATTTCTGTGCTGTTGAGCCTCCCTTGTATTCTTGGTAGAAATTCACATTGGTCATAGTTAATAATTCTTTGATTATATTTCTGTAGCCTTTTTGTTAATTTGTATTGAATATTTTTGCATCAATGTCTATTAATGGTGTTGTTCTATAGTTTTATTCCATAGTTCTTTTCCCTCAACTAGGCATCAGGGCCATACTTGACTCTTAAAATGACTTTGGCATGATACATTCTTCTTCTATTTTTCTGAATTTTTTTTTGTGCCAAAGGAATTATTTGTTCTTTAATTTTTTGATAAAATTCATTTGTATATCTAAGTCAGGTTTTTTTTCTTGAGGTTTCCTTTGTGATTTATATCTTTCTGATATCAAATTTTCAAATTATCTATTTCATTTTTTATTAATCCAAGTAGTTTAAATTTTTTGGCAAATATTTATCAATTTAAAAATTTTTCAACTTTGTTAGTATAGAATTAGGTACTGTAATTTCTGATACTTCTAATTGTTTTCTTTCCATTACTTATGATTTGTTTTTCTTATTGATTCTGGTTTTTTAGTTTTTCTCCCTCCCTCCACCACATGTTAATGAGATTAGCTATATTTTGTTTGTCTTCTCAAGAAAGTAGCTCTTGTTTGATTTTATTGTTGAAAGTCATTTGTTTTTATTTATCAGCCCCATCTTGTTTATCTTTTCTTTGATTGTTAAATATTATACTTTTGTGCTCATTTGGGGATTATTTCTTTATATTATAGTTTTTTTAAACATTATATGCTCAATTAATTGGTCTTTCCCCCTCTTTTTTCTTAATATGTGTTCAGAGATATAAATTTTCTTCTGACAAATGCTTTAGCTACATTTCACAAATATTAGCATTTTTCTTTAATGTAATTTATTTATTGTGGTAATCTTTTTCCTACTCTCACTCTCAGAAATTTCCCTTCCAGTCTCTTATTTCCATATATTTATATGTACTTGTACATGCATTTGTGTATATATGTATATATATATATATATACACATATGCACATGGCATGTATGTGCATCTGTATGTGCATCTGTATACACACACATACATTACATATGTATAATACACACACACATATTTCTGTTTGGCTGAGATAAAGAATGAAATTCATTATATTCTTTCTCTTTATCCTCTCAATCCCTTCTCTCTGTCTTTGAATGGTCTCCCCAATTGGTATCACAATGATAAGAAATATTGGTATAACTATCAGGTGGCACTGGCAAGTTTTGCCAGCTGAGCTATCAATCACTTACAATACTGGGACTGACTGGACATGCTCTAACAACTAGCTACACCACTTCTCCTTCCTTCTGGCTCATTTTAAGCTGATGGCAGGCTTATAGGGCAAATGAAAGAGATGACAACTGTTTTGAGGCTTAGTCATATAATTGTGGCTATTAAGATTCTCTGTGTTAGGGGTATCAGATTGTTGTATTTCTCTGTCAAATTAAGTATTGTTTCCTTGAAGTTCTAGCCAGAAACCTTGCTTTTGCAACATTAACTTATATTGTATAGGTACAAGCCCTAAAACTTTAAATCTGCTTCCTTCTTGGGGTTTTGTCCTCCTTCAGTAACGAATCTCACTGCTTTTATTCAAGTAAGCAGAATTGACACAGATTCCAGTGAGCATTAGATGTTATCAGAAACACACACACACACAGAAAATATTTAAAAACACATATAGTTTACTGAAATTGTAGTTTTAAAAATTACCATTTTTCTGATACCACAAGATGGAGAAAGGGAACTCACTCTCCACACATTCAGTTCTCCATTAAGGAAAGTGTAAAGCAAAGGAAGAAGTAGGCCAGGTATTAAATGATAGAGTCTCTGCTCAGGAAAAGCACAGAGGACAATCACTGCAAGGTTGCCTCACCACCTCCCCTATTTCTACATGTCAGGTGGTCATTCACTGATTTGAGGGAGCACTGATACCAGATATTACTCAGATCAACATGCAGAGGTTTACTTCAGCATATAAGCTTTTCCTCAAATACTTCACTGACTCCAAAGTTCTGCCATTCCTTATCAGTCCATTAGGCAGCTCTGTTCTCTTGTTCATTGCTTACTCCTTTTTATTTCATTTTTTTGAGGAGCACTGAAAAAGGTTAGTTACACTATAATCTCTCCCACCCTCTCTTTCTCTCTTCTCTCTTTTTCTTCGTTTTTGAATACCTAAGCAAGTTTAGAACTTATTTATTTTTGTTCCATAATAACCCTTTTCTCTCCCTTTCAGAATTTAGGCACCTGATTAAAATCTATCCTTTTGGAGTTTTTGAACTTATTTTCCTTTTAAAAATTTCCTTTGTCTACTTCATTTGCATTTCAAAGGCTGTGGACAGATCTATTTCTACCCTCCCCCCAAATGAGTGACTGGAAATTATTAATTCTGTGAAAAATCTATTTTTCCCTGTGGTTTATATTTAATTTGGCTAAAATTAATTTTCTTTTGATTTTCTGTACTTTTAATCTAATCACTCTTTTATTACTGATATATAGTCATGCTAAATACTGACTAGAATATACAACTTTCTTGAATGTGATATTTTTATTCCTGGGTAAGTTTAGACATTTTCTTTTTGTCCTGGAAGGTCTGGAACTTAGCAATGACATTACTGAATGAGTAAAGCCTCTGAATCTTTTCTGGTGGTGACCTGGGGAAACTTATCTATTTGAAAATTGTTTTCTGGTTTAATTACTTTATGAGAACTTTCTTTTATTATTTATTAAATTTAATATTGGGGAGCTTTGTTTCATTATGTTCCTCTGGAAGACCAACGATTCTTGGGTTGTTAGAGCCAGTTAGGTGGCAAAATGGACAGAATGCTGGGCCTGGACTCAGGAAGACCTGAGTTCAAATCCAGCCTCAGTCACTTAGTAGCTGTGTAACCCTGGGCAAGTCACTTAGTTTCTGTTTACCTCAGTTTCCTCATCTGTAAAATGGAAATAGAAATATCACCTCCTTCTCTGGGGTTGTTGTGAGGATCAAATGAGATAACTATTGTAAATCACTTACACATTGTAGGTGATATATAAATGTTAGCTATAATGATGATGATGATAATGATGATGATGATGTCCATGACATGACATATTCTTCCTTCAGATTTTGCTCTAATATTTCTTGGTTTATCATTCAGTTTCAAAGTTCTGGCTCAAATTTTTTTAAGGATGTGCATTGCTTTGCTAATATATTCAAAATATCTATTATTTCAGTTTTCTCTTAAGAACTCTAAATTCCTTCCTTTTCTCTTCCTTCAATTTCTTTTTAAAAAGAAATTAAGAAAATTAAAAAAAAATTTTCCATCTAATCATGAGATTCTTGGGCTCATTCTGTTCTCTTTTCTGGGGTTTTAACTATAGTTATTCCAGAATAACTCTCCTGCAGTTTTTCTTTCTGGGATTCTCTTAAGCCATATTTTTACTTGATTTTATTAGGGCTTTTGCTTTGCTTACTTGTTTGCTTCATTACTCTGCTGTTTTTTCCCCCACTGGAGTTTCTTCATATATATTTTCTTTCTATCCATTCTTTTAGGTTAAAAAAAAGTTTATTTAGCACATTTCTAGCTCATTTAAGGTGATCATTTAAGCTGGACTTACATACAATCCCTCCTTTAAAACAAATTGCTATAACTTTCCAGTCCTTTTATTAAATCTTTTTTTAAAATTGATTTCTTGGTTTTTTTTTAAATCACTTTCATTTCCAACTATATATTTCTCTCTTCCCCTACCTAGCAAATCTGCAAATATAGCAAAGATTTTTAAAAAAGAGTAACCAGGGAAAGCAGTTCAGCAAAAACAATCAACATATTAATCATGACTAGCAGTATTTGCAAAATTCCACATTCCAATATCTAGCTTCAAAGAGAAGAGGGACTTGAATTTTATCAAATCTTCTTCAGGGCAAAGATTAGTCATTGTAATTACTTAGGGTTTAGATTCTTTTTAAAATTCTTGCATTGTTGTAGTTCTTGTGCAAATTCTTCCTCCATCAGCTGACATCATTTTGTATCCATTTGTGAGTTTCCCTACATGTCACTGAATCCCTCATATCAATTGCTTCTTAAATGTTCGATAATATTCTGTTATATTCATGTGCCATATTTTTTAGCCATTCCCCAGTTGATGGACATCTAATTTTACCTTCTTTTTTTTTTTTTTTGCTACTACAGAAAATGTTGTTATAAACATATTGGTATAAATGGGACCTATTATTTTTCTTCTTCTGCCTTTAACTTCCTTAATGTATCTGCTTACCAGTGGGATCTCTGGGTTAAAGGGAGTGGAAATAATCTAGTCCAAAACCCTTATTTTACAGATGAGGGACTGAAGCCAGGATCACACAATTAATTTATGTCTGAGGCAAGATTTAAATCCAGGTCTTTTTCACTCCAAGTCCCTTATCCTACTCACTATGCCATGTTGTCTTTCCTCACATTGTGTTCATGACTAGGGGATGGGTGTCACTAAATGCCTTTGGTACTGTAGCTCAACTAAGATCTAACTTCTTGCCCTTACTCGTGAGTTTTGGCTCCAAGATTGTGCCCCTCTTTTTCTCTACAAAGCAAATGCCAACCCTATTTTTGTTATGGCATCAATATGTACATGCTTCTAATTTTTTTTAAAAGTTCCTCCCCTTTGTTTTTACTCTTTTTACTCCTTCTACTCCTAATCTTTTTAGGATATCTAATTGGACATAGGATAGGATGTTTAGGGCTCTGTGTTTGAGTGTTGAGATAGATTAGTCTCCTACAGAGGAAAAAAAAGAAAACAAACTTCACCAACACAACCTGGGATATGACTGACTAGGTATGGATATGACCAAAAAAAAAAGATCTGGTGGTCACAGTGGCTCACTAACTGAACATGAGGCAGAAACAAATAAATTTCTACACACAGTGTAGTAGGATTGTCTCTCTCTCTTTGTCTTCCTCTGACTTTGACAATAAGAGAAAAGCCTTCCAAGCAATTGTTGTGATACTGAACCTTGAGGCTTCTCAGTACCTCTTATCTCTTCTTGTGTACAAGGTCCACTTGGTCCCTTGGTTTTCTTTGTACCATAGTTCCAAGTTTATATTCCTCTGACATTTTAGTTTCCCTTTCTTAAAGCATCATTCCAAATTGCTTTCAAAAATAGTCTCACCAATTCATAGCTCTACCAATAGTGAATTAGTGTACTTTTCTTTTATCCAAAGCCCCTCAACATTGATCATTCCCATCTTTTGTCATTTTTTGCTCCCAAGTTGCTGGGTATGAGGTGAAACCTCACTGTTGTTTTGATTTTCATTTTTCTTAATATTAGTTATTAGAATAATCTTTCATATGGTTGTTAATAGTTTGAAATTCTTTTTAGAGTTGTTTGTTCATTTCTTTTGACTCCTTATCCATTGGGAATGTGGCTTGGTCTTACCATTATGGCTGTCAGATTATTATCAAAGATATTTGATGCATTTCCCTCCCAAATTGGCAGTTTCCATTCTTATCTTAGTTGCATTGATTTTGCTTGTACAAAAGCTTTTCAGTTTTGTGATGGCCTCTTTCCTTTGATTGGCTAAGAATTCCTGCCATCCTTTTTCCCAGCCATAACTTAAAATGATGCTTCATTCCACCTCTTCATGATGGCGTAAAAAATAGATATCCATAGTATTCCTCAAACAAAAGGCTCCTTGATTAATTTCCATCACACATTTACATGCTGGAAAATTTCATCAAATATTAGGAAAATAATTATTCTCTTCTCCATGTATTGTTTATTAACTCTCTTTTTAAAAAAAATCTCAGTGTCTGCTTTCCTTTTTCTTCCTTTAATTTTCCTCCCCTTTCCTCCCTTCCCTTCCCCTTCCCTTTCTTCCTTTTTTCTCTCTTTTCCTTCCTTCCTTCCTTCTTTCCTTACTTTCTTTCTTCTTTCCTTCCTTCTTTCCTTCATGAGTGCCACATGCCCTAAGTTTATTATCATTCACCTGTGTAGAATTATTCAAATTATACCTGGAGTGAATATTAGTATGTGATGGAATTACTGCATTATCAGATTAATTTTAATGAGTATACTAGCACATTTTCCTTTCTATAGAATGAAGTAGTGAGGAATAAATGCAATTAATTATTCCACAGAAAAATGCCCTCTGAGGGTACTTATTTAGCAAGATGCCCTGGGTGAAGGGAAGGATAAAAAAGTCAATGTCAAGGGACTTCTTGAATCTCCCCACTACCCCTGCCTGCCTTCTCTTCCCCTGTTCTTTCCATTATTCTGTTTCCTCTTTGGGCACTGCTTTCATCTTCATCTTATCTTATCATGTGTCAATAACTTCATTAATGACATGTGTGTTCAAATGTTTAAATTTAACACCTTATAGAAGACTTGTGAAGAGAGAGAAAGGAGAATGAACTAGAAAAAAAATAGAAATATTTGATTTGAATGAAAAGGGGCCCTTGAACACCTATAGTGAATCTATTTCCTTTCAAAAGATATTGAGAGAGATACTGACATTTCAACAGAAAAAAATGTCAGGTTTGAATTAGGGTTCAGGTTAAAGGGAAAAAAAAGACACTTCTCCCACATCCCCACAGGTCAAAGTATTATTTAGAAAACCAGAAGATAACCTTTTAATTTAACAAGAAGCCACAGAGAACTTTGTAAAGAAAAAAATAGTTTATTGGGCTGGGGAGGTCTATCTATCAAAATAGATGTTACACAATGCTATACACACATATGTATATATGTGTGTGTGCGTGTATGTATGTATGTATTTATATAAATTTGAACCCTAATAAGAGCTAAGTAAAGAATGCATTGTCCTCTACCCTCCTGCTTATATTGTCCTGGTTACACACACACACACACACACACACACACACACACAATTATTTGAACCATAATTGGGAGTAGAGCAGAGTTTCTATGGCAGCATCTTCCTGAAATAAAACTTAAGGGGGTATAGTATCTCCATAACAGCTTAAACTGGAATTATAGGAATTTTTCTCTCCAAGTGATGTGGTTGTGTTTCTAGTTACTACACTCTAGTATATGGGAGCTAAACTGACTAGCAGGTATTCCTGAAGAGATAAAGCCCAGAAGCTTGTAGTAAGTAGAAGCTTGCCATGGTTGCCATGAAACCATGAGCCCAAGTCAATAACCAGAGGATCAATATCATAACAAAAATTTTAGGCCTACCTGGAAGTATCATGATGTTATGTGCAGAGGACATCACAAATTCTTCAGTTTCGGAGATTTGAGTTGGCTTGGCTACGTAAGTCCTCTATATGTGTGCCTTTCCTATGTATTCCTGTTTATATATATTTCTCTCTGTGAGTGAGCTTTCTCCTATTGTTATTTTCTAACTCCATGTGTGCATTATAGGAAATCTTCTCTTGGCAAATTATTTTCTATACTGTTGTTTGAAATAAGGTGTTCACTAGTTTGTTGGAAAAAATAAAAATAAACATATTAGTAGAGACTCTTTCCTTATGGTTTCAAGCGGTTACAGAGCTGCAGAGTGGGATGGCTGCTCTGGAGGTCCATATATGAAAGGTCAGTGTCCATAACAATGGGTGGAAGGACATCTTTTAAAAAACATAGTGCTGCCTTGGTGAGGAAAGTCTAAGAACAAGGGCAGGTACTGGACTCCTGCTCTAAATGCATTTTGTAGAAGCTGGAGACTAGCTTAATAATGACTCCATTGTTTACCTAGAAACACCAATAGACTCTAAAGAGCTTCTTGAAGAAAAACGTCTTTAATGCAATGGGGAAGTGCAATATTAGTATGAACAGAAACCTAATTTATTATGGGACAGAGAAGATACTCTCTTCTCCCATAAATAAAGAAAAATATAAAATATTCCTTAGAACCATATGACTTCCCCTTCTGTTTCTGCAGTGATGGTAGCAAAGTGGTGGAAAAGGGATTAGAGGATTCTAGCAATCACAATTTTAGACTATCTATAAATAATAACTTAGCCAGTGCTTTAAATGTGACCTGTTCAATGACCAACAAACAGATATACTTACTGGAGAAATTGAATATTCTCAATCCTGGCATTCTCAGTGTAAATGGAACCAGAAAACAAAATAAAAATTGCAGGCAAGCAAGTGACTCATCTTCCTGAGCACAAATGTGGCCTCAGGCACTTACTAGCTGTGTGACCCCGGGCAAGTCACTTAACCCTGTTTGCCTCAGTTTACTCATCTGTAAAATGAATTGGAGAAGGAAATGATAAATCACCCTTATATCTTTCCCAAGAAAATCCCAAATGGGGTCACAAAGAGTCAGATATGACTGAAAAATGACTGAAAAACAACAAAAAACTGAAGCAGGTAGAAGTTAAATGACTTGCTCAGAAAACTCAGGTCTTCTTGACTCCAGGTCCAATGTTTTGTCCACCACTTATCCATCTCAAATTATACAAGATTCTCTGAATGATAAAACAAAAGAGATAACTTTGTTCAATGACCCTCCGGTGAGGGTTAAAAAAGGGACATTTATGTTTGTTAAAGGTGTGCACTCCATCATGGAGCAGTTCTAATATAGAATTCATATTCCTTAGTGTGTGCTCCTATTGAAGAGGATATTATGGTGATTACATCATCTTAGAACATTATAGAACCCTGAGTGAGGTCCATAAATAATTAAAAAAAAGTTTAACCTAGCTATTCATACAGGAAAAACAAAGTGGATTAATAATATTTATCCAGAGTGCAGTTTGCAGCCAGATGGACAAACTATAGAGCTCACTTATTTTTATGTTTGTGTGTATGCACCTGATATATCTATATCTATAGCAATATCAATATATTTTAAGTGGTCAATTAATTGGGCCCAGAATTGAATAGGAACAAAGTAGACTTGATTGAAACTAAAAAATTCTTTGAATAAACCCCAAACTTCTTGCAACAAAGACTCATTTTTTAAAATGGCAATATTTCTGGTGGTGATGTGTCATAGTGGATCATACATTTAAAATCATGAAGTCATGAAGAATTGAAGTTGAAGATTATCAAAGGTGAATGATTCTATGATCTTATCAACATGATATTCTCTCAGAAGGATCACAGAGTGGATATGAGCAGGTTGACATATATGGCAAACAAGAAATTATGAAAGAAAAGTGGTGCAAAAGAGGTCATCAAAAAAAATTTAGCATCGAAATTGAAGGTGGACTCTACCCATATGATGAGAGCAACAGTTAAACTTGTTGTTCAGTTGTTTCAGTTTTGTCTGACTCTCTTTGACCCTATATTGGCGTTTTCTTGGCAAAGATACTGGAATGGTTTGCCATTTCTTTCTCAAGGTGAGGATGGATTTTACAGATGAGTAACTGCGTCAAATAGAGTTAAATGACCTGCCTAGGGTTACATAGTTAGGAAGTGTCTGAGGCCAGATTTGAGCTCATGAAGATGAGTATTCCTGATTCCAAGCCCGTGCTCTATCCATGGCATCATCTAGCTGCCCGTCAGGTAAACTAATGGCCAGTTAATGTATTCATTTGGTGTCCTCCAATGGGAAGAGAAATTGAGAAAAGTCTACAGAATGTCTGTTAGTTTCCCTGTAAAAAATTTATGGGATGACTTGGACAAGATTTGTACAGGCTGGGCAGGCATACAAAGGTTGTGATCTACATCCTTGGAGAGAATACCCACATATATTAAATGACAAATTCTTTAGAGTTAAAGGTATGGAAATGGAAGACGGAGAATTGTGGGTGAGTATCAGAAAAGCAAGGCCAGTGAAGTTGTACCCTAGATTATATGAATGGGAATAATGTATAAGGAGGCTATAGATATGGGAAGGGTCCAGATTACGTATGAAGAGCTTTTGATGCCCAACAAAGGAGGGTATATTTGATCCTAGAAATAATAGGTAGCTGATGGATTTTATTGGGTAGGGCTAGATAAGGATGAGAGAAGTTTCTGAAATATCTTTAAAAAAAACCATTTTTTCCAAGAAGTGATTCTGGGACTGAAGTGTCTTGGTCCCAGTTGAATCTAAGGAACCCTGAGGCAACTGTAACTAAAAATACTTAAAACAACCTGGGATTTGTAAAAACAAAAAGGATGTAGCATTATTTTGAATTAGGAAATGCAAGGGAAAAGCATGATATAGTGGAAAGAGCAGTGTTCCCAGTGTACCCAGGAGATCTAGGTTTCAGTTCCCTTTCCTATTATCTATGGGCAAGGCACTGAGGTATCTAGACCTCAGTTACTTCACCTGTAAATGTGGATAATGATATCTTACACACCAACTGGCAAGGGGGCTGACTAGTAATTCCTTGAAATCCCTTACAGCTTTAAGATCTCTGATTCTCAACTATCCTTGACCATGGATGCTGCCACATAAGGAGATTAATCTGTCAATAAATAGACTCTTGGGAGCTGTCAAGGTCCCATGAATAGGCAGAACTACTATAAAAACTGCTCCACTATTCTTTTCAGTCTTGCCGAAAAGAATTTTCTAATGTATTACTGTCCATTGCAAATTCCATAGTTCTAGGCCATAGGAGTACTGAATCCATGCTGGGTTTGAGGTGTTCAATTCGATCAGAAAAAAATAAAACAAAACAAAACTTTATTAAGTACATATTTATCTTTTTTTTGTTTGTTTGTTTGTTTTAGGCAATTGGGGTTAAGTGACTTGCCCAGGGTCACACAGCTAGTAAATGTCAAGTGTTTGGTCTGAGGCTGAATTTGAACTCAGGTCTTCCTGATTTCAGGGCTGGTGCTCTATCCACTGCACTATCTAGCTGTCCCAGTACCTATTTATCTTAAGGGTCTTGTACTCATCACTAGTGACCCAAAGAATGCTGTAGTATAGGACTTGTGAATGCCAGGGATTTATAAGTAATGAGGAGAAGAAGACAAATAGGGAGTGATAGTGAAATAAGCACAATGGAATAGCCAGAGGACCTTTATTCAAATCTTTGCTCCTTCCCTTATACCTGTATAACCTTGGATAACTTCTCTGGGCCTCAGTTTCCTTATCTATAGTTAAAATGAGGGAGTTGAGTTGGATGGCCTCCAGGATCCTCTCCAAATCTAGATCTGTGAGGGTATGCAAAGTGCATAGGAGAGATCCAGGTCAAGTGCTCCAATGTCCTTTTCTTTGCGTTTTGAAGATAAAACAATAAAATGTGATCAGGTTTTTATGTGCCTTCATGCTCAGCATTTTACCTGGGTATCAGCTTGGAGAAGCTATCAGAGTGCTTCAAAGGAGAAATACTTGGCAAAGTAGCACAAGTGCTGGAAAGAGGGTGTGCCTGGATTGTCTGGGCATGAGGTGACCTATTAAAAATAAACTTTATCTGATGTGTTATAATTAGGGTCAGCCCTAGGCAAAAGAGATAAATAGGTCTCTCCCTTCCTCTACCTGGATTACTGAAGAAAAACTTACCTCTTCTGGGGGCACAAAGGAGCAGGCCATCCAATTCCACCACATAGGTAGCTACCTAATCCACTCTTGGCCTAATTATAATGTTAAGTGGGTCCTACTAAAAGAGGATTTAAAATTTCATGTGCCTGTAGGGAGGCCTGATGAAAAATGGGTGGAAGGTAGTGAAGGCAGTTGAAGCCAAACTTGCAAGCATCAGGTATCCTAGATCTCCTTTATTTTGTGCTAAAGTGAGTTGGGAATCTTGTCCATTATACTGAGGAAGACTGTCCCTTTTCTGATGCTAAAATGGTTAATAAATTAATTGTCTGGTTTTTGATGCTGCGTATTGCTATGGAACTCCATGTTGAAAGGGGGGATTGATCAAGGGAGGCTTGCTCACTGAAGTTTCCTTACTGATTGCAATTCAGAGACTATGGCTGCCTCTTGATATTCGGTTGATTAAGACTGAGTAGGATGGGTTCTTGTTAGAGAAGCTGCCATATCTGTGGTCTATAAAAAGTTAAGCTATGAAACTGGCTTTGTTTTTTCTTCCTTTCCCTTTTCCTTTTTTCCTTCCTTCCTTCTTTCCTTCCTTCCTTCCTTCCTTCCTTCCTTCCTTCCTTCCTTCCTTCCTTCCTTCCTTCCTTCCTTCCTTCCTTCCTTCTTTCCTTCCATCCTTCCTTTATTGGACCAACTAGAGTATAAAAAAATGTGTATGGGAGTTTCTCAATTGCTTGCTGGTTCTTTCATCTTTTTTCCCTCCACCCCCCTTTCCCCAGAAGCCTGGACTTCAGGTTCCTAGTTACCCTCTGTCTTTCTATTTCTTTTTTCTGAGCACAGGTAAGGGACTAGTACTTCTAAGAAAGAACTTTTCATGGCCATGTTACTCCAGGAGCCAGGGCATTGATGGGATTACTGCTTGACACACATGGCAGGGGTAGTTGTATATGCATATGGCCTGAAAGGAGAGATCCTGAGACTGGACTTTCTCTGGCTTGCATGTTACCTTGTGGATAATCGCAAGTTTTAGAGGTGCTAAGTTAGAGGGTTTTTAACTCTACCTTCCAGTCTCTTGGACAGGGTTGGTGGTCCTGGACCACAAGTTATAATGCATTCTGTTAATGTGGCATTCATTAGGGGCTCAGGAAATAATGTACTGTGTTCTTGGATTCTAGGGTAATTTTATGACCAGTGCCTATATGTCTCAGTAAGAGAATCAGCCTAGACTTTTCTCGTAATCACAGGCACAGCATGGTCTGGTGAACAGTGCTAATGTACTGTGAAAATATATTGTATCCAGCGGCTTGACAGCTGATACCTCCCTCATCATGAGAAGGGGAGGGACAGGCAGATGGGGATAAGGAAGACAGAGGAAGAGATGGAGAAAGAAGAGAAACCAACAGTGGTTGTGGAAAAGATGGGAAAAGGAAAAAAGGGAACAGGGAAACGACAGATAGAAGAGAAAGACAAATGTATAAGTTTTTTCTTATTGGTTATATAAATGGAAGGAAAGGGGGGGGAGGAATTGAGTTAGAATCCCAAAGTACAGAAGTTCAAGGATTCTATTCTACATTCATTGGCTTACTTCAAAATGCTAGTTTTTTTTTCTTCTTTAACCTTCAGAGGACAAGGAACATTAAAAGAGAGTAAGGAGGGACAAATAAAATTGGATATAAAAAGAAGTATGTTTAAAATTTTCTAATCAAACTAAAATAAATCCTGTCATTCTTTACTGTAATAGCCAAGTTGATAGATAATTCATTGAAGTTCTCTGCTAGTCAACAGTCTAGACTATTCGTAATAAAACAATCACTGAATCTTAGCAGATTAGACGGTCAGAAATCATTTTGTCCAACTCTTTTTTCCCCACTCAGGGAAAATGTTTGCTCCATTCTGCTTTTTAGTGTGTTGACTACTTGAGTAAAGCTATCTATTTTTTTTCTCTAAGCTGCTCATTCTTTTTCCAAGTATTCTTATTTCTTTCTGTATGTCTTAGTCTTCTTTCCATTCACTCTTGGAGTCCTTGTGGCCAAACCATTCTTTTTTTCTGAGGTCCTACTTGCTATCATTTCAGAGTTATTCCCTTCCAATGGGATTTTATCTTGGGATTTTAAAAATCCATTATATTCATTATGAGAGTTTTCTTCTTTTTACAATTCAGTTCTTGGATGAGTATTTTGTGCCGGGATCAGGATCTGCCCCTCTGTCCCCCTCCTGCACTATTGGATGTGGTAGTTAGGGCCAGAACCTATTTCTCCCTGTAGTAATGGGATGATACCATATGGCGTCAGGGATACTCCCTGTCACTATTGCTCTATGGAAGTTGCTTCCCTATAGTCTCTGGGTGGGAAGCTGCCTAAGTCCACAACATGTTTTCTTATACAAACTTAATATGGAATTAGAGTCTTGGCCTTGAGATGGGACCTGGACATATCAGTTAACATCAAACTTTGCATACTGGAGCTTCTTTCCATCTTCTGGAGCTCCCCCTCACTCTGGTCACATTGGTCTTATTTGTTTCCGACCAGAAGTCTGTGGCTTCATATGACACATATCATCTTGGCCTGTCCTTCTGGTTTGGGACAATTTTCTTGCACATTCACCTGCCCAGGAGATCTGGAGCTTTAGCCCAGGACTTCTGGAATATCCCTATGTGAGAAGGTGCTGCCTTCAAGTAAGTCTTCTAGGGTCTAGACAACTTGGCATCTGCTGTTTAGTTGAGTTACTTACCCAGAGGTCTATGGCTTTTGTCTGGGGATACCAGGAATGCCCCCACTGAAGATGATGATTTTGTGATAGTCTTTTAAAGCATCACCAGGCCTTCAGTTTATAAGCCTTGGTTCAATTTTCTTGTGTTGTTCTCTATGGAGAGACCTTGATGCACTGATTGAGTGGTCTTGCTTCTGGTCTAATCTCTTTGTGTTTTCCCTTTAAGGGTGGTGGAACTTGGTGGTTTCTTTGATTTTATTGTTTCTTATGTCTGTAGATGTCTTGGAGAAGCTGGAGTTTGCTTGAACCTGTCATATCAGTGTCTTAGAAGAACCTGACATTTACTATTTCCATCTTTTCTCATCTTTGCTAACTTAAATGGGTTTGCATTAACACCATAGCATTATTTTAATTTGCATTTCTCTTAATGTTAGTAATTTGGAGCATTTTTTATACAGTCAAGAGATTGCATTTATTCCTTTGAAAACTATATGTTTTTACCACTTATCTATCAGGGAATGACTCAATCTTATACATTTATGTCAATTTCTTTTACGTTTTGGATGCCAGAATTTTAGCAGAGACATTTGACACAGCTTTTTCCTCCTTTCTGTATTTTTTCTTATTATAGGCATTTAGATTTTGTTTGTGCAAAGCTTTTTTTTTTTCTGTAGGAAAAAAATCATCTTGATTAACTTCGCAATTTCTTTGACTATTTCTCTGGTTATGACATTTTCTTTAGGGTAGGGGTGATTTTCAAGTCCCTCAGTGATGTGTTGTACATGTCTGGAAGCAGCTCCCTCTTGGGTACCCCATTTCCCTGCCCTACCAATTCTGCACATGGGTTGCCTGAAACTAGGAATGTCAATTGAGCATGTTTCTGTGTGTGTGTGTGTGTGTGTAAGTTGGGAATGGATCTTGCTATATGTCTTTCTTTAGGATTCTTTAGATCTTCTTGTATTTCTGCAAACACTGAATAAAAGAGTGAAATCAGTTAGAATTATCAGTCATTATGCAAAGGTTGGATGATATAATACAAAAGTAGCGCAGCTCTTTCCCTCAGGGTATCAATCAGTCAGTCAACAAACATTTATTAAGCACATTCTATGTGCCAGACCCAGGTGATACAAAAAGAGGCAAAAGACAATTTCTGCTCTCAAGAAGCTTACATTCTGTTTGGGGGAGACACCATATATAAGAAGGTCATGACTAGGGAAGAGTATTTTGATTTGAAATGGATTGGTATAGGAATCAACTGACTTGTCCTTTCCGGAAGGGTAGTATTAATTTTATTACTGTTTCCAGAGCAAGAGACTCAACTGAAACTGCTCTTTCCAAAGTTACTCACAAAGTTATTGACTCTTTTCTCAGTCCTCACTCATCTTTCTCCTGTTATCTGCTATGCCTGACACAGTTGACTACTCTCTATTCCTGGATATCCTCTGCATTTTTATACTATTCTTTCTTGATTTTCTTACTTAGACTATTTCTCCATCTCTTTTGCTGGCTCATTATCCTCATCACACCCCACAACTGTGGCTGTTCCCCAAATCTTTGTTGTGGATCCTCTTCTGTTCCCTTTTTCCATTCAAGGTAACCTTGTCTTCTTCCCTGATTATTAGATTAGATTATTAGTAATTATAATTAATATAATGATACTATCATTATTATATATTTATTTTATGTCATCAAATATATTAATATTATATAGTATTATATTTTGTATTACTAAAATGGGTATATTATATTGTTATAATCAAAATTATATAATTAATACAAATACTAATTATATAAGGATAATTTACTGTTATGATTAAGAGAGATTATCCCTAGGCATATGATTTTGCAGATTTCTATATCCAGACTCAGTTTCTCTCTGAGTTTCAGTGTTGCATTACCAGTTGCCTATACCAAACTGCATATCCCAGAGACATCTCAAAGCCAACATGTTGAAAACTGAACTCATTATCTTTCTTCCCAAACCCTCATATCTCTTGAATGTCCCCATTTTTGTCAAAGGCACATCAGTCAATCAACAAGCTTTTATTAAGTGCTGGGCACTATGCTGGGAATATGAAAAGAGATAAAAACATAGCCCCTGCCCTCCATGAAATCACATTCCATTGGGGGAGACAACATGTTAACAACTAGGTACATACAAGATATAAAGAGAAGAGATGAGAGATAATCTCAAGGCAGGAAGGCATCAGCGGTTAGAGGGATGGAAAAGGATTTTTACAGGAAAGAAGCAAGGGGACGGAGGAGGCAGAGATGAAGTGGATCAACTTCTCACTCCCTCACTCCCTCACTCCCTCACTCTCTCTGCTCATTCCTCTCCAGTCTATCCCTACCTTCCCAACACCTGTCTGATATATACCCTCTGCTCTCCTTGTATGGCCCCCTCTAGTTCATGCCTCTTACCTTTAGGCGGGGTTATTATAATAGCTTCTTTATTGGTCTGCCTTAAGTCTCCCCCCACCTCTTACACACACACACACACACACACAGCTGCTAAAGTGGTTTTTTTCTAAATCACAGGTCTAAATGTGTCACTCCCCTACTCAATAAACTCTAGTGCCTTCCTCTAGCATCCAAGAACAAGGATGAAGTTCACTTTTTGGTATTTAAAACTCTTTCTAATCTGGCTTATTCCAATCCAGCTACATCACCATCCTTCCTGTCTTCCAGATTTGTAACCTCAGTGTTATCCTCAACTCCTCACTCTTCCTCAACCCACAGAGCCAATCAGTTGTTAAATTGTGCTTTTTCTATCTCTGCCTCTCTTGCATTCAATACCTCTCTCTTTTCGAAAGGCTGCCACCTTAGTTCAGGACCTCATCACTTCTGTTATTGCACCTATATTATTGCAACAACCCCTGATAGACCTCTCTGCTTTGTCTGTTCCCACTCCAGGTCATTTTTCATACTGTGCTGCCAAAGTGATTTTTTAAAGGGTAGATCTGATGTTCACTCCTTTGCTCACACAACTTTAGTGGCTCCCTAGTGCCTCTTGAAACACACACACACACACACACACACACACACACACACACACACACATGATCTATGTGACACACACACACATTCTTCTATTTAGCTTTTAAAGCTCTTCACAACTTGGTCCAAACCTATCCTAGCCTTGTCGGACTCCATCTCCTTCTCTGTAATCCATCTAAACTGGAATTTTGTACTCACACTTAGCACTCCCCTTTCTTGTCTCTGTGATGTTGTACCTCTGGCCATCTCTCATGCCTAGAATGTGCTCCCTACTCACTCCCACATCATAGACTCTCTCTTCCTTTAGCTTAAGCACCCCCTTATATATATAGTCTTTCCTGATTATTCCTTCAGTTGCTATTGCCCTAATTTACAAATTAACTTGTGTTCAACTATTTTGTACTTATTTGTTTTTATTCTCTTTATTTATTATCTATATACTTAAACAAGCACTCATTTTCTCCCCATTGGAATATAGCCTCCCTGCCAGTAGATGATACTTCATTTTTTACATGACTGTCTCAAGCATCTAGCATAGTGTGTGGCACATAGTAAATATTTATTGATTGATTCATACACATCAGATTTTCTGTAAATAAAAATATTTATGTGCCCCTCTTTCCTGACATTAATCAATCAGTTGATAAGCATTTATTATGTCTCTGAATTTGATACTATTGATCACTTTTTCCTTCAAAATACTCTCTGCTCTCTAGGTTTGTATGACAATACTGTTCTTTCTCTTGGTTTACCTCCTGCCTGTCTGACCATTCCTTTTGAGTAACCTTGACTGGCACATCTTCCACATCATGCCCACTAACTTCATGTGTTCCCCATAGGTCTGTCCTAGGCCCTCTTCTGTCTTTACACAGGGGGTGATCAACATCTTTGACTCCTCTGGCATTCCATTGAAGCCTATGTATCCCTTCTCAGAATAATGTTTTTAAGTGCATGGAATAAAATAGAGTGTTTTACAAAAGAATTTAGAAAATCCAATTGATTGGTACTTTTGTTTCGATGGTTACAAGTGTTGAAGATTCTCATTTGCAAAGATATATTATTATAAATGGAATTAAAACTTCTGTAGCTCACTTTACAAGGTGAGGATAGACTTCTTTCAAGGAACACCAGAATTCTCCAAAGCTTTTTGAGTTAAACTCTAGGTGTAATAAGTTTTTTTCCCCCTAAAATCAATGAGTTCATCTTTGGATAGGTCAACATCTTCAACACAGCTTACATCAGAAAGAAAAGGATTGTGAGTCCATGGTTCAACTTGAAAGTTCTGAAATGTTTCCAAGTGTTTGCTGATTTCTTTTTTCCAAAGAAGTTGACAGAGAATCTTATCTCCATTCTCTTCTTCCCAATCAGCAGCATAACACCCACCCACCCCTCCCCCCCCCAAAAAGCTTGGAATTTTTTTTAGTAAGCATCCATAATGTTAACTTTAGGACTTTAAATTGAAATTAATCTCATTCATTTGATTAAAAATACATGCAAATTAAGTCAACCAATGGATAAACACCTTTCTTTCAAAGTATTCCAAGTAGATTTTCTTTTTCTTTCAGAAAAGAGTGAAGCTTGTGTCCTTATTTTAAGTGAGTGCTTCAAGACTTGTCCTCTTGAAAGTCAACAAATTTCTATATGGTAAAGAAGCACTTTGCATTCTTCTTCCAAACAAAATCTTTTAAAAATATGATGATTCAGAGACCTGCTTCTGATAAAGTTGATGACTTTTTGGTCTTTTGAGAAAACTTCTTCCCCCAATGCCAGACAGTCTGGAAAGAGCCAGAACCAAGAAACTTACTTTGACTGACTAGTGCTTTTTGAAGGAACCCCAGTTCTATTTACATAACAATAAATAGTTCATCTCTTCATGATATGGGAGTCAGCTACAGACCACTTGCATACACTTCACATAGGAACCAGGGAACTTACATTGTATAATATCATGCCTTTCTGGAAGTAGATTAACCAGCTTCTGTGTAGGGAGCTCAATCAGCTTCCTTATTACCTATTGATAAAACCCATTAGTTTTCTATTTAAATTATTATTTATGCTAATTGTTACTTTTTGTTGACTCTTTTTGCATCACTAGTAAAGACACAACTTGGTCATAATGAATAATTTTTTTGTACATATTGGTGCATGTGATCTCTCTTCTAATTTTTTATTTAAAAATTTTCATCAATATTGATATTAATAGTACAGCGAGGTGACTTAGTGTATAGAGTGCTAGGCCTAGAGTCAGGTAAACTCATCTTCCTGAGTTCAAATCTAGTTTCGAACTAGCCATGTGACAATGAGAAAGTCACTTATCCCTGTTTGCCTCAGTTTCCTCATCTGTAAAATGAACTGGAGAAAGAAATGGCAAACCTTTTTCTTTGCCAAGAAAACTCCATATGGGTCATGAAGAGTCAGACATGACTGAAAATGACTGAACAAAAACAATTAATATTAATTAGTGAGTTTTCTGTATTACTCTTTCTTTGTTCTATCTCTCCCTGGTTTAGATATAAGGACTGCATTTATTTACAGTAGACTTATTTTTCTCTCTATTTTTGGGAAAATTATGTAGAATAAGAATCAATTACTTTTCAAAATGTTTAATAGACATTATTTGTAAATCTGTTTAGTCCAATATTTTTTTCCTTAAGTAGTTCATTTATGGCTTAATCAATTTTTCTTTGTGTTGACTTGGTTTTTTATAATCTTTATATTCTGTCTCATTAATTATTTTTTTTGTAGCTATCCATTTTCTTTAAATTCTCAGTTTTGCTGACATGTAATTAACTGTAATAATTTTTGAATTATTTATATTTGTATCAGTTCTTTGATCTGTGATTTACTGATATGTTTTCCTGCTCAAGCCAACAACGAGTTTTAATATTGCTGTTGTGGTGACTTACACTTAAAATATTTTGTGTAATGTGATATTCTACATATATTATGTAGACATAGATGTCATTAAAAGAATACTAATATTTAAATATGGGCCTTTGTTTCCAGAAGAGGTTTCAGATCCTTAAAAAGATCATATAGTTTCCCATTTTTTTATTTTTTATTAATTTTTTTTGATTTATCAACAATCACTTCCATATGCTTTTGAGTTTAAAATTTTTCTCCCCCTACCTCCCCACCACCCTCCCCAAGATGGCACACAATCTGATATAGGCTATACATATGCATTTTTATTAAACAGAAGTTTCCCAAATTTAATACACCCTACTCTCCTGATTTTGTTCAATTCTGGGCCTAGCTCATTCTTAGTTTCTGAAAAGTGTCTGACGTATATCTCCTGATGAATCAGATTTACGAGTTTTCTCTACAATTCCATGTCAACACTGGAAAATTGACATTCTTCAATCACTATTTTTTCTTTTGTGGTTAGGCTCAACTCTTTTGAATGAAAATAAATCTTATTGAGGTGGCTTTACAATGTTCTGAGGCTTGATGTAGTCAGTACCAGGTCATCTGCAAATATGAGCAACTGAGTAACTGCACCATCTATGGGAGATCCTCCTTTGATTTTTGACTTTATCCTGAATGTCCTACATGTAGTGTCAAATGCATTTGGTAAGCACACATCCTGTATTTTATGGTTCACTTGATTAATGATCAGTATCATTAAACAAAGTTGCCTCTATTGTTACATATTTTAAGAAATCTTGTATGATTTTAAAATATGTATGGGAGTTACCCTTTTGGAGAAGAACCTTTAAGGGTGCATTTTACTATGCATAATCCATTTTAAGAAAGTCACATAATAGGCACATTTGTATCTTGTATTTTCTGAATTTTTCTTTTATCTTTTTTTATTTTAGATGAATATTAAAATAAATCCATAATAAGAAAAGAAAAAGAAACATATTATAAACTTAAATATTAGAACAAATGTAAACAAGAAAAAAAAACATGTCATGTACACAGCAAAACATAAGAGAGGATTCAAAATATATAACAATAAATTTCCATTTCAAAAAAGCCTATATGTTAAATATTATGTGTTATGTTGAAAGCTGTCCATCTTTCCTTTGCTTCCTTGTAGATTTTCTTTTGTTCTTTGCTGTAGGATTTTTATTTTTTTTTTGTTTTTTCCCCCCTTCTTCCTCCCTATCCCCCACTCTGGCCCAAGGCTATAAGTAAGCATGGATATGTTTATACACACACATATATGTACATACATACATATATAAACATATACTTTCTCTAAGAGATTCTACCCCCTAATCTTTGTTTTTATGTTTGTGTGTTATCTCTTATTTCCTATCCCTCCTCTACTTTACTTCTACCCTACCTTGCCTTCCCATTACTTAACCTACCACCCCTCTCCAAGGATGCCTCCCTTATCCTCCCATTCCCATAAATCCCAGCCTGGAGGTTATTCTTCACAGGGACCAAACCTCCTCTGGAATTTTTCTTCGGATCTTCTCAGATTATCCCAGGATTATGCCCTATTAATATCAATACTGATGAAAATTTTTAAATAAAAAATTAGAGGAGAGATCACATGCACCAATATGTACAAAAAAATTATTCATTATGACCAAGTTGTTTAGTTGTTAAAATTGAGGAAAAATTGTGTGCCATCTTGGGTAGGGTGGTGGGGAGGTAGGGGGAGAAAAATTTTTAACTCAAAAGCATATGGAAGTGATTGTTGATAAATCAACATCTGCTCCTTCTCTTATTTATTTTTACTGCTCTGTGTTTGCCCTGAGGTGATGTTTTATCTCTTTTTGTGGAAGAAAATCTTGAGAGCTTGGAATTTTCTGACCTACTCCACCATCTTCCCAGAATCCTCTCTGAATTTTTCAATTAATTGCATGATTACAAAATAGTAGTCTTCTTTAGAATAGTATTTGCAAAAGTTTTCTTTGTTTCCTTCTTAATACCCTCATCAAGATATTTTCTGGATGAGGTGCTTTCTAAGATCTTTTGGTCTCCTCATTGTGGTGACCGATTTGTATTGATCAAATTTCTTTTGGAAATTATGAGAATTTTTATCAGTCTGTCCTTTAACCACTGCCCATTTTTTGGTATCAACATCTTGTTTAAATAGATCAGGTTGGACTTGCCTCAACTGTGTGCTATATATTCTTATTTTTATTCATTCATGTAATTTTGCATTGCTTTTTACTTTTGCTCTAACAAGTTGATTGATTATATACAGATAGCTCACTCAGAAGTGCATCTTGTATCAATAACATCATTTTCTGTTACGGTATTACAAATTCCATTTGGTTCTGACTATATATAGTGCTTCTCAAATGTCTTCCCAAAGCAAGTATTCATGATAGTTTAGTACTTCTATGCAGTTTACACTAAACAGAAGACTTTGACCATACTTATTTTTTATGATCCACCTTTTCCAATATGTTCTTTGATCATTCTCTCCATACCCACATTTGTATTTAATGACCTGAGTATTAGAATATATGATAATTTATTTGAAGGATCTTATCAATTTATTTAAAAATGTCTATCTTTTCTTCACTTTTAATAGGTGTCAGTGAAAACTGTAGGTATCTAATACTGATCTTTTTACAAATGTTTATCGTGAACATTGCAATGTGTCACATGGCCAAATATTCTATGAAGTTTGTTTATTTCTTTTGCACAGATGATAAAACCAATTATACTAACTCCTTTTTTAGGAGTCTTTGGACATCTTGTGAGCCATCTTTCCACTTAGCTACAATTCCTTTTGTTTTTTGGTTTCATTTGTAGCAAAAATGTCAAGATTGGTATGCTCTTTCTTTCAGTAGTATGTCTTCTTTTTGGTCACCAGGCAAGGCTGTTCCTTTAGAGTACCAACAAGTTGATGTTTATAAATAGTAATAAAAACAATGTTATTCTGAAAACTTTCTTTCCCCCTTTCCATAACTCTAAAGAAGCAACCATTCTATACCTAGCTAGGTTGGTTTTTGGGAAGAATTGCTAGAGCTAAAAGGGATTGTATAATTACTTGTACTTTCCAATATGCCAGACCTTCTACCCTCCTGTCTGAGCCTCAGAAATCTCAGGGTCACTTCTACTATTATATAATTATATGAATGAATAAAAAGAAGAATAAATAGCTTGCAACTGAGGCAATTCCAATCTGATCTATTTAAACAAGATGTTGATATCAAAAAAATAGGCGGTGATTAAAGGACAGACATTGACAAAAACTCTCATGATTTCCAAAAGAAATTTAATTGATACAAATCAGTCATCACAATGAGGAGACCAAAAGATCTTAGAAAGCACCTCAACCAGAAAATACTTTTATGGGAGTATAAGAAGGACAAAAGAAATAATGAAATATTTGAATATAATGTTTAGATAACAACTTCTATACTTATTAAATTTCATTTCAGATTTTAACTTTTTTTAGTCTGTTGAGTTTGTTTTAGATCTTGACTTTTTCATCTGACATATTACCTATTCTTTTTTATTTCATGTCATCTATAAATTTGCTAAGCATGTCTTTTTTTTTTTTTTTAAATCAAGATTCAAATCACTGCTAAAAACTCAGACAAATCTCTGGGATTCTTAATTGTAGACCTCTCCAAGTTCACACTAACTCATTCTTGGTGACTTTTGGGGTTTGGTTGATCATCCAAACAATTCTGAATTTACCTAGCTGTAGCTGTGTGACCCTGGGGAGGCACTTAACACTGTTTGTCTCAGTTTTCTCATCTGTAAAATGAGCTGAAGAAGGAAATGGCGAACCACTCCAGTATCTTTGTCAAGAAAACCTCAAATGGGGTCATGAAGAATTGGACATGACTGACTAAACAACAACATTACCATCCATTCCACATCTCTCCATGTAGTCCACAAGAACAACATGGGAGACTTTCCCAAGCTTTTTTTTTCCCCTTAAGTCCAAATATAAGAAATTACAACATTCCTTTTATCTAAAAGTCTGGTTTTCAGAAAAGGAAATGAGTCTTGCCTGTAATAATTTGTTCCCAATGAAAAGATACTCACTTTTTTGTGACCATTTCTTCCCCTTTCAAATATTCCAAAATCATCCTATCATTCATGTGTTTTAGCATCTTGTTGGGAATAAAAACCAAGATTTTAAGTCTTTCATTCTTATATTACATCCTTCTTTCCTTCCCTGCCTCTGATTAAATTGCATTATTTGCCTTTCTAAGGAAGAGAATTGTCCTGTGACAATCTCCTTTTTGACATGAGCTTTCAGACATAGCTAATAGATCCCAATTACACCTGATAGTTCTTTAAGTACCCAAGGATGGAGCTCATCAGGGCTTAGTGACTTGAACTCTTTGAAGGTAGGTGGGTCAATGTCCTTTTCCTACCACTTTATTTATCATTGGTTTCAATTCCCTATTGACCATTGACCATATCCTCAGATAAAAGATCAGTCTCCTTGGAAGAGAAAACAGTAGCAAGTTAAGGGTAGAATCGTCCAGCTAAGCTTTTCTTCATTTGATATCATTAGTGTTCATAAGCAGCCTCAGTTTATTCTGGGATTTAGCCTTTCTGGCATCAGGCCTCACAGGATCATGCTGTTCTTTTATATTCCTCTTCAGGTACCTGGTCTTGCTTCCATCTTTTATAAACAAGGTGTCCCAAAAGGTTGTCACAGTTTTCATTTTGAATAGCTTAAATAGCTTAGGTCACCTTTTTTTGGGGGGTCTCAGTTTTATCATTTGTAGAATGGGAAGGTTGAACTAGATGACCACTCAGGTCTCTTTGACTTCTAAATCTATGATCCTTTGTCTCTGAAAAATATGAGTTAAGATTGAAAAATTCCCTTTGCAGGTCCCCTTTCCTTCTCCATCAACATTACTTCTCTTTGTGTCTGAGGATCTCATTCTTTAGAGCTTTCTATCCCTTTTGGGACAATTTCTCAGTTTTATAACGTACCCAAAGTCACATCCTTGGCATCATAGCCAGGAATAGACCCCAGGTCCCTAGAGTCTCCGTCCACTTAGTGCCTATTCAGTGGTACCACATTTCTTCTCTTGCTCCTCTTTTTTCTTTACTGCTATATGGTTTAATTTTATAGCATAGCAGGAAATGAAGTAAAAACCTGCGCCTTTTATAGTATTCTAAGGGAAGAGAGCCTGGAGAAAATGGGACAAACCAGATGGTAAAGGATATAGCATTTTGCTTTGGCTGTCATTTTTAAGTGAGTAAGAGAGGAGCAAGCATATACCATAACTAAAGTAAAGAAAATCTATTGACAGATGCTTTATTAGTAGATGAAAGACTCTGTTATGCCTCGTTCTTTCTACTGGCAGGTAGCAGGGATATGAAATTTCTTTTAAAAATTTGAAGCCATAGTGGGCCAAAAAGCTTTTTGGAAAAGCAGAGAAATTTAAGGAAAAATTAAAATGGGGCAACTCAATATTTAAAACATCTTTTCTTGATCTAAAATCACTGAATTTTTCAAACAGGAAGATTATATATGCCTCACTTGTAAGATTTCATATATGTAGAGATAAGGACTGGAAAAGCACTCCCCCAACTTTATGTTTTGCAGATTTTTTTCTTGGGTTTTTCTATCAACAGAGAAGCATACTCATAATCTGTATATAAAATAATCAGATGAATTTTTATGGATGATTTATGTAAATCACACTCATTTGTGTAGTTATGCCTTGTATATGCATATTTATTTTTGATATTTTGACATTTTGCAGTTTTCAAGAAAAAAAGTCTGTTACCTTAACATGTGCCCTACTGAAATCTTCATCCATATTTTTCTTTCTTCTTGTCATGACTATTTTTATGTCTTGTTACGTGCTTTCCCTTAAGAGCTAACAATGCATTACTGTGTATCTTTTAAGCATTGGTCACATTACTTTTTATCCACATAGTGCTTACTTTCTCTGGGCACCACATCCTTTTCAAAATCCTGTTCAAAATGTATGTCTTGATCTTTAATTATAATTCTCCATGGATTTGTCACAGCCTCTTAGACCGTGCCCCTTTGCTTCCTCAGCTTTGCACTCCTTTCTCCATGCTTCCCTTTCCATTACTCATTTCCCTTGTCACAGTCCTCCTGTTTTCAGGGTTGTGTTACTTGCCAATTTAAAGAATCTCCTCTGTGGCATTAGCTCTGTCTTCCACTCCAGATCTTACCTGAAAGCTAATTTTGTCTTGGTTAATTAAATCTTTTAGTTTCTATGCTATCATTTTTATTTCATTGTTTTTTTTTACATGTTGAACATACTTATATGTGGAATGTTCTGGATTAGGTTGAAAAAATAATTTAGTCTTATGTCTATATTTGTTTTGTAGAGGAAACTGAAGGACATAGAAAGCTGTCCTCAAGAGTTAGGAAGAAATGGGCTCAAATTCTGCCTCCTACTGACTTTGGGCAAGTCACTTAACTTTTCAGTACTTTATCCAGGGCTTCTTAAACTTTTCCCACTTGGCCCCTTTTCACATTCCAGCAGTGCATGGCCTGAGGGCATGCACAGTGCAAAGTGCCCATGCTTTATGTTCAGAACCAAGGCTACAGTGAAGTTGGGTGATGCAACACAGGCAAGCGCTACCAGAAACACATGTATTTTTTACACGTTTAAATTTTAATTAATTTTTGGTTGTTGTGCATTCAGAAACCTTTTAATGTTGCCAAATTTCTCAGACCCCATATAGGGTTGGGACCCATAGTTTAAGAAGCACTGCTTAGACAATTCTCTAAAGCTATAAAGTACAGTTAAGGTACCAACCTACATTTGTAGAGAGAATTTTCTCATATGGGAGTTTCCTACAGTGATGAAATTATAGGTCCAGTTCCTAACCGTCTTCCCATAATTCATCTGTTTAGGGGGAGGGAAGAATACACATCTATAGAATATCTATGTGTCAGGCACGGTGCTAAGTGCTTTACAAATATTATCTCATAGATCATAATGACACTATATCAAAGTGATCATATTTCTATTATGAATAAGTAAAACTCTGGAAATACAATTGTATCTTACTTCATTTATTAATCATTTATTGAGCATTTATTAAGCACCCATTATATACCAAGCATTGCTTGGGCAATTACAGGCAATTACAAATGTAAATAAGACATACTTCCTATCCTCAAAAAGCCTATCTTCAATGTACAAGCAGAATTCTTAAGCCACCAGGCAGATCTTTGAAACCAGAAGATAAAGGAGATCTGAATTTGTACACTTAAAAACTGGTTGCCTGAAGCCTTTTTGAGAAAAGAAAAACATACTTCAAAAGTCACTTTGGAAGAATATATAATGCTATCCACCTCCAGAGTAAGAACTAATGGAGTCTTAATGCAGATTGAAACATACTATTATTCACTTAATTGTCTGTGTGTGTGTGTGTGTGTGTGTGTGTGTGTGTGTGTGTGTTTTGGTCTGTGTTTTCTTTCACAATAGGACTAATATGGAAATATGTTTTGGCCGATTGCACATGTATAACCTATATGAAATTACCATCTCAGGGAGAAGAGGGAGAGAATTTGGAAAAGAAATTTAAAAAAATGAATGCTAAAAATTGTTTTTATATACAATTAGGAAAAATAAAATATTGTTAAAAAATACATAAATTATATATATAATATCTATGCATACATGTATATATGCATATATATGTTTATACACACATATATGTATCTATATGAGATATATTTCAGCAATGAAGGATCACAAAATAAGCAGTAAGTCTAAGATAATGACAACCAATAAAAAAACCCAAACAGCTAAGGAGTATAAGGTTAGATTATTAATCTGCTTACTTGTGTTTTTAGCTCATGAAACTGCTGTTTTGATCTGAGAGGTGAAATAAATTCAACCTCTAGTCTTTGTTTATTTTGAAAATGAAGAGAAACCATGATTTAGGAAAAAAAATTTCATAGGTCTCTATGTCCTACAAAGAGGTTAGCTGAATATTAAACAAAATTTCAGTTAATTAGAGCACTAAATTCCATTTCTTACCACATAGTCCAATTGAGGTGTTAACTAGAATTTTTTTCTATCTTATGAAAGATGATGTTTTTGAACTGTTGTTAACTCTATACCTATACATCTTCCTAGTCATATTTAGTAAGAGGAAGCCCTGTAGCTGTTGTGACATATTCTTTACCTTGCTGCTACACAGTCCAAAGACATTGATATTAGAAAAAGGGTTATTGGAAAGTAAAAGTTCATAGTATCATAGATTTAGAACTGGAGGGGATGACTTGTGAAGGAATCAAGGCACAGGGAGATTATGTAACTTGCCTATGATTACAGAGTTAGTAAATGTCTGAGGTAAGATTTGACCCTAGGCCTTCCTGACTCTAAGTACACTGCTTTATCCAGTGCATCATGCTGCCTTTTTTTAAAATTTGAACTTCCATTCTGATCATGGGTCCTATGTGGGGTCAGGATATATGAAAATGTAGTGGGAGACAGTAGTGGTGGAACGGGGGATGCCTCCCATTATCTCACCCATTCATTCCCATAATGCGTCCTCTTAGGAGGTCTTCACTTGTTCCATTTACAACCTAGTAAGACCAAAGCTTACCTGTGTAAGAATAAATTATGAGAGTCTGAAGTGTTATCTTGTGAAGTCCTTTATGAATGTGAGGCATTGGCATGGTGTGTATGGGGAAAACATGAAGTTAGGAGTGTAAAGGCTTAATTTTAAACCGCAAGCCTACCACTTACTAGCTGTGTGATATGACTAGTTCATTTTACCTCTGTGGTCCTTAGTTTCTTCATCTGCAAAGAAAAAAAATGGAGAGGTTGGTCTATATACTCTCATGGCTCTTTCAGGTATAAAAGTTTATGGTTTTATTGGGAGGAGGGCAAGAGCAGATTTGGAAAAATATCACTGAAATGTTAGAAAGACTTTATGGAGAGAGATTTAACAAATACTTTCTTTTCCATCCCATCCCCTAATTGAATGAAAATCCTTGGTTGAGATGATAATATTCATTTGGTTGCTAGGGGGCAGTTGTGCCTTTGAGAACTCATTTCACTCTGGCTTTCTTGCTGACTTTCTAAAGACTAAGCTCCTGTCTCCCTCCTTGTGGCTTATGAAGTCGTGTTACATGTAAGAGACATGTAATTTACTTTCTATGGCTAAATTAAAGGATTCAATTTTGCAGAGTTGTCAGTTTGACACATTTCACTAGCATCATTGTTATTCCACTTAGGAAACCTTTGTAAACTGCATTTCACCCCCAATCTCTCTAGAAAGGGTGTATAGATGCATCAGGAGGGTAGATGAGAACACTTATATTTAAAATGACTCAGTCCCATGAGGTTAAGAAAAAAGCAGATTCCAAATTGACCTTGAAATAGTGTGAACTGGATTGCATTAGTAGTGCATCTATAGAATGGCACTAAAGAACATTTGGAATGACTGTTATAGGTTTGAGTGTGATTCAGCTGAGCTAGTAATTTTCCTAGATTTTTGAAGCTCAGTTGTGTTACAAGCTGGTCAAGACCTTAATGGGAGTGGGGAGTGAGGTGAAGAGGAGAAAACACCTTGTGACTCTTCCCTCTTGAACAGTTATTGCATTTTTGTTAAGAGAAAAATGCCAAGGTCTTTGCTCAAAACACAGATTTGCATATTGTTCACATATATTTGCATATTGAGTTCAAGAGGCTCTAACTTCAAGTACGTAAAATAAATAGTGTAATTTGTTGCAATTGTGTTGCAATCTAGTATCCAGGCATTACAGAAAGGAAATATATAATCTATTTTTGAAGTATGATCCAGAATGGCAAGGAAAGAAACAAACTGGAGCTGGTTGTACAACAACAAGAGTTGGTAAGAATACCATGGTTTGGTTTGGCTTGTCAGACAACTCTTAGTAGAGGACCCTACTCACACACTAGAATTCAATTCAACCAAACATTTATTGAATGCCTACTATGTGTAAGTCACTGTCCTAGGCACTAGAAGGACACTTACTCTTAATGGACCCAAGTTTTGGGATTGGTTTATTTTGCTTCCAATAGCTAAAAGCCAACTAACCCCAAGGCCTTTGTCATTTTATTAGTCACATTTACCTGTGGTGAGTGAAATTTAACAAAAGAGTAAACTGAGACACGTTTCTCTGAGTAAGATAACATTTATTAACAGGGAAGTGTATAGCTGTCAATAAATGGGTCAATGGAATACCTCAGTTTATGCCAAAGACCCAAAATTGAAGGTGCAACTTATTTTTATGAGCATAGAACAAAGAACAGAACAGAAATCATATAATAGGTCATGGAATTGGCAACATTATGGGGTTGAAGGATCATGACTGATTACATTAAAGAAAGTGAATGTAGCATACCTGTAGGATGAAATACACACAGTCTCTCTCTCCCTCTCCAAGGAATGCTTTTGTGAATTTATAGGTCCCAACTGCATCCCAAGGTAATTGATGCCTGGGAATTTAATGGAAAAGAATAAGGCTAAAGATAGGGGAAGATCAGCTGGCCTGCTTCTCAAAAAAAAACACACAAACTGTTCAGGTGATGCTGGGATAACAATTTCCGTACAATTAGAATGTTTTATGAGAGAATTATACTTCTAAACTCAAGCTCAGAGTTTCTTTAAATTAACAGTAATTGTGAGAAATCTTAAACATTTGGCATCTAACTCTGAGAAAGACTGAACTTTTGAATCCATAAGCTTCTTCACTCAGAGACAAAAGAGGCTTGAGTTTTTTCATCAAGTACAGAATAGAGTTGTAGAATTGAATTATAAAATACATAATCAGTATTTGAATTTCATATACCCTTTGTCATTAGAACAGTTTCATATCTTTCTCATTCCATTGGAATACAGTCTGAGACCAGGATTGCCCTGAAAGAGCAGAAATGTTTTTCTGGACAGCTATAAAAGTCAAGAATTCCCAGGAGAGTATAGTAGTTTCTTTCATTGTGGATGCTTTAGATACTTCTGAATGTCTATATAAGGTAGAATGGGATGAAGTAGGAATAGAAGAGGATTTCATTTAAATTAATAAATAACATAGAATCATAGAGTCTTAGAATTTAGAGCTGGAAGAGAATCTTGGATAATTACTACAATACTTTGTGAGTTTTTGAAGGCAGGAACCAGTAAAATAATAAATAGTTGTTATTTATTAATAAATAATTGTTAAATTTAATATTAATGAATTAATTAATAAACATTTATTAAATTTAATTCACATATAATTTACGTCAAACTGGAACCTTCTGGGAAGCCTTCTTAGATTAGTTCTGAAATCCTATCTAGTTCTCATCTTGCTTCCTACCCCAACTCCAGAAAGGAATCTCAGGCTAGGAGCTGTTTGGAGGGAAAACTCTACTTTTCTTTCTCCCCTCTATGGTTCTCATGGTCTGAGGGCTGATGGCATATTGCATTTTCTGTATTCTTTCATTACAAGAAAGCATTCAATAACATACCTATAACCCCCTTTCATTTATATAAATTCTTTTTTCTAAGGGAGATAAAGCACAACTTGAAAATTCTGTTGTATATTACTCTACAACCTAGCCTCCTAAATATGCATACCTACCTTATGGACACTCAGAATAATGACCATGAATGAGTACAATCCTGAATTGTCAAAGATATTAAAAGCAAATAAGATCATTTATAAATATTTTCAGCAGAAAAGAGCAGAAACGGGGTATTATGTTTCATACTCCCCCAGAAAACGTAAATCATCAACTACCATAGCCATTTCTTGAGTCTTTTTTCTAAGTTTTGATGAAAACAGATGAAAACATCAATGTTATGAGGTAGCAATCAATTTTGACGGTTTGTTGCCATACAAGTAGCATATTCAAGACCCATTAGCTTCTTCAGAAACATTGGAAAACTTCAAAGCCCAGTGTTCAGGTAAATAAACAATTCTTTTTGTTTGTAAAAACACTTTTAATGTTAAAACTCTTTACCTTTCTTACATTATATTATTAGAATCTCAGAACAACTCTGTGAGGTAGTTAGGACTGTATTATCTCTATTTGATAGAGGAGACTGAGGCCAGAGTAAATAACTTGCCCTAGATCCTAGCTTGTAAGTGGGAAGTTGGACCTCCAACCCTGGATGTTTTGGGTCCTTAACACAGTGAGTGCTCTTCCTATCATCCCATGCTCCTCTTAGACAGTGTGCTATTAGATAATGATGGACTGTTTGAGTAATAAATACCTGTTGGAAGATGGAAGATGTAATGGAGCTAGGAGTGAAAAATGGTATCCTTTAGGGAAGGAAGGTTATGGATTTATTTCTTTTGATGGATATCTCTCTGTGCTGGTTACATATTAGTATTTCAAAAGGAGTTCCATTACCCTATGGGCATATTGGTTCTTTGGAATTAAAAACAAAAAGCATGACCAATTCTACCAATGAAAATTTTTCCTCGGGGCTACTTTACAGAAGTTAGTTAGGAAGATGGTAAGACAAAGAGTTTATGTAGTACTGTCTTTACAAAGTTTATAAAGCATTTTCATGGTCATAGCTCTGTGAGATAGGTAGTGCAGGTAAAGATGAGAAAACTGAGGTGCAGAGAGCTTAATTGTGAATTTGCTCACACAGCTAATAAATGGCAAATCCCAGATCTGGAAGAATCTGTAAGATCTGTCAGTAAGATTTATTTTGGCAGAGAGTTAGGAGTATAATATTGATTTCTAATTTCTGTCTTCTTTTTTAGTGAAATCATAACATTTTGAATTTGGTTTTTCCATTTAAAAATGGCATTTGATATGTACTCATGTCACAGGAGTATTATGAAAATTAATTAGGTGAAAGTTCTAAAGTGGTTGAAAGAAGAGAGCATTAAGTATTATTAACTTGGGTAATTACAGCATTCTCAACTAAAAATTTCCTCTGTAGGCTCCCTGGGTCAGTGAGACGCAACATTAAATTCTTTGCTTCCTGTTTTAAGTAAGTTAACACTTGAAGTATCTAAATTGCTTCCTGTTTGCAGATAAATTTGTTTCATTGGTAAATTTAACTCTATTATCTCTATCTGTACTTCACTCCTATCCCCTTTCCCATCATCTTTTTCCTTCTCCCCTTCCTTTTTCTTCCTCTCTCCCATTTTAACTTAGCTCAGGTATGGTATTACTTTCACAACTGGGGCAACATGACATAGTGGAAACATGATTTGACTGAAACTCAAGAACCCTGAGTTTTAAGTTTGGGTTGGTCACTGACTAGCTGATTATTTAGGCAGTCAATTCACCTTTCTGGGGCCTTAGTTTCTTCATATGTAAAATTAGGGGGTTGGAATCGATAATCTCTAGGGTCCCTTTTCACTTTATCATCCTAACTCAGTTGACTTTGATTGAAAGACAAAGGATAGCTATTGGTGCGAAACAAGAATTCAAAAGGTTGTTTAAGGGTTATATGAGTGGATACAGGCTATAGCAGTCCCTAAATATAGGAAATGGTATAAAGCTGTAATAGCAAATGGAGGCAGAGATCTCTTAGTTTTCTGCAAGAAAATCACCTGAAAAATAGATGTTAGTGATAGTTTTAAAATTCTAGTTATTACTTTATAAAGGAAAATTATTCTATAAATCTAAATAATAACTGGAAAATAAGTCATGTAACCAAATAACAAAAATTTGCTGGCCCATAAAAAGCTCATTTGCCAGTCATATTCTCCTCCGTGGGTACATGATACAAAAGGCAGACAATTCATGTGCCTCAATCTGCTTTCAGTCTGGTGTTTATTGTTTCAGCCTTTTGCTCATAATGTTCCTTTTTTTTTTGGCCATACCCATCTCTTTCTTTTTAAAAAAAAATTTTGAATCACATGTAGGTAATCCAACATAGAGAGAGTGCAATTAGGTTGATGATGATGATGTGTGAGAAGTAATGATGCCTTGAGATAATATCTTTTGCATGTATGATCAGAAATGTAAGTGGGCAAAATTGAGAAATAACAGCTAGATAATCAGTGTTGCACTGATATCTATGAAACATTAGGAGATCAAGATACTAACTTATTAAAGTTAAGAACACATCCCTTTTTTAATGTAATTATTAACGTAATCTCAGAAGGCCCAGGCCTCTTCATTGAGTCAATATCATCAAAAGTAAACTAGGTATGAATAAGTACTTAATATATTTGAAAGGTTCATAGGGGCTTTGGGTCACTGTTTGAAAGCTTTTGGTCTCATGCAGGAAATACATTGTGATTGGCTGAAATAATCAGACACATCTCTGATCTGATGTATAACATAACATAGAAAGCCAGTTCAAAATCACACATTTCAACAGCAGTGAGTTAATGTTGGTTGAATTCAGCAGAGAAGGACTCCTAAGAAAAAATTGTCCTGGGACGGTGATGTTGGGGGAGAGTTGTCCCCAACCCCATCATTGATCATACAAAAAACTTCTGAACTTCGAAAGCTTGGGAGATGTGGAGTTCTCAGTATCATTTGTAGTATTATCTAATGGAAACAGCAGCATTGTCCCTGGATTGGCAATGATCAAGCTACCCTGAGAACAAGCTGTCTATACCAAGAAAATGGTCAGAATTCGACAAGGTATCTCAAAGACAACCTGAGGACAAACTGTGTATACTAAAAACAGGCAGCCTCAGAAGGGTACCACTTTTGGTACCACCATTGGTATCCTTTGTGGTCAGCCTCTGTAAGGCTATCAAGTCTTGGGATTCCAAAGAAAGTTACACCTAAAAGGAACTTTGTGAGGATTCCATAAAAGAATAAAAATACTTCCAGCAATGTGGAGTTATGAATTACCCCTTTGATACATGTGTTTCTGACATGCGTGCATCACTACTATTTTATGATAAACTTGAGACCATTCTCCCAAGATAGTTTGTGTGTACAAGGGCAGAGTGCACTCCTGGTTTGAAGAAAGATTGAATGGTTTTTATAATAACTGTCTTTGTTATACCTGCTTAGTAAGTACCCTTTCTGAAAGCAAATTATCTGGTAGATAATCAAAGGAGGGGCACACATGTGAGGGCTTGTAAACAATAACACTAGCAACTGCAGTCACCCTCTTGGATTGCCCACCAATGAGAGCAGGGTCACACAGCTAGTAAGTGTCAAGTGTTTAAGGCCAGATTTGAACTCAGGTCCTTCTGACTCGAAGGTCGGAGCTCTATCCACTGCACCACCTAGCTGCCCCCTTTTTTGGGAGGGGGCTCCCAGATGTTTATTACTACACTCAGACTGCAGAGATTTCATGAGAAGAGTAGCCACACATAATAAACAGTACATTACTGAAAGAAAAGGTTGCATACATTATAAATCTTGGTCACTTTTTCATGCTGTTTTGTTTAATTTGTGGGGCATTGTACATTGTGGGGAACATAGTTATGAGTTTGAGTTTGTACAGTGTGTTGAAAAAAACATTTATTAGTAAGAAATATTAAAAGAATCAGAGGAAGATCATTGCACTTAGTAGTTCCTTTTAGAGCATGACATGGGCAAGAATTGTTCAAGACAAGTGGGTAAGGAGTTTGCAGTCTTCAACTAATGGAATGAGTACCCATAGATGAGATTATGGATCCTTCAAAGTGCCAAAGTATTAAACCACTGAGAATTTTTTCTTTTCTTTTGCCTTTAAAAACACTAAAGATTTTTTTTAAGTTGCCATTTTTAGTGGGTATATTTGAATTTCATTAAAATATTTGGATTTTTCCTCTTATGCTTATTTTTATTTAATTTTGATGTTTATATTCTATGAATATGTATTTCAACTCTTGATATTTGAGGTTTGATTTAGGGCTATTTGTGGGAGGCTTACAGGTGAGCTTCAAGTGAGGGTTTGTATGTTGCTATTTTTGTCACCTTTTTCTCTTTGCCCATTGTGGTGGTGGCTTCTTTGGATCCCTCCTTTCCTGGCTGTCTTTCAGTGGCACTTCACCAAGCACTTCTTCAGCATTTCTCATCATCTACCATGAAGATGTAGGTTATCAGCAGAGCACTGCAGGGTTATAGAATTTCAGAACTGGAATGCACTTCAGAGATTGCCTACCTCAATGGCTCCATTTTGCAGATGAGGTATTAGAAAAAGAATTCTGACTATGCCAGTGGGAACCTTCAGTTCAAATTCCTCCTCTGATACCTAATACCTGCATGACTTTCCACAAGTCACTGAATCTTCTTCATTTGTAAAGTGTTTGGGTTGAACCAGATGGTCTATGAGGTCACTTTCATCTTTGATCTATTATCCTGTGAAACTGAGAACCAGGAAGTTAAGTGAGTTGATTAAGGACACAGAACATTACTGGTAGAGTATCTATACCCCTCTTCCTCCTTTTTCCTCCTGTTCAAGTAATCCTAATTTATGATGATAGTTTTACAAAAGTTCATTTCCAAATGGATCATTTGGAAGTAAGAAAGATTTTTTTTTCTAGTAAAAGGTTGCTAAGTTTCCAAGCTAACCCATTTGACATTAATGTATCAGAACTATAGTATTAGTGGTACTGTAAAATCTAGCAGACATTAATAACAACATACCCATGGGAAAACTCATTCAATGGCTAAAGATATTTCCTTCCCCTTTCCTGACACTGATGGCCTTACGATACAGAATAGAGACTTCTGCTTCCTTCACCTTCCCCATCTGTTGGGCTGGGAAAAATGCTCTAGCAAGGCAAAGGCTAATGTTAGGGACTAGAGAAAGATGATAATTCAGTAAAGGAGGCTGAGAAGGAAGAGACAGGAAGGAGGGATAAGAAAAGTGACATAGATGCCAAGGAAGAAAAGACTATATTAGAACATGAGATAGAGGACAATCTCAAAATTTACAGAGGGAAAATAGATGAAAAGGCATTGGATTTAGTAGTTAAAAGATAATCAATGACCTTGTTGAGAGCAATTTATATTGAATGGTAGGGTCTGGAAGCTGTATTATGAGGATTTGAGAGGGAAGTAGGAGGTTGGCAATGAATGTAGACTAGATGACTGTTTTTAGGAATTTGATCATGAAAGGAAGAACTATAGGATGACACCTTAGGGAGATATAGTTAAGTGAAGGTTTTTGTTTTTGTTTTTCCATAAAAGGAGGCATGGGGATACTTGAAGGTAGCAGGAAAGGAACCAGTGGAAGATTGAATATAAGAAAAAGAGAGGGAATGTTAGAAGGGGTGTGATTTTGGAGGAGATAAGATGAAGGTCATATGTAGAGGGTTTAGTCTTGGCAAGGAAAAGAAAATATTCTCATCAGAGAAATGTCACATGGTACACCAACTAAACCTACTCTTACTGACACATCCCTATGTTTTATCTTATACTTTCCATTCATTCAATTCAAAATACAGATATTTCAGGGAGATGAGCCCAAGATCATCTACCAGTGCACTCAGTTGACTTGTAATTCTGTGTAAATGTACTAGTACAATTTGTTAGCCTTTATGTTTTCCTTAGTAGTACCTGTCACATTTGCCTCTTTTTGAGTAGCAGTTTTTCTAAGCTCTGGTTATTGAATTCCATCTCCACCTCTACCACTTAATTTCTAGACAATAAGAGGAGATTAGTTGAATTCCTTCATTTTATCTCTACTCTGTATCGTAAACTCCTCAGGAGTAGGTGCTATGTAGGTGTTGGAGTTGGACTGGAGTGAGTTAGGGAAATACGTTTTAGGTTGACCTATTAGAATGGGCAGAATTCCAGAGATGTTCTGGGTGGGAAGAATGTCTGAATTGGAAAGGATATTGTGATTCGCTGTAGAGGTCAAGGGATTAGAAATCCCTTTGGTTAAAATCCAAGGATTCAGAGAGGCTCCGCTATGGATCTGACACAGAATCCCTAAAGAGAAAACCAAGGAAAGAGGCTTCAACTATCCTATATGGAGATAGTTGCAGGGAATATAAAATAGATATCAGAGAGGGACATATGGTAGATGTTTTGAAAAAGGAGGAACACGTCCTTTGAGTCATATTTGGGAAGAAGATAGGGAAAATAAAATGGTCTTGTTAGTGGTGTTCAGGAATATGATGAGGAAAGAGAATGCCAGAGAAAAGGGAACTCTAGCAATAATAACAGTAGTAACTGACATTTATACAGGGTATCCAGTTGCATGAAAACTTTTGAGACAGCCTGTATACAGTAGCAATTTGCAAAGATTTGCATTTATTATCTCATTTGTGCTGTATGTGAGGTCAGTACTACAGATATTATTACTTCCATTGTATGGATGTGGAAACCAAGACTCAGAATAATTAAATAACTCTCCCGTAGTCACACACTTAGTAAATGTCAGAGGCAGTATGTGAAGTGACTTTTCCCTGACCTCAAGCTCAGCATTCTACCCACTGTACTATATAGCTTGTCACTGTATTGTGCTGTTAAGAGCATTAAGGTATTTTCAATTTTTGCCTCTCCAGTGCCTGGAAAAAATTACTCATAGTGGGCACATGTTTTTTGAATTAATTTGATTAGAATTATATTAAATAAAGCAAAAAGAGTTTGTGTGCCAAAAATGAGGGAAACCATAGGATTCAATTTCAGTTTAATGTAAGGGCAAAAGACCAAAAACAAATGACACATGAAAATTGAAAAAGTAGAGTTTCCAGCATGTTGCTCTAGAAATTGTGCAACATAAATGTTTATTGTTGACCGTTTCAGGTTGTGTCCAACTCTCCCTGACCCTATTTGGGGTTTTCTTGGCAAAGATACTGGACTAGTTTGCCATTTCCTTTTCTGGCTCATTGTATAAATGAGGAAACTGAGGCAAACAGAGTTAAATGACTTGCCAAGAGTTACACAGCTAGTGTCTGAGGCTTCACAATTTAAATATATTTGAATCATTGGCTGCTTGGAGATATTTAACTCTGGGTTTGAATGGGAAGATGACAGGAGGGGAAAGAAAGGGTCAGAGAAGACAAAGGAGTGCATGAGGAACCATAAAAAGAGAAACTGAGGAAGTGGTCATGAAGGTGGTAGAGTAGATAAGGAGTGCAGTATAAGAAAAGACAAAAGATAAAATGGCCTGGAAGAAATGTGATAATAAATCTTGTCAAAGGCTATGGGAGAAATCTGGAGAGAGAAAAAGAGGTTGGGAGATTTGGTTCATGAACAGATTGTTAGTGACTTATGTCAAGGTAGTTTCAGTGTAGTGAAGTGGATGAAAGTGACTGGAGACAGCCAAAAGGAGCCAGAGGAGGAGAAATTGAGAATCAGAGTAGGTAAATTCAAGATACTTAGGGAAGAATGAGAAATAAAGAACAGAATAGGTGAGACAAATGGAATAAAACGACCCAAGATTCTCTTCACTCCTGCCAACCTCCACCCATACATTCACACCCATCCACCCACCATAATGAAGCAAGAATGGATTTGAAAACTGAAGAAATACTGTTTGTGGATTGTGAAATTGTAGAAAGAACCAGTGAATGAGCAAGTGTAATAATACATGAGAAGGAAATAATAGAGGGAATAGACTTTGGAGAATGATAAGAAGAGAAAAGAGAGAGCTAAGTACCCAAGGAACTTCTCCATTTTGAGCCCAAAGCTGTTGTTTTGGAGGTCTATAACACTGTAGGGAAATGTTTATATGGGGAAGAAAACTATTTCTGAGAATATTATTGCAGATGAAACACTTCAGTGAATATTATTTTATATGAGCTTCTATTTCTTAACCATTTGTAAATGCGGAGCATGAACTTTCCAGCAATGACTTGTTTTGCCATTATCTGGAGGAAAGAAAGGAATTTCCATAATATAATAATTCCCATATCAGTTATACAGTGCTCTTGCCTGCATCTGTACTTTTATTCCCACTACAATGCCACGGGCTGGGTGCACACTCAATATGAAATAAAATGGATTTAGTAAACAGAGATATAACCTAACCTATCAAACTAGAAAAGATAGAAAAAGATGAGGAAACTCATTTGGGAAGGAAAGAGAGAAGACAGGCATGCTAATTCACTGCTACTGTAGCAATGTATTGATGCAGCTGGTTTGCAAAGTATTTTGGAATTTTTCAAGAAATGTCATTAAACTCTATGCCTTTGGTTGAAAGATCTCAGTACTGAGAATAACCCAAGGAGATTATTGACCCGTATATACAAAAATATTCAGAGTAGCATTGTTTGTGAAACAAACTAGATGAGATGCCTGGAGAGAATGGCTGAATCAATTATATAAATGTCATGGAATGGTGTTACTCTGTAAGAAAATAAGGAAAGACTTTTATGAAATAATGCTAGGTAAAAAAAGCAGAGGTAAAACAACATAATTACAATAGTGTAAGAAAGGAGGCAACAACATTTTATTCAAGTTCAATGGACAATGTGGGTAAACTATAGAATGTAACACAGTCTATATTACTCAATTAAATGGTTTTGCTTAACCATTTCCAAGAAACATACTCCATAAAGTGGTTAGTTCTGCTATTTCATGAAAAGTGTCTTCTGGTTTGACAAAATGTTATCAAAAATTAAAAAAAAATAATTACATAGATATACTAAATTAGGAGATATAAACCCCATTTCTTATATTATTTAATGATGCCTCATTCAATATGGAACAATGCCCAAGCTCCTTAACCTGATATTCAAGCTTCTAAACATTTGACCCCAACCTCATTTTCAAACTAAATGGGATATCTATTGTCTCCTGGAAATGTGTTCATAGAATCGCGGAATCCCGGTGTTGGAAAGACTTCAGAGACCATCTAGTCTAATTCATATCTGAACAGGAATTCCTTCTCCAACACACAGCAAATGGTCACGGATCCTTTGCTGCCTTCTGAGGGTGCTCTTTCCACTTTGGGGGTATCTCTAATCGTTAGAAACCTTTTCCTCACATCAAACCCAACCATACCTATTGCTTCTAGTTTTGTCCTACGGCCAATTTATTCTATCTTCCACATGATTACAGTTCTTCAAATAACGGGCCAGAAATCATCCTCTTCTTTCTAATCTCTCCAAGCCTTCTCTTTCCATGTTAAACGTTTCAAGTTCCTTCAACTTACTCTCATGGCACTATCTAGAGACCCTTCGCTGCCCTGGTGGCGTTCTCTTGGAAACCCTTTAGCCTGCCAACATTCTTCCTACAATGTGGTACCCAGAACAGAACACTGGACTCCAGATTAATTTAATCCAGGCAGAGTATATTTTATTGAGCTTGGACATTATGTCTCTCTTAATTCAATATAAGATTGCAATAGATTTTTTGGATGCTGTTTAACACTGTTGATTCATATTAAGATTTTTGTCCACCAAAATACTCAGATTCTTTTCAGAAAAACTTCTGTCTGGCCATGACTACCCCATCTTCTATTCATGAAGTTGATTTTTAAAGACTTTATATTTATCTCCATGACATTTCATTTTATTAGATTTAGCCTAGTGTTTTAGCTTGTCAAGCTATTTTTGGAGCCTGGCTCTGTCATCCAGTGTGTTAGCTATTGTTCCTAGGCTTGCATTATCTGTAATTTCAATAAATATGCTATCTATACCTTCAAAGCAACTCACTAGTAAAAATATTAAATATTGTATGAGAAGATGAGGGTAGCTAGAGCATTGGTCCTGGAATTGGGAGGACCTGAATTCAAATCTGGCCTCAGACACAACTAGCTATGTAACCCTGGGCAAATCACTAACCCTGTTCATCTCAGTTCCTCATCTGTAAAATGAGCTAGAGAAGGAAATGGCAAACCACTCCAGTACCCTTGCTAAGAAAACCCCAAATGGGGTGGTGGAGAGTTGGACATGACTGAAATGAGTCAACAACAACAACAACAACATATAAGAAGATACCCTTGATTCATCCTTTTACAGAATTAGGAGGGTCACAAGTATTGCATATTACATATAAATTCAGACTTATTCAGTATATTAGTCATTATACTGATTTTTCTTCTTTTTCTTTTGTCTTTAAAAAAACAATATTTGTTATTTAGGATGGCTCTCTGAGGGGGGAGAGATGAGGGATACCAGGGGAACCTATGACAATGAGAAAAAGCATCAATAAAAACTGACCAAAAAATGATAAAAGTAAAAAGAAAAAGGAAAAATTAAGTGTCACAGGAATAAATACAAATCTCACAGCCACTTTATTAGAGATATCCTTCCAGGTCAGTGTTAAACTTTTAATGACTACTTTTTGGGTTGAACTGTTCAACTAGGTCTGAATCCACCTAAGTATCCTATTAGCTATCCTACATCTTTCTGTCTTGTTCAAAAGAATAAGATAAAAAGACTCTATCAAATATTCCTTTAAAATCTAGGTACATCATATCTGCATCATTCTCCTGATTTACTAGTCCAGTAATCCTGTTAAAAAAGGGAGATGATATCCTTCAATTCTGTACCACATCTTCTATAAACATTTAAAGATCGTTGACCATGACTCAGTAATCAGATCAGTCAGTCAATCAATCAAGTAATTAATTATTGATTGCCCACTGTTCACCAGGTGCTGTGCTGCATTTTTGGCATACTTGTTAAAAATTAAAAAAAAATCTCCTCTCAAGTATCATACACATTTTTTTTGGCTCCAGAGATAACACACACTACAAACACATACATACAGACATATGTAATAAATACAAAAATAAACACACATATGTAAGTTCTTTAACTTCCTTTGGATATCTTTCATTTTACTTTAATGACTTGACCTCCTCAAGGGCAACTAGGTTCTCTCACTTTACATATTAATTCCATGTTAGCGTTTTTCTGGTGTTGTTCTTATGTCAAAGGTCATAAGTTCATTGATGTAGAACTGGAAAATACCTTACAGAACATCTAATACCATCTCCATATCATCCTACTATTCAATAAACTCCTGAGACTTAATATTCCCTCTAGAATAAAATGTAAACTCCTCTGTTTAGTTTTTAAAATCTTCATAACTTTGTCTTATCTATCTTTCTAGCCTTGTTGTACATTATTCTTCCTCTCTGTCCCATCCTTGTTCCCCAACTCTCTGTGATCCAGCCAAACAAATCTCACCCAGGGCACTACATTTTCTCTCTCTGTGCTTTTGTAGTGGCAATCCCACAAATGTGGAATGTTCTCCCACTTCACCGCCATCTCATAGAATTCTTCTCTTCCTTTAAAATGTAGCCAAGTACCACCTTCTAAGTGAAATCTGTCCTCCCCTCAACTGCTAGCATCCTTCTTAAACTACCTTATGTTTAACTACTTTGTGTTTCTTTGTGGTTGTTCTCTCTATTTTTATTCTTTATATTCTTATCTATTCTTATTGTCTCTTCCATTAGAATGTAAGATTCTTATGAGAAGGAATTGTTGCATTAATTGTATTTGTATCCCTTGTACCTAGCAAAATACCTAGACATAGTAGGTGCTTAATAAATGCTTATTGATTGATTATAGATGAGGAAACAGAGGCATGGAGAGGTCAAATGACTTAGTCAAGGGTACATAGGTTATCAAGTGATGAGTCAGAATTTTCTGGCTCCAAATATAGTGACCTCTGGTAATGCACCATATGATTCTCATTGGCAAAAAAAAGATGAAAGCTAAAATGAACAGCTCTGCCTTTTTCTGATATATATTATGATCATTCAAACCCCCTTGAACAATGATTCTACTCCTTCTTTGATTCCCTTCTTTTCCCTATCATAGGCTAATTTTTTTTAAATTTTAGCTTTGGTTGAGATCCTTAGTTTGTTCTTATGATGAGGTGGGACTTGGGCTGAGCAGTGAAGAAAGCTGTTTATTCTAATACTTTAATTGACAAATCAATCAATAAGCATTTATTATTAAGCATCTACATACCAAACACTATGCTTGGTGCTCAGAATATGAAGGCAAAAAAAAATGAAACAATTCTTATCCTTAGGAAACTTATATACTTTTGGGAAAAATAACATGCACACATGTATGTATATATTTATATATATGCATAATTCAATATAAATAAAGAGTAGTTAAATGTGAGGCAGTGAGAGAGAGAGAGGACACTAGCAGTTGGGGTCATTGAGGAAAGGCTTCACATAGATGAAAATGATGCTTATGTTATGTTTTTAAGGAAGTGAGAGATTCTAAAAGGTAGAGGTAAGAAGTGAGTGCATTCCAAAATATTGCAAAGACAAAGAGATAGGACATTGAATGCAGTCTGTGAGGAGTAAAGAGAATGGTAGGTTAGATGGCTCATAGAATGTGGGAAGGTGTAATATATAAAGAGGTTGGAAAGATAGGTTGAGAAGAACTTTACAAGTCAGAGGAGTTTATATTTGGTCCTAAGGTTGTTGGGTGCCACAGAAGTTTATTAAGTAGAAGAATGATCAGGAACATAATCTGACAGCTGTGCAGAGGACAGATTGTAAAAGGGGATGACTTGAGATAGGAAAAATCAATCAGTAAGCCTTCATTGTAGTCCAGGATGGAGGTGATGAAGACCTGAAGTGGTAGCTGTTTGAGTAGAGAGTTTTGGTCACATGCCTCTGTTTTGAAGGTAGAAATAGTAAGAAGTGGCACCTAATTGGCTATGTGGAATGAATGAATGAGAAATACATGTAATGTACCCAGAAGAATGGAAAGAAAGGTAGTAGCCTTGACAGAACTAGTGAAGTTTGGTAGAGATAGTCAGGGAAGAGAATAATTTGAGTTCAAATCCTATCTTACACACTAATTAGCTGTGTGACCCCAGGTAAGTCACTCTTAGTGAGCCTTAGTACACTCACCTGTAAAATGGGGATAATAATAGCATCTACCTATCACATGATTGTTGTGAGGATCAAATGATACAACATATGCAAATCACATTTCAAACTTTAAGATGTTCCATAAATGTCATTATTGTTGTTGTTGTTATTGTTTTGTAGGTTAGGAGGAAATGTGCTATAGACCTTGGGACAATCTGTGTAAATATATGGGCATGGAATATCTAAGTGGTAACTCTTTCGTATAATTCTTTTAAAAATGTAAGTTGGTCAATAAATTCACTGTGTATTCCCATCAGTTTCTTTTGACAACTACCCCTTTTACTCTTCACCAGAATAGTTTCTCTTTACATCTTCAAAATTTCATTTATGAGATATTTTCATGTGTCCTGGGCTCTCTTCCCTTGTCTAATTTTAGTTTATGTGATGCTTTCTATCCTTTCTCTAGACTCCCTCTTCTTGGGTACAAATTGTAAGATGAAAGGGTCACCTCCCATCCCATGCTAACCATCATTTCCACCCCAAAAACTAATTATTCTTTGATATATTATCCAGGATAAAAGTGCCTCTCAATGGTTCCTTCACCTTTTGATGGATAAGATTATCATTAAGGCAAGCCAGAAAATTGTCATCAGCTCATCTTTTTTGTAGAAAGAACTCTGTCAGGATAATTGAATTTTCCCATCACTATTCTCTCGCTCTCTCTCTCTTTCTCTCTCATGCTTTGTGCATGTTGTTATCTTTGTGTTTTTATTAAATTGGCCATCCTTCCACACCTCTCTCTGTATGTATATATGTATATATAATGTATATATACATATATAATACACAGACATATACAGTACATGTGTGTATGCTTTATCTTATCTTGAAATTAGACTATAAACTCTTGGAAGATGAAGAACATATCCCATTTTTTTTTGGCATCTCTGCCAAAGCCTTATTTTAACATAGGTATTCACTGAATGGTCTTTATTGTTTTTCTTGATTAGTTTTAGAGGAGAAAGATTTAAGACTTCATGTGGAGAGATAAAATTCTCGGTTTCTAATGTCAAAACCTAATTTTAAATGGGCAACTCAAGGCTACCCTGATCTTGCGCCATGTGTCTGGCAGTAGGGACCTTTGCCATGAAATTGCTGGCAAGGCTAGGTCCTAGCAAGTCAGTGATTGTCCTTCATTCAGCTTCAGTGGGTAATGAAAAAAAGGAGGAGCAGGCTGTGCCAAGCTGTCTGTGCCCTGCCATTTATATGCTGGCAGTGGACAGTGTGATATTGGTCTGTCTACTCATTGATATTCATGGCGTTCTAACAGTTGAAATCCTTTGTTCTAGCTTTGGTATTGAAGATAGAAAGTGAGTCTTCTATCATTCCTGGTTTATTGCCCCATCTTAACCCTGATGAGGGCCTGGGATATGACACTTATTTTTGAGAAAGGTTGAAAAGGAAAATATAAAAGAGAGTTGGATAAATTATAGTTCTATTACTGCTACCCTTTTATGTTATTCCTTTCTTCAGAGGAATTGCAAGTTGTTATAAGTATTTTTCTCATTCATTCTTTTAGGTTTTTGGCATTTCCAGGGTATCACACAAGATTCTAAAGTCATTTATATATATATAAATATATGTTTATATTTTTCTAAACTTGCATTATTTTCTCGTTTAAAAGAATTTCCTATAACTATATTTTCAGATTGTAGTACATGTAATCAGTGAAAATCCAATTCAACAATTCATTCCTGACAATCTTTATATAGTGGTTTAAAGTAAAAAACAAACAAACAAACTGTGAGGTAGGTAAACCAGAATCATTACCTTTACTTTATAGATGAAGAAATTGAAGGTCAGAGAGGGCTATTTAAACAGCTTGTAATTTTCAAAGCCATGATTCAAAACTAGATCTTCTACTTTTTAAGTAGCATCTTTTAAATGATGACTTTCTATAAAATGAGGGACACCAATAGACTAGATGACCTTTAAGGTCTCTTCTAATGCTGAAATTTTATAAATACGTGAAATACTTTAGTTGACTATGGTGATAAAAGGTGACTTTGGATATTAGCATTTTTATAACCAGATCCAGTTTCTGTGTTAGTCTTCCAGTTCTGGCTTTACTTTTCTCATTGATTCATATCCTTAGAGGATCATTCTGGCTTTATGCTGAGCCATAGTGTATTTTGAGTTTCTGAGTACTGTTGATTTTTAAACGGAGCCTTGGAGGATGTGAAAATTCTCAGGCTGTTTTTTTTTTTTGTGTGTAACAGCAAGGCTATATTGATTATCCTACTCACTTAAAAATGGTAGGTAAGAACATTTTTTGATTGAATCAACACACCAGAATGGAGCATGAACAAGATCTATACACCGCCTTGAATCAGTGAAAGCCATTGTGTGAGAGACTTGGTCATGCCCTAAGTAATTTGTATGAAAGGGAGGAGCTATTTCAGAACTAGAGATGTAGTGATTTTGAGGTTTGAAAGCAGAGAGGAAGGAACAGGTCAAATAGGGCTGAGCTAAGAATCAGCAGCCCCAGAACAACTGGTAGAAGGAGAAAGAGAAGGTAGAACTTAGCTGGGAAAGAGAAGAGAGTTATTGAGATTGGCCATGAGCTCTAGTGGCATCTAAGAACAGAAGACAGAAACTGATTCCACCAGTGTATCCATCTACTCAAGGACCAAAGGAAGTCCCAAGAAGTCTGATAAATATGTTGCTATACTAAGAAGTAGAATTGTTCTAGAATTATAGAAATACCCAAATTGGGGCAAATATTATAATATGGACACATGCCACATGCCACAAAAAAGTTAAATTTATTTAAGAGCTGTAGATAAACATGCTTCAGAGGCTTAGGAACTCTTTTAATTTAATGCCCACTGAAAAGTAAAACCTAGGAAAAATAGTTTCTTTCTACTTAAGATCCATTTTTCAAGGGAAGGAACTCAGGCTATTTATAAACAAATAAAAATGCTTAAAATTATGACTAATTAGAGAAATCAATTTAAAGCAAGTCTGAAATTTCACTTTACAAACATCAGAGTGACATAGATAACAAAAAAGGAAAATGATCTATGTTGGAGGATCTGTAGAAAAACAGGCATATTAATGTATTGTTGGTGGACCTGTCAATATGCACAAACAATCTGGAAGACAATTTAGAATTACAAAAAATTCCCAAATGGTGTGTGCCCTTTAGCCTAGAAATACCAACCTATAGAATATCCTTTATGCATAAAAATATTTATACCACCTATTTTCATGGTGGCAAAAAAACTAGAAATTAAGAAGATGTATAACAATTGAGGAATGACTGAATAAGTTGCAGTATGTGAATATGAAGGAGTACTATTTTGCTTAAGAAATGAGGAAATTGATTTTTAAAAATACATGGAATGGCATATCAATTGATGCAAAGTGAAGTTAGAAGAAACAAAACAATTTATAATATAACATAAATATTTTAAAAATGAACAATTTTAAGGACTTTTATAAATTAATGAAGAATGAAAGAATGAGCAGAACTAAGAGAGCAATTCATACACCAATATTGTCAAGACAAACACCTTTGAAAGTTTTGTGATCAATTCAATGACTATTCATGATTCTAGAGGACCAATTATGAAACATGCTATTCATTACAGAGAAGTGATGGATTTAGTGTGTGGAATGAAATATATATTTTTGTGTATAGCCATTGGTGAATTTGTTTTTCTTGATTGTGCATATTTTTCATGAGAATTTTTTTCCTTTTCTTTATTTTTCAGTGGGGTTTGGAATAGGTGGGAAAGAAAATAGATTTCTGTTCATTAAAAAAATAGAGAGGTGGGTGATACTTCAGATGTGAAATACAGTATGCACTTTCTGTTGAGGTCACTATATACTTTTTAGTTTTACTTAACTGTATTACTTTGATACCAGATACATTTCATGAAGTAGAAATTATCTATAAATATATGTAATAGATGGATTATTCTGTGCAAAATAATATCAATTGTGATAAAAATGTGGTTTCATATAAAAATCCTGTGGTTTCATAACAATGTAAAACATATGACTGTAGCAAAAGAAGTACATGTTGCATATTAAAGGTTTTTAAATATGTAAAAAGTTGTTAGGATTATTAAGTCAATAGACTTAATTCATATACCTTGTCCCAAGTAATTAACATAGCACAATATATTTACACATATAGGGGTATGCACACATGCACACAGATATACATGTGTGCACACGTATATGTGTATGTATGTATGTATGTGTGTATCTTCAGATGCTCAAAGGTATCTGTGATTTCACTGCTTTGAGACTTCCCCAAAATGACACAGATCTCAATCCATTCAAGTCTGACCATTCTGTGTGACTCTTGTCCATGTTCTTCTATTAGTTTGCCACAGTAGGTACATTTTGTGTGTTGGAGGCATTCTTTGCTTTTTCCTGATGAGGATGGCAGGCGAGCTCCTCATCCTCCCTGCATTAACAATCCATCTTCTCTTACTATCATGGAATTCCTTAGTGATGTCTTTTTACTCTTGTTTTGGAGAGTTCTTCATTGGTTGTATGTAGCAGCCTGCTTCTATCTACCATGTGCCTCTTTATTGTCCTGTGGTAATGGAGGACAATAATGACAATAAAAGGTACTCGTTGCTAGTTCTTTGGAGGCAGTTATATTCCACTTCCTGCTGCCATATGGCAACACCTGTAGAATGTTAGTATAGAAAAGCTGGGCCTCTGTCTTGAGATAAGTAAATAAGTCTTGTAATTTCCTAAAGGCAATTTAGCCCTCTCTCTTCCTATTATTCATATGTGAGTCCAACTCAACGTCACTCTATGACATCTTTCATAGATACACATTAATAGACAAGTTCTATAGGATATTAATCAAAATGCATGTTCAAATATGGGCAATAGACAGTTTTCATCCACTTGGTCTTTCCTTTGTGAATGGACAAAAATTCCTTTGAGTGATTACAGAGTTCTTCCAAGGGGCTCTAAAATGTTCTGGAACTTAATGTAGTCAGCATAATGGCAACTGAGAATAGGAACAATGGGAGGGTCTTATCATTCTCAGGGAATCCTTCTTTGACATCTTCTTCATCATGGTGATATGTATCTTTAATTAACATACTTCTCTATGTTTTATGCCTCACTTCATATTTCTTATGAGAGGGTCATTGAATAGGGTAATTTCTATTGTTATATATTCCAAAGAATCTTGTATGATTTTGATATTCAGATTGGAAATAATCTTTTAAAGAGACTGCAAGAAGGCCTTTGGTTCTACCAAATCAAGTACTTTTCTTTCTTTTTTTTTTTTTTTTTTGGTAACTAACAATCAGTAAGCACAACTGGATCTTTATTCTCTACATCTCTTAGTTAATAGTGAGGTGGTAAAGATGTGGAGCATGTTTGAATAAAACTTTTGCCATCAATTTGTGAAGATATGAATGAATAAGTTCATAGTTATTAATGTTATTTCAGTCATCTTTTTTCCAGTGTTAATAAAGTTCAAAATTTTTTCTCTTCCTTCAGATAAATTGTATGTTGGTTCCTTTAATACCCTCACAATTTTGTCACCTCCTGCACAGATTCCTTGTATAAACACTTGGACCAGTTCAGTCCAGCTGCTTTCCCTATCTTCATTCATTCATTCATTCATTCATTCATTCATTCATTCATTCATTCTTTAGTGCCATTTATACTTCCTTTTATAAGAACATGTGACTTTGATGTTAGGGTTTGTGTGATGGTTTCAGTGTCCTTGATGGAGTAATTATTTATGATAATCTTTGCAAATCTTTCTCATTTTTCTTCTGTTTATAGTCCCACCATTTTCTTATTCCTATTGCTCTTGGGTATATTGCCAGCTTTCTCTAAACTGAGTTTATGTTCTTCTGCTTACTGCTTTTTAAGATGATACTGCCTATAACTGTCCATCATTCTTTTTGGTAAGATTTTACTAATAAATTTGTAATCTAACCTAGTGTTGACTTTGGCAGTCATCTCTCTCCATTTGGCAGATAAGTCAGATGTTTACTCACTAAGCCTCTTTTGTTGTCCTTGTTGTACTGACTTATTAGTGGTTAAACCTATGGATAAAATTATTATAGGTTTTGTTAGAATTAATTCTGTTGCTCTTTCCCCACTTTTGATTTTCAATTACTTTTTTAAATAGTCCAGGATTAAGTTTTTTCCATTTTTATTGCATGTATTTTTCTTTTCTTTCTTCTCTTTTCCTTTCCTTTCCTTCCTTCCTTCCTTCCTTCCTTGTTTCCTTCCTTTTCTGATTAATTCTGATCTTAAGGCTGAAGAGGTTTAACTTTATAAAAAGACTGTTTGCTCAGGAAGAACTCTTACAATAGTAACAAGTCTTTCCTTGTCAAAATATAATCTATTTCATACTTTAGGTATGATTTGGGGCTCCTTTATGTTCAACATCTACCACTTCTTTTTTTGAAAAAGTTATGATCTAGAGTAGAGGTCACCAAACTGGTCTGAGGTCCAAATCTGGCCCATTGTCTGTTTTCGTAAAGCCCTTGATCTAAGAATACTTTTATATTTTTAAATATAATAAAACTTTATTTAAAAATATAAAAACCATGCTGGCCAGGATTAGCATACCCCTGATCTAGAGGCATGGGTCTTCTTCAAATCTTTGGCCTCTCTCTCTTGCCTTTTTCCATATATCTCTTTCCATTTTCATTTTTCCCCTGTTTTTCCATCAAAGTCATCAAGCATTAGAGTATATGTGGATTTGATTTAGAGAGTCTTATGATGGTCAAATGATTTTTGAAAAAATAGAGTTTGTTGATGTCTCTCACTTATAAATTGAGTTCATTTCTTCTTTTATCTCTTCTCTAACCCTCCCAAAGTGCCACTTCATAACAAGTATTTTTTTTAATGAAGGATTAAACATGAACTCCATAGGGCTTAAAATCAGCAAAAATATCCTCAAACTAGACCATACATACTGGGTGCAGCCTGAGCCTTTTATGTCAAGAAGAAGTCAGAACAAAACCTTGGGAAAAGGAGTCATATTTAGTTCTCTCTTATATGTAGAATCTAGGGGGAATGGACTAATAGAAAATGTCAGTGGGACAGTGATTATTTTGTATGCTTCATTATTTATAGATATACTGTTCAAGGATGACCATTCGAAGCCTCAGCTATTATTATTCTGGGTGGTACTTACAACATGGAGTTAACCATCATATTATTCCTCATTTCTTGTTGCAGTTATCCTAGTTTTCTTTTTAGAGTTAGCATGTCCCCTGACTCACATCGTCATCATCTGCCTTGGCAGAAGATTTGAGAGGTGTTAGTATGAGTAAGAAGTGGGGCAGAGAATCAAAGAAGTGAACACCAACAGTCTGTCTGGTCCTGTTCGCTGCCAAATTCCTAGACCCTCTTCCTCCTTCAGTGAATTCAGTAGTTCTCATTTATATTGACTTTGAGATTATAAAGCACTTTTGCATACATTAATTCTAAAGTCCATTTGGTTGGCATCTTTGAACCTTAATGTTTTAAACTATAGAAATGTGTATGGCAACATTTGTGCAGCTTACCTTAAAGGGTAGCTGTGAAGAAAATTATTTATAAACTTTAGTGTTGTATAGTTATTATCATTGTTTACCTAACTTGTCATCTCTCAGATTGTACGCTCTTCGAGGGCAAAGGTGAGATTTTATTAATTAATTAAACTTATTATTTATTAAATATAACTTAAATATTTAATATTATTTATTTATACACTTTACACAATTTAATTAATTTGAATTATCTTCAGAACAATGTGAATCACCTAGATCTGAGGCTGGGTGGATCTCTTAAGTTCAGGAGTTCTGAGCTACAATTGAGCTAAAGCCAATCTGGTGCTTGCACCAAGTCTAGTGGGGAAGGGAGCCCCTGGCAGTGAGAGTCACCAGGCTGCCTAAGAAGAGATGAACTGGCCCTTGTCAGAAAAAATGGAGCAGGCTAAAGCTTTTATCCCATTCAGCATTGGGATCAACCCCTGACTGACCTCTGTACTTCCAGCTTGAGTGAGATAAGTAAACCCAGTTGAAAGAAAGAAAAGAAGAAATAAAGCAAGTAAGAAAGCAAGCAAGAAAGAAAAAAAATAAAGGAAGAAAGAAGGAAGGAAGGAATAAAAGGAAAGAAGGGAAAAAGAAAAGGAAAAAAGAACAATGTGAGTTAAGGAGAGCAAGTATTATTAATTCACCTTTTTTTAATCCAAATTTAGTCAAACATCTAAAAAATGATATTCACAGAAATAAATCCCAAGTGGTTTGGGGGTGTCAAGTAGGCTAAGGAATTGGGGTTAACCTCACTTTTCAAAGGAGGAAATTGAAGCTTAGAGTGGTGAAATAATTTGTCCAGCTCCAAAGAATTGAGCACTATAGGGGACCATCTGATCTTCCAGCTGCCATGTTTTATATATAAGGGAACTGAGTCCTCAAGAGAGAAAGGTACATGTTGGAGGTCACTCAAAGGAGTAAGCAGCATAGCTGGTATTCAAGCCTATGTCCTCTGACTCTTTCTAGATCCAAAACTTGTTCAATTAGAGGATGCTGCCCCTTTGTAAATACTGCCCACATTTAGTTTCAGCTAGGTCTCAGAGTGGATAAAGTCTGGAAGATCTGCATTCAAATCTTGCCACATTCACTTACTACCCTGGGCAACTCATTTGACCCCTCTCGGCCTCATGTTCCTCATCTGTAAAATAGGGATTATCGTAGCAAGTGCACCATAGAGTTATTGGGAGGAACAAGTGTGATAACATAGGTAGAACACTTTTCACAGTTTAAAGCACATGTAATAATAATAGGATAGCTGCTATTATCATTACTATTATAGGTAGGGGCAGCATGTTACAGTGTAAAGAGCAACAGATTTAGAGTCAGAGGACCTGAGTTTAAATCCTGACTCCTCTGTCACTTATTACCTGTGTGATCCTACATAACCTCTCTGGGTCCCAGTTTCCTCATCTGTAAAATGAAAGGGCTAGAGTAGGTGGTCCCTCCAGTCCATTTTACCTCCAAATCTCTAATACTATGGCCCTAAGTAGGAAGTCTGGAGAACTGATGCTATCCTGTTGTCTAGAAAGAGATCTGGCAAACTTGGAGAAAAGCCTTACTACCCTTATAATTCCATCCTTAAAGTTTGTCTTGTCCTCTATTTTTTGTACACACTCCCTACCCTACTCCCTCCCTCTCTCTCTGTATATATACTTTGTGTACCTATAAATAGGTAAGTTATTTAATACATATAACATACCTTAAAATCTTATACCATTTTATACTTTTCTTTTTTTAGATTATTTTTATTTCATTGAATATTTTCCAATTACATGTACATTTTTTTAGCAATCATTTCAAAATTTTTTTGATTTCAAAATGCTCTCTCTCCTTCATGCTCCTACCCCCCCTCCTTGAGAAGCAAGCAATTTGATATCAATTATACATGTGAAGTCATGCAAAACTTATGTTCATGTTAGCCATGTTGCAAAAGGAAACACAAACAAAATAAAACAATAAAAGTAAAGGAAGTAAAAAAATATCTTTCAATGTGTATCCAGAATTCATCAATTCTCTCTCTGGAGGTAGACAACATTGTTCATCATGGGTCCTTTGAAATTGTCTTGAATCATTGTCTTGATCAGAGTAGCTAAGTTTTTCACAGTTGATCATCCTTACAATATTGCTATTACTGTGTACAATGTTCTTTTGGTTCTAATAACTTTACTTTGCATTAGTTCATATACATTTTTCCAGGTTTTTCTGAAACCATCCTGCTCATAATTTCTTATAATACATTAGTACTCCATTATTTATATACCACAACTCGTTCAGCCATTCCCCAGTTGATGGGAATTCCCTTGATTTCCAATTCTTTGTCACCACAAACATAGCTGCTGTAAATACTTTTGTGCAAATAGGTCCTTTCCCCTTTTCTTTAATTTCCTTAGGATACAAATCTAAAAGTGATATTTCTGGGTCAAAATACCACATACTTTTTATTTTCTTCCTTTCCCTTCTTCTTCTTCTTCTTCTTCTTCTTCTTCTTCTTCTTCTTCTTCTCATCTCTCTCTCTGTCTCTCTGTCTCTCTCTCTCTCTCTGTCTCTCTCTCTCTCTGTAGCAATTGGAGTTAAGCAACTTGCCCAGAGTCACACACCTAGTAAGTGTCTGACACCAGATTTAAATTCAGTTCTTCCTGACTCCAAGGCCAGTTGCTCTATCCACTGCACTACCTAGCTGTCACCATACACTTTTCAAAGTTTATTTATATAGGTAACCTGTATATACTTTGAATTCCATGCAAACTGGTTTTCTTGTTTTTCTTCCAACCTAATGTTCAGTGTCTCATCTCCATGCCTTTACAAAGTATGTCCCATATGCCTGGAATGCGTCTTTTCCTTATGGCAGCTCAGCTTCACTACCAACTCCTACAAGGGGTCTTTCCTGATGCTCTCAGCAAGCATTGCTCCTGTCTTGTATTTATCTTGTATACGTTGTATACATTTCATAAATACTTATATCTGTACATTCTGTCTCTCTCAATAGGATGTGAGCACCTCCAGGGCAGGGACCATTTGATGTTTGTGCTTGTATCCCTAAGTACCAGCATACAGTAGGCACTCAATAGATTTTTACTGATTGATTTACATGTAATCTCATTTTATATTCTCAAAAGTTATGTGCAGGAAGTAGGAGAGTTTATCATTCCTTTTTTACTGCTCAGGGCTTGCCAAAGCCCTACTATTGATTAATGATGGACTTGAGATTAGAACCGTGGTTTTCTCCCCTCTAGTTCAATTCTCTTTTACTCCAAACAGTATTGTGGTCTCCACAGAAAAATGAGAGGGCCTCCTTTAGCTAAACAAACCTCTTTTTATACTGGAAATTGAGTTTGCAGTTGCTGAATAGCAGGATCTTTGCAGTTCCTGTGCTGCTAGTATTGCCAATCATGTATTGTTTTGTAAAATGCTTTGCTGTATTCTGGAAATAAAAGAGATACTTTGCTGAGCTAAATTCTATTCTTTGAATATCACAACTAACCATCGCACCCCCAAAGTACAACACGTTATAAGAGAGAAAGAAAAAAAAACACAAACAATGGTTTAAAGAAAACAAATACCACACACCAAAGCGGGAGAATGCTTGAGTGCATTAAAGTTAATACAAATGGTCACAGGCAAGGGTATTTTTCACTATGACAAAGTCTAATGATTTATAATTATGAGACTATTGACAGGCAGGGGGGTGTAGTGGTTAGGGAGCTAATCTCAAACTAGTGAGACCTGGGTTCAAGTACTGCTTTTGACACATTCTGGCTAAGTCACAATTTTCCAGGGCTCTAAGAAACTCTCTTAAAATTCTAAGCTACAAAGAAGGTTTAGATGTGTTGGTAGAGGGAGTTTCCTTATCTGGAACTTCACTATATAAATGAGATTACAGGTCCATTCCCTAATCCTAATCAGCACAAAAATCCTACTGGAATGAAGCCAGCTACATCACACTGTGTTTTGGCTCACTGCGAGAACCTGTTTTCTGAAGAGAAATCCAACATAAAGGTTATAACTGACAGTTATTTTTTTTCCCAGTCCTTAAAAGCTCCAAGTTCATGGCTTCTTCTGTGAATACTTATTGACCATAGCTGTCTGTTTTATGTTTTCCTTTAGATGTGTTTAAACTTTTAGAGGAGAAATTTAAACTCTGATTCTTCTTTTTGCCAGGCCATGGTGTCAACCTTTGGGATAGTTTTTACTGAAGTCCTATAGTTTTTCTAATTTCATATAGTTAGTCAGTCAGCCAGCAAACATTTCTTGAGCACCCATTTTTTGACAGGCACTGATCCAGAGGATGAGACCAAAAAACAAAATCAAACAAAACCAAGGCCCCAAACAAACAAAAAACCCCAAATAGACAAACACATAACTTCTTTTCATAAGGTTGTCTTATTCTGAGCTGAGCTACTTGTCTCATTCTCAAGAGAAAGGCAAGATCATCTACGCAGCTCTACCATTTGGAATGCCTGAAAGCTAGCTACACTGGTTATATTCCAGAATGCTTTTGATCCAAAACTTGATTGAATTTTTGTGACTTCAGAATGTCTCCAGATATTTGTCTCTTCACTCTCCATCTCTTTTCTCCCACATAATTAATGACCTTTACTGTTTTCAGGGAGAAATATCTTTCCAATACTGACTCATTCATTATCCCTTGTTGGTCAGGATTTTTGCAAAACTTGCAACTGTCTGTAGGTACTCCAATACCCAGCATGTTCTGGATGAACAGTAAATATTAAGTAGCACTTCAACCTGGATCATTTTTCCTTTCACTGCAAGGGTGAAAATCTTCTGGGTTTTGGACACCAAATCATGGAATTGTCCTACTTTTCAATGAAACCATCCAGAAACAACCTTACTGACAAATATATATGAATATAATACTGACATCTGTTTTTTTAAAATGCAGTATTTCATATCCATAGTGTATCTCTGCTTTGGGGTCAGTCTTGGTCATTATCATTTCATAGGAGTGTTTTGATTATTTTGTTTTTCTTTTTATTTACCTTATTTTAATCATTGTGGTTGTAGTTTGCCTAGCTTTGCTTATTTTACTCTGTGTCAGTACATGTAATTTCGTATTTCTTTGTATTCATATATTGTTCCATGTTTCTTTCTATTCTTTGTGTTCTCTATTTCTTTTAGTACAATAATAATAATCCATTAAGTTTATGTGCCACAATTTGCTTAGCTATTCCACAATTGATAAGTCTCTGCTTTGTTTCCTGTACTTTCTACTACAAAAATTTCTACTATAAATATTAGAGTGTTTATGGAACCTTTCTTTTGTTTTTGTTATTGACCTTTTTGGAGTATATATGTCTTGCACTATTCTCTCTGGGTCAAAGAATTTGGTCATTTTTTGTTACTTAGCATCATTACAGATTGCTTTCCAGAATGTCTGAACCTATTTACAAGTCCCTTAAAAGTGTACAAGGGTGCTTATCTTTCTACAGCCACTCTAACACTATTCCCATTTTTTGTCATCTTTGCCATTCTGCTAAGTATGAGGTAAAACCTCAGAGTTGCTTCAATTTGAATTTCTCTTCTTATTAAGGAGTAGGAGTAATCTTTCATGTGACTAATAATATTTTGCAATTCATATTTAAAAGAATTGGCTGCCTATATCCTTTATATATTTATCTATTGAGTAGTGAGTTTTGGTCTTAGACATTTGTGTTGGTTCCCTATGCATCTTTGATATCAGATGCTTTTTAGAGATATTAATTGCAAATGTTTTTCCCCAGTTGACCACTTTCTTTCTTATCTTAGTTGTATTAATTTTGCACAACCTTTTTTAAACATTTTTTTCAACAAAATTATCTATTTTATCATTTATGATCATCTCTATTCCTTTTTTTTGGAAATTCATAGCTATGAGAAGTACTTGATTTGGTTATCTTTTAAAAAATAAATGTTTATACATATGTTTTGGTTTTACAGTATGTGCATTTCCCTCTGTAAAACCTTTCTTCTCCCTTTCAGAGGGCAATCCTATTTAATTAAGAATAAATAGAATTAAGAACAGAAGAAGAAAAAACAATTCAGCAAACTAACCAACTTATCAAAAAGATCTAATGTCTTATGTGAGATTCCATGCCAATGGTCTCCAAACTTTGCAAAGAAGCCCTGGGCATGGGAAGAAGAGTCTACTCATATCTTTTATTTGAGTTAATGTTGATTACTATAATTTAACAGAATTCAGTATTATTTTGTTTTGTCTTCCTCTCTTTCCATTGACATTGCTATTGTTATCACAATGAAAATATTATATTATTTATCTGGTTCTGCCTATTTCACTTTTCATCAGTTCACATACATTTTTTTCTGTGATTCTCCATATTCACCATTTCTTACAGCACAGTAATAGTCTATTATGTTAATATATCTGAACTTTAATCATTCCCTTATTAGTGAGTATCTGCTTTGTTTCTAGTTCTTTGTATTCACAAAAGTACTATTATAAATATTTTGGTATATTAGATTCCTTTCTTTATGTTATTGACCTCCTTGGTCAATAAGCCTAGCAGTAAGCTTCCTGGGTCAAAAGGCATAGACATTTTAGTCATTTTATTTGCATAACTCCAAATCACTTTCCAAAATGGTTGAACCAATTCACAGTTCCATTAGTGCATTAGTGTATTACCCACCTCTCCCTTCTCCAGTGTCTCCAATATTAACTATTCCCATATTTTGAGTTCTTTTTTAACTTGCTGGTTGTGAGGTGAAGCCTCATAATTATTTTGGTTTACATTTCCTTTATTTTGAGCCTTTTTTTCATGTGGTTGTTAATAGTTTGCAGTTCTTTGGGGAGCTGTTTGTCATAACCTTTGACCAATTTAATGACTTTTGGTTTTACGTGTCTCTATTATTTATCTATCTATCTTAGATATCAGACCCTTATTTATTTATCTTCTAATTTTTTTTTAATGCTTTGGCCTTTAACAGTTAGGTCACATAGTCGTATTGAATTTATTATGGCATATAAGTAGTTGGTCTAAATCTAGTTTCTGCCAAAACTTCTTTCCAGTTTCCCCAGAAATTTGTGTCAAATACAGAATTTTTTCTAAGTAATTTATATTTTATGATTTATTAATTACTAGTCAGTTGAGTTTAGTTGCTTATGTTTCTTCCTTATCTAGTTTGCTTTATAGATCTACTTTTCTATTTTTTAACCATCACCAAATTATTTTGATCATTACTGATTTATAGTATAATTCGGGGTCTAGAAGGAGATATTCTCCCTCCATTCCTACTTTTGTATTATTTAGCTTGAAATTTTTTATTTGTCCAAATGAATTATGTTATTACTTGTTTAACACATTCCTTTTGAAGTTAAATTGCTGTGGCATTGAATAGAGATAGATCTGGACCTATGATTTCATTGATATAGGGATCTACTCTGCCTATCTCACTCCAAAAATAAAAAGGGCCTGCATAAGATTAAAGCCCATTTTTTTTGTTCTTCCTTGTTTAATTGGTTACATTGAACAGAAAAATCTCATCACTAAATGTCCAGTCTTCTGGTGATTTGTCTTTTCTCTAGGTTATTTCTTTGACTCAGTCCACTAAGACATGGACCCTATAGTATATTTAAAGAAATTACCGACAATGCAACAATATCAATACTAAACATATATGCACCAAATGGCATGACATCCAAAAACCTAGAGTTAATGGAATTGTAAAAAGATATAGATAGTATAACAGTAATGGTGGAGACAAATGTTTCTCTTTCTGAGATGAACAAGTCTTAGAGAAAGGAAAAAGAAAACATACAATTAAAGAAACTGTTGGAAAACTTAAGGAATAAAGACTTGCAATCTCTTGTGAATGGCAACATTGAAGAATATAATATATTTCAGTACAACATAGTACCTTTACAAAAAATAGACCATATGGAGTGCACAAAGTAATTATAAATTGTTATTGGAAAGATAAATTATTTTATGTACCCCAACTCAATAAAAATAGTTATTAATACAAGAGGAGTAAGCGAAAGATATACCCATAATTGGAAACAATTACTATAGAAGCAATAATTATGTGAAAAAATGATAATGATGAGACAATATATCACATTTTTGGGGACTCAGCTAAAGTAGGTTTTGATGAAAAATTAAATATTGGAAAATATACATTGACAAAATAGGAAGAGGATTAATGAATTGAATATGCAACTTTTTAAAAAAAATGAGAAAATGAATAAATAACCTCAAAATAAGCATATAATAAGGGGAACATTTTGAACTAAAGGATAAATAAATTGGAACACAAAAAATAAGAACTGATAAACTAAACTAAAAGCTGTTGCATTTGAAAAGACTAGGAAAATTGATAGTTTTTTAGCTAACTCTGCTTAAAAAGAAGGAAAATAAAATAAAAATGAACAAGATAAAGCAAAAAAAATACCAGAAGAAATAAATAAAAGAATGATCAGAATCTATTATTTGTTGTTATTAGCTAATGTGGTAACTTCTGGACCCATGTTCCCTGAACAAGGCTGGTTAATCTCCTTTTTATAATTCTAGGGGTATACCTGAATGGTTGGGATATCTTTCTCTAATGTTATCAGAATGATCCTCCATTTTGGGTGCCTTACCCCAATTGTTAGTCACTAGTAGATAATACCTCACTCAGTTCCATTGAAACAATTAGTATTATTTATAATTTACAAAGGAATATTCGAAAATATAACAATAGCAAAAATACAAATATTTTCCCTCAACACCTAGGGTGCACTTATACCCTTATACCACCTCAATATCTAAGGAGAGTGGGTTCACACTTAACATAGTTTCTATATAGCATTTACAGAACCTAGTTCATGTTCGAATTCAGCATTGCTGCCAGATGAGTCTTCGTTTCAGTTACTGTTGGGCTGGGTCTTGAAGGTTTCTCTAGCTCTTCAGGACATTGATCCTGGTTGTCTGCAGAACTTGATATGGCTCATGATCCTGACCTTTAGAAACTCACAAAGGTGTAGCCTTCAGTCCCTTCACTTCAAATGAAAGACCAAACCCCAAGGCAGACAAGGAATCAAGGTCCATATACCCAGTACCACTTGTAAGCCTTGAAGGGGAGAAGTTCTGATACTCTCACCATTCTAGTCCATCTTATATATTGGGACTGAAGTTCAAATCTTATGATCTAAATCCAGTTTAGTGGCTTCCTGTTGCCTCTGGGATAAAACATAAACTTCTCTGTTTAGCTTTTAATGCCTGATTCAACTTAGCCCTACTTAGCTTTCTAAACTCATTGGACATTCCTCCCCATCCCTCACTCTGTGATCCACCCAAACTGGTCTTCTTGCCTTTGCACTAGCTCTTCTCCCCATGCATGGAATTCCTTACTTCCTTGTCTCTGTCTCAATGATTCCCTCTATTCCTTTAAGATAAATCTCAGGCACTATCTTCTGTAAGAAGACTTTCTTCATTTCCTCACTCCTAGGGCTCTTCCTCCCAAATTACCATGTATTTAACTACTTTTTATATAATAGTATTTATTAACTTTATATTAATGCTGTCTATATTTTTAAATGTACTTGTCTCACTCATTAGAATATAAATTGCTTCAAGTAGGGATTGTTTCATTCTTTGTTCTTATATCCCTAGGCCCTAGCAGTGTGCCTGGTACATTAGTGTTAATAAATAATAAAAAAGTAACAAAATAAATAAAAAGTAATAAAAAGAGCTTAATAAATACCTGTTGATTAGTTGACTACACGAGCTATTCTCAAAAATTGAGAAAGAAAAAATTCTTCCAAACTGCTTTCATGAAGAAAAAAGAAGGTTGATTACTTAAACCAGAGAAAGATAAAACAAAGAAATAGAACTAAAGACTAATATCATTTGTGAATTTGGCTCAGCGATTTTAAATAAAATATTGGCCAAAAAAAAGCGCCCTATAGCAATCTATCAAAAATTATTCACTATGATCAAGCTGGATTTATACCAGGTATGGAAAAATGATTCAGCTTTAGAAAAGCCATTAATCATGTGAAAAACAAACAAACAAAAAAATCCAGATAACATGACTGTATCAGTCTTTGAAGAAAATGGCTTTGACAAAATACAATACTCATTTATGCTTAACAAATAAAACCTACAAAGCACAAACAGACACAGTTAACAAGCATTTATTAAGCACCTACTATATTGAAGGCATTGTACTAAGCACTGGAAATGGGAAGAAAAACAAAGAATAGTACCTGCTTTCAAGGAGATCACAAACTAATGAGGGAGACAGTATGGAAAGAATTATGTACATACAAGTTATCCAAAGGATAAATAGATGATAATCACCAAGTAGAAGGGGCTAGCACTAAGGGGGATTAGCAAAGGCTACTCATAGAAGATGGGATTTTAGCTGGGATTTGAAGGAAGCCAGGGAAGCCAGGAAGTAGAAATGAGAAGGGTGTGAATTCCAGACCTGGGGCTAGCCAATAAAAATGACTGGAGTTGGGAGATTGTAGTATCTAGTGGAAAGAATAACAAGGAAGCCAATTATCCCTAGATTCACAGAGTTTAGGAGGAGGTGTAAGGTGCAAGAAGGCCTCTTTTTATCTTTGCTTCTGATGGTGACCTAGAGCCATTAAAGTTTATTGAATGAGGAGTGGTGGTGGTGGTGGTAGTGGAGAGAGAAAACATGGTCAGATCTGTGCTTTAGGAAGTTTAATTTGACAGCTGAATGGAGGATGGACTGGAGTAGGGAGTGTCTTGAGGCCAGGATACTGATCAGCAGGCTATTGAAGTAGTCCAGGCATGAGGTGGTGAGAGCTTTCAACAGGTTGTGGCTGTGGCTATGGCTGTGGCTGTGTCAGAGGAGACAAATGGGTGTACACAGGAGATATTATGAAGGTGAAATTGATAAGCCTTGCCAACAGATTGGATCTGAGGGGTAAGAGAATAAGTAGTTGATAATGACATCTAAGTTGAGAGCCTGAGACTATGATAGGTCTCAACAGCAATAGGGAAATCAAAAAGTAGGGAGGCTTTGGGGGGAAAGATAACGGGTTGTGTTTTGGAAATGTCAAGTTTAAGATATCCATGGGGCATTCAGTTCTAGATGTTCATTAGACAGTTGGAGGTGTAAGTCTGGAGATTAGGAAAGAGGTTAGGGCTGGATAAGTAAATGTAAGAGTCATCATCATAGAAATGATAATGGAACCCATGGGAACTGAGATCACCAAGTAAAATAGTGTAGAGGGAGAAAAGGGCCCAGCACAGAGCAACAGGGGACACTTCCTTTAGTGAGCATAACCTGTACAAAAATCCAGTAGAGACTGAGAAAGAATGGTCAGAAAGGTAGGAGTAGAACTAGAACAGAGTAGGATCTAGTGTCAAGGAAACCCAGAGAGAAGATGATGATCTATAGCATCAAAGACTGCAAAGAGGTCAAGAGGGATAAGGATTGAAAAAAAACCCATTAGAATTAGCAAATAAAAATTGCCAGTAACTTTGCAGTGGACAATTTTGGTTTAATGATGAAGTCAAAAGACAGATTGTAAAGAATTAAGAGGACAGTGGAGGCTTTGATTATAAATAACTGGTTGGTACAATGGATAGAGTCCTGGGCTTGAAATTAGGAAGACTCATCTTTCCAAGTTCAAATCCGGCCTCAGACACTTGCTATGTGACCCTGGGCAAGTGACTTCATCGTGTTTGTCTCAGTTCCTCATCTATAAATGAATTGGAGAAGGAAATAGCAAACTGTTCCAGTATCTTTATCAAGAAAACCCCCAAAAGGGTCACAAAGAGCCAGATGTGACAGAAATGACTGAACAACAAGAGCCTCCATGAGATGTTTGACCAAAAAAGGGAGGAGAAATATGGGAAGATAGCAAGTGAGGATGATATATAGAGGATGAGCTTTTTGAGGAAGGGGAGCCATGGGCACGTACAGAAATTTCTTCCACATTGTAGAGGTTAGGGGCCTGGCACCCCTGTGATCTGGAAAATCTGTGTAAAATTTTCTGGCCCTCCCTTTGTACCAAAGAAGTCTGAATTATTATAGTATTAAAAGATCAAATATATTGATATTATACAATACTATATATTTTCTGCATTTCTGAGTTTCTAAACTTTTTCTATGTCATCTGCTGGCCTTTGTGTGTAATCTTCAGCCTCTACAATGCCCCGCCCCCCCCCAATTCCCTTTTCTTTTCTTTTTTTTTTTTTGGCAATTGGGGTTAAGTGACTTGCCCAGGGTCACACAGCTAGTAAGTGTCAAGTGTTTGGTCTGAGGCCAGATCTGAACTCAGGTCCTCCTGACTTCAGGGCTGGTATTCTATCCGCTCTGCCACCTAGTTGCCCCCTTCAAATTCCATTTAATTTCTTAGACCGACTTGAAATATATCGAAACCATGATGGGAAAAGTCACAATGTGGAAGGGATAACTGTACATAGTCAGTAGGAAGCAATCAATAGACATGAAGAAAGATAAATGACAGTGGGGCTCACATAGGGTTTATCTGTTAGAGAATATGATATAGAAAGGGACCACTTACTCATGTAGAGGAGTTAGTCTTGGCAAGGAAAACATTCATCTTTTTGTATGAGACAGGGTTGAAGGAAGAGATAGTCGCAGAGGGCATATGGGTAATATGAAATGAAGAGGAGGTGAGAAGAAGGAGCTCCTGGTAGAGGGCTTCAATAGGAAGACATTTAAAATAATTTGATAAAAATATTTCTCTACAACTAAAAATTAGTATAATCAATGATGTATTTCCTAATAAATCCAGCATATCTTATCTGATAAAATAAGCATCATGGTAGAGCCACTACTAGCTAGTAAAAATCTGGGCACAGGGGAGGCTTTCTTTATCTGTGACTTTTTGTGACTAGATGATTTTCTTCCTGTATTTCCTCCTGGGTGGGTAAGGTTAGTGAGTGAGTGCACATCATATTTATTTTTGTAGTTCTTTGCTCCCTCACCTCTCCCAATGGCTGGTCAGAGATGAGCTACAAGAATAGTGTTAGAGGTCAGGCAGAAATGTTAGGAGCCCTTGGAAATATGACACCTGCTGATATCATTTTGCAACTATGAATACATTTCACCTAACACCATTAATTGGCTCCTTGAAAACACTCTATCAACAAAGTGATGTTATAGGGGACAGTTCTATAGACAGTGCAATGACTATTGTGACTGGGCTATCATCCAAATGATGTCACATTTCGGATTAAAAACATTATGATAGAGTTTGGTTATAATGTATTAATGATGTTACTGCAAAATGATGTTGGTCTGAGCAATTTTAAGTAGAGTATACCTGTATTACTTTTGCCCAAATGTCTCTTTTTGTTAATTATTGATATGCTTTGGCTATAGCTCTTTTGTGGTTAACTTATATTCTTTTAACAATCCTGAATATTTTGAATGTTCTTTTTTTTCCCCTTAATTAAGCCAAGGTGAGAAATATGACTAAGAGTGAATTTGGGTAGATGATTAGTGAAATGAGATAAAGTACTTGACTGGTGAGGGCCAGTGATCTTCATAATTAGCATGATGCAGCAAGGAGACTCTTTTAACTTCTTTTTTTTCTGTTTGCTTGTCTTTATCTTTTCAGGGAGTCTAAGAGCTGAAGATGAGGCCCAGGACAGAGTGCTACTCTCCAAAGTTCTGGTTAGTGCTGGCTGTCTTAGCAGTGTCAGGCAGCAAGGCCCGTGCTCAGAAGAGTCATCCCAGCATTGGTATTGCCGTCATCCTAGTGGGCACTTCAGACGAAGTGGCTATCAAGGATGCCCACGACAAAGATGATTTCCACCACCTCTCTGTGGTACCTCGCGTGGAGCTGGTAGCCATGAATGAGACTGACCCCAAAAGCATTATCACTCGTATCTGTGATCTCATGTCAGACCGCAAGATCCAGGGTGTGGTATTTGCTGATGACACAGACCAGGAAGCCATCGCTCAGATCCTTGATTTCATTTCAGCCCAGACTCTCACTCCCATCCTGGGCATCCATGGAGGCTCCTCTATGATAATGGCAGACAAGGTAAAACTGAGTTTCTGATGCCAAGAGATGCTGCATTAATTCTTACTGAAAGCAAATTTATTAAGTGGTAAAGGTTATGATAGCATCTTGAGGAAGGGTAGGCTAAGGATTATACTAATGGTTTGGAGAATGAGTCTAACTAATTCAACTACATTTTGAATTGACGAGAAATGTTGTATATTGGATAATGAGAGATTGTTTTTGAACATGAGTTGTGCCAAGGCACAAAGATGGAAAAAATACCTGGAAAAGATTTGGGTGTTCTAAGGTGTAAAACTTTAAAAATGTAGTTTTATTAATGGCTTTTGTCCTTATATCATGTCCATATATCTTATCCCTATCCCTGCCTCCTTTATTGACCCCCTACCTTGCAACAACAACAGTAACAGCGTAGCAACCAAAAGGTTTAGAAACAGTTTAAGAGTATTTGTTTTGTGGAAATGAACTCCAGACACATTTATAAGAGCCCAGACTTTCAAGTGCCTTAGAAAGCTTAGAAATTCTACATTATACTTGGATGGGTTAGTTAGTTAGAGATTTTACCCAGGGATGTATTTTGTGCAGGACTCCTAATATTCTGGAACAGTTGGATGTTATTTGAAACATCAGCAAAGATGAGGAGCTCTCATTATTTCCCTGTTACTCCTAGAACCTAATGTCATCATATAGGCAGAATATATTGAGTAAGGAACAATGAAGAAATAAATCACAAGGTAATTTATCACAATGCTTAGTTGCTAGGTAGGTATACCAAGTGTCCCTAAGAGCCTCTGCTTGACTCATTTCAAGGAAATTAGGATCCCAAATAATGAATGCTTTTTTTTGCTATTTTCTTTTTTTTTTCAGCCAAAAGCAAGGTTTATTAAAAATCTGCTGTATTAGCCAGACTTTAAGGAATCTGAGCATCTGTGGGCTATTGGCTAGATTGTAAAAATCTGAGCAGTGGCTAGATTATAAGAATCAGAGTCATTTTTTTTTTTTTTGGTATTTTCAAGAAGGACAACATTGTGCATACTTAATATTCCCAAGTTGCTATTTGTGTCCAGGGCCTTCCAGAAACAAACTTTTTGTTCTCATATTATGGCAGACAAGCAACATCCTATGGATGGCACCTCCAAATATTGGGGTTCTCTAGTCAGGGGAGTTTGGGGATGTTTGATCTGATCAGAGAGCTTCTTTGTTACTTGCCTTTATGTGAGATCCACCAAATTCTATTGTCTTCTTTAATTTTCTACTTGTGGTTTCTTTGTTCTTGTAACTTAATCTGAGTGCGTAAATTTGGATCATTGACTATAGTAATTGGAATGTGGCTGCCGGGATTTGTGGACTTTAAAAATGAAGAAGAGACATAATCAGTCTCTCTTATCCATTTCAGTTTCTCTATGTGGTGGCAAATACTTCTTCAAATGAATGATTGTGTGGTAAACTAAGTGTTCACACTAGGGATGAGAAAAGGAAATTTACCCATAAGACTTACTATCCAAATGAGACACCCTCCTCTCCCCATCCTATTTTTATAACAAAAATCAAACCAACACTACTATTCTTGGAAAGAACTTGTCAGTCAATTACCCTTTGACTCCACTAACCTTTTGTAGTGATGGATAATACCAGATGCTAGTCACATCTCATCTCCATTGTTCGAAGAAATACCTGAGTCCCTTTTGCTCTGATTCTGACTAATGACAGAATCATTGGAATTAGTTCAGAGGCATACATAGCTCATCCTCGCACCTTTGATTTATAGAAAGACATTTAGCTGAAGCCTTTATAAATATACAGCCTGGGATCAGGCCCAGCAAACCAGATTCTTCTGGTACTAAAGCTAGTGGTTGATGGCTCTTAATGCCCCTGTGGGTTCCTAACTCCAACCAGTTTTATCCTTGAGCAGAATATTCTATAAAAACCTTTTTTAAAAACCTTCATTCTTTAAAAAACCAATAACCTTTATATATATAAAAAACTATACTATATCCATAGTATTGATAGGGTTATGCAAAAAGTTGTGGCTTCCCCGTTTAGGAGAGAGCTTCTAAAAACAAAATATATTATTATGCTGAAATATGTCCAAAGTAAGGTATGGATAAGGACTTGAAACCATACCCTTAGAAGACATAAATATTTGGCCTGGATAGAACAGAAAACTTGGTAATGGTGGAAAAACTCTTTACATAACAGGGTTTAAACTTGTTTTCTTTAGAGTAGATAGAGAGATCAGAAGAAGTAAGGATGAGGGGTGGAAGTTATAGACTTCAGCTCTTTAAGGGAACATTTCCTAACAATAGAGCTATTCAAACATATAATGGATTGCCTTTGGAGGTGGTGAATCCCCCATCTCACTAGACATTTTCAGATGGGATCAAGAAGATTCTGTTAGAGATGCTATAGGAAGCATTCCCTATCAGGCACAGGGTGGATGAGATTAGTGGTGTCAAACTCAAATAGAAAGGATCCCTGAGGGCGCATATTGGCTTATAAAGTCACAAATTGACATTATGTTGTATTATGTTTTTATTTCTTTTTTTAAAAGACATTTTCCTATTATGATTCAGGAAGGACTCAGGAATTTTCTTGGCTGTTTAAGGCTAGAGGGTAGTTATTTTGACACCTCTGGATTAGATGGCTTTTGAGATTCTTTTCAATGCTGAGATTCTCTTACTTAACAGCTCGCTTTCATTGTATATGATTTATTCATGGTCATACAGCCAGTAAGTAGTGCAGTCAGTATTTGAACCTGTTTCCTGACTCTATGAACACCTGTTTTCCACTCCACTGCCTGATTTAACTACAGACTGAATAATCAATCCCTCAATAATAGGAAGCAGCTCATACAGCAGTGTTCAAAAGGAAAAGAAACCCACAAGAGAGAGAGCTGCCTCTCTAGCAAAAACTCCCGAGAGTTATGGCAACCAACGTTTTGAAGTCAGCCTCAGGCATAAATAATTTTTCACAGTGTCAAATAGCAATCTTCCCCTTAATCTCTGAGAAATAAGCCCCTGGGCAAGTTTAAAAACTAATAAACAATCATACAAAACCCTCAAAAACAGAACTCAAGTTTTTCTTTAGAAAAGAAAAGAAATACAGCAGAGCTTGTGGAAGTCATTTTAAGAATAAGGCGGGAAAACTCAAAACTTAAAAAACCCCACAAATGTTAAAAAAAATTGTGCTAACATGTAACTGGGGAAAAATAAACTTATATATTAGAGAGAAAAAAGAGTAAGGGATAAAGGGTGTGGACATTTTGGCTTCTCCTTCCAGGAATTAGGTAGGAGAGCATGCTTCTTATTGTAATTCTAGTTTTTAATATGAACAGTAACAGAGTATTTGTTAAACGCCAGTATGCATAATGGCATGGAAGTCTACTCTGCCCTTTGAGCCAAACAGATGTGATTTCTGCCTTCAAAGGGTTTACAATCTAAGACAGATGACTTAGGAGACTTGTGAGGAGAGTCCTTTAATGGGGATGGATCACCCAAGTGGCAAATAAATATATGGCCACTTTTGTGTCACCTGAAGGTTCTCCTGCACCCAAAATAAGCAGCTATTTGATGTATTGAATAGACAGATTTACTCAATGTTTTGGACAAATAAACAGGTTAATCAGACACATAAATGTATTAACATTACATCTGTGTAAAGGGGTAAGTGTGTAGTCTGGGCTGCAGGTAGAAAGTTGTAGGATTGCATGTATAAAGGAGAGACTTTGCTGGTTCATCATTGAAAACTCTGTAAATCATGGAATTTCACAGTTGTGGGGGACCCCAGCAGCCATCTATTTCAACCTATACTTGAAAAAGAATCTTTGCTACAAGAAATCCAGTAGGTGGTCATCTGGCCTTTCTCTGAAGACCTTCAGTGAGAGAGAGAACCCACTATCTCATGAGGTAGCCATTCGATTTTTCCATAGCTTTAATTGTTAGGAAGCTTTCTTATGGAAAGGTTTAAGGTTGCCCCCCTTTTGATTTCTACCCTTTGCTCATTGTTCTGTTCTCTGGGGCCAAACAAAACAAGTCTTATGATTTTAGGTGATGCTTGATTAAAAAAAAATAGAAAGCTTACTTTTTTGAATACAGTGGATAGAGTGCTGGGCCTAGAGTCTGAAAGAGTTAAGTTCAAATCTGACCTCAGACACTTACTAGCTTTGTGATACTGGGCAACTCTGTTTGCCTCAGTTTCCTCATCTGTAAAATGGGGATAGCACCTACCTCCCAGGGTTGTTGTGAGGATCTAATGAGTCAATAATTGTAAAGTGCTTAGCATAGTACCTGGTGCATAGGGAGTACTGATGTATCAGATCTATGCTTCGGGTAGATTAGTATGGCAGTGAGATGAAAGATGTTTTGATAGGAGTAGTGGCAAGGGCTAGTAGAAGCAGGGTTATTTTAGGAGGTTATTTCCATAGCAGTGGGATAGAGGAGAGAATAGATTTGGGAGGTATTTTGGTGATAGATACACCCTTTGTATACAATTGTATACACTGAGGAAATACAGAAAGCCCTCACATTCTGGCTCTGTGGTCAAGTCACTTAATATCCATAGATTTTCTTCCTTATCAGCAAAATAAAACAGCTGTAAAAGGTGACCTCTAAGTTCACTTCTAGCCTTAAATCTTTGATACCATGATGGGCCAGTCCATGCTCCCCAACACCTCATGGCTGCTTTCCCACATCATGAAGGTTCACAGTCTCTGTCTCTTTCATTTTCACCTTGAACATGCATTTTATTACTACAGAATGACTAGGGAGAAATTTCTCAGTCAACAGCAGCCCTCTACAGTTGGGACTCCTGTTAGACAACAATGGCTGACATTTATAATGGCTTAAGGCTTTATTTCTTCATTTCATGCTCAGGACAGTCTTGTGTAGTGGGTGCTGTTCTTACATGCTAGGAGTCCTGCAGGTGAAATTGCCATGTTGTAGATGTCCAGTCCGGCTCTGTACTCAATGCTGGATAGCTACCCTGTGTCTCCATCTGCTAGACAGGCTATTAGTGTTGAGGAAATAAAGTCTCTAGGTCCAGTTTCTTTTCCTTTAAATCAATATTTCTTTGACTGCTACTCTCTCAAGCTATTGTTTCACCTTTATCCCTGTTCATTGCCAAACTTACTGAAAGAGTGGTCTCTTTTAGGAGCTTGACAATTCCTAACCACTTGTAGCTTGGCTTCTTTTCTATGGAGTCTGGGGAAACTGTTATTTCAAAGGGTACCAACAACCTCATGTGCATTTTTTACAACCTCTTATAAATGATCTCTACCTTGGCTTCAAAGATGGGATTTTCCCTAATATCTCACCTATCTCTTTGAGTGTTTCTTCTCTTTCTTCTTCCTTGACCCCTTTGTCTTCTATCCTTCCCTAAATGTAGGCATTCTCCAAAGTTCTGTCTTTGACCTTCTCTTCTACTTCTACATTCTGTCCTTTGGTGATCTCATCTTCTTCCTCTGTTTTTACTATCATGTCTATTTGGATGACTCCCAAACCTATATCTTTATTCATGACCTCTGTCCTGGGCTCCTGACCTGAATTAGAAGCTACCTCTTGGAAATATCTGTCTTCCTGGCACCTCAAACATACTCATGTATAAAGCTGAACTCATTATCTCTTTCTCCTGTTCTCTTTCTCTCTCCCTGTCCCCCTCCCCATGGTCTCTCATCTTAATTTCTATTTCTGGCACTACCATTCATCCTTCCAGTTTTCTATGCTCTAAACCTCAGTGTTATCTTTGACTCTTCCCTTTTCCTCACCTCCCACATCTAATCATTAAGGCTGTCAATTTGTGCTCCCACTACCATCACCCAAGCATCACCCACTATCATCAACCTAATTTCGGCTCTAATTACTTCTCACATAAAATGTTACTTAATTGCCTCCTGATTGGTCTCTCTGTCTGTAGTTTCACTTTTTCTAGTCCAACCTATCTATACATCTATTCAAAAGTAATGCATAGTAGTGGCTATATCAGTCCACTGCTCAAAGACCTTTATTGGCTCCCCATTGCCCATGAAATAAAGCCCAAACTTCTGAGGCATATATGTGACACCTTCCCTAATCTGACTACAAACTGCCTTTCTCACCTAATCTAAGGTTACTCAATATCCAATAATTTACTTCAGCCAAACTGAACTATTAATTGGCCTCCAAACATTCCATACTTCCCCACCACTGCCCACATCATTTCCTGTATTTGCAATGACCACTTTTTATCTCCTTCCAATCCCTTCTTATTAAAATCAAATGAGATAATTTTAAAATATCACAAAGTTATTTATCATTATTATTAAAATCTTACTTAAGGGGCAGCTAGGTGGCACAGTGGATAGAGCTCTGGCCTTGGAGTCAGGAGGACCTGAGTCCAAATCTGACCTTGGACGTTTGACACTCACTAGCTGTGTGACCCTGGGCAAGTCTCTTAACCCTAATTGCCTCACCAAAAAAAAAAGCAAAAAAAAATCTTACTCACCTCTTCCATGAAGCCTCAGAGCATCCTCACAACCAAAAGTGGCCTTTGCTTCCCCTGAGCTCTTCTGGTACCTTACATTTTTGTTTTATGCATTGTATTATAGTTTTTTGCCAACCTGTTTTTTTCCTGTATGGGATTGTAAGCTTCTTGAGGGCAGGAAGTTTGCTTTATTTATCTTTGTATTTCCCTGACCACTTGCAATGGTGCTCCGTAATAGTCCCCCAATAACTGTGAGTGGAATTGAAGGTGAGCACCAGTAGAAAACATCCCTGCAATTGCTTAAGAAAAAAACAACCTGCAGCAATAGGAAAGATAAAACAAGGAAATACCCTCTTAGGAACTTGTAATGGAAGTCTATTTAAAGCAGTGATCAAAAAAGTTTAAAAATGTGTAAGGAGATTTTTGTCACTGCCCCACCATTTTATTTTCAGACTGGTTATTTGCAATTGGTTTAGGTTACCTGAGACTAGGGATTTACAAAGCCTGAGTATATCTGGATAATGAACTCATGTTGAAAGCCTTTCATTGTTTTCTTCCCAGAAGGGTTTTCTGTTGTCTCACTGAAGCCTCTTCTGGGCTTTCAACATTTGAAAAACCCTAAAAGGAAGGGGAAAAAAAACTTTTTTGGTTCCTTTCTGATTCCCCTATATTCATAAGATCATAGGGTTTATAGCTGAAAAGAACATGTGAGTTCTAGTCAAATTCCTTTATTTTATAGATGAAGAAACTGAGGCTCAGAGCATGAAGTCACTTGCTCATGACCACATGGTTAATAATTAGCAGAGTTAAAAGTCAGTCCCTTTGACTCTCAGTCATTGATCTTCATAGTACATCATGTTATCCAGTCCCATTTCAGAGTTTTCCTTTTCAGATTTCTGGACACAGAAGGACACCTAGTCATAAAGACATCAATTTAGACCTTTAAAGGGAAGTAATCTCTTTACAAGAGGATTATACCCTCAGTCACATACCTAGACACAGAATTTCCTCATATATAAGATCCTGACTCAGTTTAAAGGCTTTTTATGATCTAGCCTTATCTTTAACCTATTTCCAAATGGAGCAACACTGACTACCCCTAGGCCTGCCTGTACTCTTTACTCCATGCAATCTTGGGGAAATCACTCCATCTATCCCTGCTTTCCTGTAAAATAGTAAGGTGAACATAATCATGGTACCACTTTCACATCCTCTTGATGTGTTTTGGCTATACTACACCCCATAGAGCGTTTGTGGAGCTAAACTTCTGAAGGGTCACTTGGGTTCTGGTCAGCACTGAAGGACTGCTGGAAATAAGGCAGTAATTCTTTGCTTTCAATGACAGAAGGGTGAAAGGGATATATCAAAAGAGGATTGGCTGCTGAGCCAAGAAGCACCTTTCATTACATTAAAGAGAGAGACAACTTTCTTTCTCTGTCTCTCTGTCTCTCTCTGTCTCTGTCTCTCTCTGTCTCCCTTTTTCTCTCTCTGCTGTCTCCCCCTCCCCCCCCAACTCTAAGCATGTGGGGACTTTGTGAGGCTCCCTCTTGGATTTCTCATGGGAGGGGGGAAATAGGTTATTTCCCCCTCACCACCCAGCACCTATGGTGACAGCTTGTACATGTCAGCTAGAGCTTATGCTAGTTTAGTATGACCTTGGGAACTCAAAGTCCCAAATTCTTCTGCTTTGTATTTGTTTCCTTGAGCTTAGGTGCCTCAATAGCAATCCTGAGATGGATGAATATTTCCAGCTTAGGTCCCTCTATCTGAGTTTACTGGCAGGTGGAAGAGTGTTTGGCAACTACACTATTTTTGGAGAAAATGACCACCATCAGAAAGGTAGTCTAAGCCCTAGCTTGACTGGCTAGAACATAAGGACTTTGAGGGAGTTGCTCAGAAAATGAGGAGGTTAAAGGTGAAGGTGAAATGCCTATTTAGTAGTACCACTAAGGTCTCTGTGCTTTAATGTTTAAACTATCAGTTTTCTAAGAGGGTATAATAGGAATTATAAGTTACTATTTCATGTTTCAAGTCCTTGCTGCTATGAATCTTTTGTACTTTAATAATTTATTTTGTGTGGAGGAAATAACTTTGCTATATATGATTTATATTGTACATTAAATATCTTTTGTCTCCTTTTGGGGAAGTCTCTAGACATGAGTCAAGCCTAAGCTATCTTTAAGTGATTTTCTCTGGGGGTTTCTGAGGTGGGGGTATAAAAAGTCAGAGAATAAATAGCCTTACTGAGGTCAGGCTGTCTCAGCATTAAAACCTGAGTGTGAACTTAGAGCTAAGGCCTCTGAATGGGAGAGGCTATCCCCAGCCCTCTGGTTCTATACTGGTATATTTTTTCATGGGAATAATACCTCATTAATTTTTTCAACAAATATTTTTAATCAACTGATTAATCATTTTTTATTTGCTGTAAGGACAGATACAGTGATATATCCCAAAGCACTTTGAACTCAATATAAAGTACAATTATTTTAGGTTCTGATGTTAGTTATTTTATTGCTTTAACTTTTCTTCCTACATTTTCTCTGGTCCCTATGGATATCATTTGCTAATATGGTGAGAAATCCATTAGTTACATACACATTGAGCCTAATGTTTCTGAGAAAGTTTTAGAACAGAATCATATAAACTTACAGTGCTCTTTGGTATACCAGCTACTAGGTTGGGAATTGCAGGGATTCATTTATAGTCCTCCTCCTGCCACTATAACTAGATATGAGCTACCTCAATTTCATAAGCATTTATCAAACATCTATATATGATACTGGGCCAAGTGCTAATATTGTCAGATACCCTTTCGTGAGGATAAAATTAGATAATGGATGTGGAAGTACTTTGGAAAGTGTAGTGTTACACATAAAAGGTGTGACTGTTATCCTTTATTTTGAGGAATGAAGGGACAAGGAGAGGAGAAATGTGATTGGAGGAGATAAAATTGGCATTAACATTAATGACTTACTAGGAATGTGTAATGTTGCAAAAGGATTAGGCAAGAGGCAATTAGAGTTTGCATTTGGGTTGTTATCTATGGCAGTGAAGGGAAAAGGACAGATATGTGGTATGTAGCTGAGATAATGGCAAGACCTGAACACAGATTGAATATATAGGAAAAAGGATAGTTGATCGAAGTATAGTGCTCTACTCCATGTCTTTTACTTTTCCAAAGGTCATATGAAGACTATATTACATTTAGGACTACTGCCTTATTTATTTCATTTTTGCATTTTCACTTGGATGGTTGGGAAACAAAAGATATTTCATTAGCACCTGGGTGTCATTATGCAAAATTTCTTTGTATGGAAACTTGGCATTCATGCTTTTCCAGGCTCTCTCTCCCCCAAGCATTCTATGTCCTCATATGGCCATAGCCTTCCACTTTAGCAGCTTACCCAGGCCTCTCTTCCCATAAGCTATTCATGAACCTATGTTATTCCTCTTCTCCATCTCCCAAATAAAATCTCTTCCCTGTGACCAGTGAAATTCTGCTGTTAAGAAAAAAAAGTGGGTTGATTATATAATTAAGTTAAGTAATTCACACTCAGGCTTGAATCACACACAGGCTTAACCATTCCTTGGGGGGTATTTGCATTTCAAAACTTCACCTTGCTAACCTCAATGAATTTCTTGCTTTCCACTCAGTTCTATTACATTTTTAAGCTCCTTAAGAGAAGAAACTTAAAAAAAATAGATACTGGTGCCTAGCACAGTGCATTGTACTTAGATAAAATAATTTTTGTTGAATTGAGTTGATTTGAATTCCTCCAAATATAATCAATCAATTAGTCAAAAATATTAATGAAACATTACATGTCAGGTTCTGTGCTAGGTGCTAGTACAAAATCCCAAAATGAGATGGTCCTTACCTTTAAGAAGCTTATATTCTACTGGAAGGATACAGATGAGTAAATCCAGGCTAGAAGCAAAAGAAATATACCATGATGGGGTAGAGTGGAGGAAAGTGTGCATGGAATAACAACTGGGGAAATCAGGAAAAGTCTCTTGAAGGAGGTAGCACTTAAGCTAAGCCTTGAATGGAACGTCGTGAGGAGTGAGTGCATTCCAGACAAGAGGGACAACCCATGGAAATAGAAGGTCATGTGTGGGTAACATCAAGAAAGAAAAGTTTGACTGGAATGTAGAGTGCATGAAGGGAAGTCACATGTAGTCAGATTGAAAGATAGGTTGGAGCCATATTGTCAATGGCTTTAGATGCCAAACAGGGCATTTTTCTTTTATCCAAAAGGCAGTATCGAACCTCTGAAGCTTTTTTAAAAGGAGAGTGGCATGGTCAGATCTATACTTTAGGCATAAGCACAAGGTTCAACAGCAGAGAGAGAACTGAGCTCAGTAAGGCAGTCAGAGAATCATTAATATCCCATAAACATTCAACAAAACTGAGTCTGGATACTACATTTTAGGGAATAATACAGGAAAATTGCTCAAAAATATTACAGAGTGCAAATCTACAGAATCTACAGGACAAAGGTGCAAGCTGGTTCAGGAATATAGTTACTAAGTTTCATTTTTAAAAAAGAAATTTCCAGCCAAGAGCAAGCAGTTTTTGTAACCAAAACTCCCTATTCAATTTCTACAACACTACTCAGTGATCAGAAATAAGAGTAAAAGATTGAATTTGGTATAAGAAAAAAAACAAAAACAAAGAAATTGGTCAGTACTGCAGGATTACTTAAAACTTAGCACAAAAAGGCATTTCTTTAGTGAAGTTAGAAAATGGAATTTTTTCCTTCTTAGAAAACCAGAACTGGGTCCAAACTTGCTGTTTGACTAGCAAATTGACCAAACAGCTAAAATTTAAGAAGATAATCTAGACTTGAACAAGAGTAAAAGTTCACTATAGTATAATGAAAAAAAGCTTTGAATTTGAAGCCAGAGGACTGCAGATCAAATCCTACATCTATGTTTCTGGTAGTCATTTCATCTCTGGGCAAGTCACTTAATCTCTCTGGACCTCAGTTTCCTCACTTATAAAATGAGGGAGATCGCACTATTAAAGCTGGAAGGGATCTTAGAGGCCATATAATCCAATTTCCTCTTTTTATAGATGAGGATTCTAAGGCTTTAAGATTTATCATGTTGCTGTTAAGTGTGAGAGGCAGTATTTGAATCCAGGTCTTCCTGACCCTGCACCTGGAACTCTATCCATTATGCCAGATGCTTCTAAAGTCCCTTTCAGCTCTAAATGTATGATGCTATCATCTAGTGTTTCTGTGCTATAAATTTACTTATATAAAGTTATATAATTATATAAATGTATGACTTTCAGCCATACTTAATGTAAGGGTTATTGAAAACACAAAGGCTAACTTTTAGGGAAGAATTGCCCAAACAGGAGCAGAGGGAACTAGATCATCTTGAGGACTAAAGGGATACATAGAGAGAAGTGCTTCAACCTATATGATATCTCTAGCAGGGCAGAGGAGAAGGGCCAAATTGAGAAGTCCTTTTGTCTCTTACTTCATCCTTCCAGTAACCAGGGGACAAAGGTAGCCCATGTTACCTATACTCTTAGGAGAAGGAGACAACTTTAGTCACTTTCAGCGATCCATTGACCCATACATTTAACAATTATAACCTCGATTGTTAATGGGGTAAATTGACCAATTAAAATAACATGTTATAAGATGACTTAAAAAATAAAACACTTTTCTATTTATATTAAACACATCTAATTCATAATGACTTATTCAGGTTCCAAGTGAAGGACTACAATAAAATATATTAGGCTTCAGCTAAATCCAAAGACAGGAGAAATTATAATCATAATTTTAGTCAAGGCAAGATCAAACTAATACCATTATGGACCTTATATTATGAATAAAGACACTAAAGACAAACATTAATAATATTAAAAACACATGCAGCAAACTGTGTAGTGACCAAGTCATTAAAGGAAAAAAAACTGAAATGAAGAAATAATTGTATAAGATTGTTGTAGGTGACTTTAATGTTCCCCTGTCAGACACAAACAAATCAAATTGAAAGAGGCACAATTAGAACATTATAGACTCGAGGAAAGGTGTTTCCCAAAACAAAACAAAGCAATAATGTATGATAGATCTATGAAGAAATATGAATGAATCTTAGATAATTACATTCGTTATTCAGTTTTCCTTGGGATTTATACAAAAATTGATCATTTTATTACATGACGAATTTATAAAGAAAAAGAAATGTTATACTTTTATATATTACAACATAATAAGCATGTAAGTAGCAAAAAAAATTATATAAAAGATACAGACCTAAATGTTGACTAAAAATAGTATCCACAAAAAATGAGTCAAAGAAGGAATCATAGAAACAACAAAAACATACTGAAGGGAATGATAATAATAGGATAATATAACAACATTTATGGTATACTGGTAAACAATACTAACAATGAACACTTATACCCCTCAACACTTATATTAGCAAAAAAGAAAAAAAAACTACTAATAAAATAAGCATTCAATTAAAAAAACTATGACAATCACTAAATTAATAAGCCACCCAAAACACAAAAAGAAAAATTTTGAAAATCAATGATGTGCTTAAAAAGAATTGAACAGTTGACTAAAAGATAAAGATAAAAAAAAAACCCACCAAAACTTACAAGCCATTAGTTAATTTGATTTCACAACAGAGATAGGTAAATACAACAAAATTAAAAATTGAAATTCCATAACAAATGGGAATTTCTTGAAATGTTCTAAGACATTATTAAAAGATTTGCTAATTAATATTAGAAAAAACAAATAATGACCACAGAGAACCAACATGGCTTCATCACTAATAGGTAATTCATATTAACCTTATTTTTTTACAGGGTTACTAGACTGGTAAATAAGACTTTTCTGATGCTTTTCTTATGGAAAATGTGGAGAGACATAGGTTGGATAATTGCATAGTTAGGTTAATTCAGAAAGACTTGTTTATGTGGAAGGTGACTAGGCATTGTCCTCATTGTCATCCACTGATGAGAGTTCTACTGTGACAGTGAAAGTGTCCTTTTATATAAAAGGGAGAGGAAGGACATCAGTGGGAGCAAAGGAAACAGTTGGAAAACCTCTATTAAAATCACATTTGAGGATGACATAGGATCATAGCTCATAAGATAATATGATTTAATACTGAAAGAGATCTTAGAGATAATTTATTCTAACCACCTCATTTAGTGTCATTTTAATGCATTTTGTTTATGTTGTTTGTCTTGAATCACAGTCATTTTCCACCCAGTCCTCCAGATTGAACCCTTCCTTGTCACAAAGAAAAATGATTAAGTAAAAATATCCCTGGGAGAAACTTAATTTGATGGTGTACATCATATTCTGACCTAGTAGTCTCCCACTTTCTTCAACAAATTCTGTGTGGATAAATGAATTAGATGTAAAAGTGCCACTATTAAAAAGCAGAAAATTAAAGGTTATACATTTCACAACTGAAATGATAAACTAGATATGACATAGAAAATATTATAAAAGTAAATAAATTCAATTATAGAAAAATTAGAAAAAACCCTTTTCATAAATAAAATAAATGCTTCTAGAATAAAAAGTAAAGAAAGCACTAGAAAAAATATTGCAAAACCTCTAAAATCTATAGGGAATTGACAAAATATTTAAATTTTAGAGATATTTCCCAGTAATTAAATAGTCAAAGGAAAAGACCAAAAATTTTTCAAAAGAAATGCAAAACATCAATATCTATTTAAAATGTTTTACAATTACTAATAAGAGAAATGCAAATTGAAATCACTCTGATTTAAATACCACACAGCTATTAAATTGTCAAATCAAATATTTAATTAAATAACAAGTATTTATTAAGCACCTACTATGTTCCAGCCATTGTGCTATGCACTGGGGACAAAGGTAGCAGAAGATAGAAAACCTCAAAGTTGGAGAGTTTGATGACAAACATCTACTCTAACTTACTTATGAGCTGACCCAATGAATTTCAGGGGGAAAATGAATTATACAAGAAAAGTTACAAAATTATTCCTATCTTTTGACCAAACATTCCTACTATTGGATTTGTGCATCAAGGGAATTACTTAAAACAAGACCTATCTGTATGAGAATATTCATAGCTCCAACATTTGTAATAGCAGAGTCTCTGTGCCCAGTTATTGATGGCAAAGATTAAATTACTTGTCATGTAGGACTTTAATGGATTATGCCATCAGCAACAATGTTTAAAAATAATTCAAAGAAAAATGGGAAGACTTGTATGAAGTGATATAAATAAAACTGAGGTACAAGAACATACAGAGTCACAACTACTGAAGACTTCTTTCAATAGCAACAAGTCAGATAAACACACAGAACAGTGTTGTTACTAATTTATAAAATACACGTTTCCTTTCTTTAACAAATGGAAAGTGTTAAATTCTAAGTTTGAAGGTGTTATCTGTCCCAGTTCCTCTTTTTGTTGTTTTGGTTAACTGCTTTCAGGTATTATACATATTGGGGATTCTCTTGTGAGTTTTGCTGGGGTATTATATGATGTGTTGAAACAAAATTTATCAAGGAAAAAAAAAACCTGAAACAAATTTTGTCAAGGAAAAAACCCTCAAGGCTGTGAGGTAGGTGTGGGAGCAAAGTGGCATGCATCATGTATGGATGGTGAGGGTGGTAGGACACATATGGATGGTCATTAACACAGTGCAGTAGCCAGCAAATAAGGCTTACATTGACACTAGGGTTCCTGTCATACTTAATCTGTTGGGCAGTAGGATCTTTAGAAATCTGTGTGTTGGGAGAGGGGGGAATCAAACACTCCCCATGTATTCTGCTGCCTAGGCAACAAAATTCATGGAGGTGTGGGGAAGTATCAGCCCTTTAGCCTTTCCAGCATCGTGTTGCCAGGGCAACAAGCTTCTGTGGGGAACTGGAGCCTTAATGCAGCTCCTGCTTGCTGCCACCACCCACTCGCACCTCCTACTCTGGCTGCCTACTCTATTTCCGAAGCCTGCCATCTGCACCTCATTACTCCCATTGCCGTTATGGTTCCAACACCTGGACTGCTACATAGCTTCAGTTCATCTCCTTGCCATGAAATGCTTTTCCCTCAGCATTCCACATTACATATTTGTATCCATTTTTGGTGAAAAGCACCTATGGTAACATTTTAGAAAAGCAAAGACTTATGATTTGGGAAGGTAAGGGGATGGTGGAAAGAGGAAGTTAATGAGAAAAGAGAAAAGAAGGAATTGGATTGACAGAGGTAGGAAAGGGGAGTAAGCTGGTTTTTATTGTACAATATATTGTATATGTCTCTTTGTTAGTTTTTGACATGTCAGAAGTGGTATTCCCCTGGTGGAAGGCTAGTTTTCCCCCATTAGCTGCTCCTTTTTACTTTCCTGTGGAGCAAACCTCTGAAGAGAACAGAAATTCTATAGCAACCTTTCCCTGTGTAGATGCCTTTGCTGTTTCTCAAAGATGTCTCCTTGAAAAGCTGCTTTCCCATCCAGTAATCACCATTTAGGGAGTAAGACCCAGATAAGATAGCCCATGACCCTGAATCCAAGAGCCTTGTGAAAAGCAGTGCCCCCCAAACCATCAGACCTGCTTCCATCCCAGCTCCACACAGCAATCATTAAAGGGAGAGATCATTGCAGAGAAGGGGTTTGCCTTCCTCTTCATTAGCAGAAACAATTACAATTGCCACCAAAAGGCCAGTGAACACAGCTGTCCAGGGAATGGTAGCCTCTCCCAGAATACCTTTCCTGCTTCCAGTCCAGCCCTCACAGCCTGAAGTTACTCCATGGAGATGCAGCCTGACAACTACTCTTGTAGGTTCTATAGCCACAGCTAGTGAAGATTGAGAAAAGAAAGTTCTTACCACCAAAAGTCATTGGTGCCATCAAATGGTTCAACATCAGAAACAGATGCGATTTTATCACTGGAAAAAAGAGGCATTATCATCTGCTTTGATGCTGAACCTAAGGAGCATTGGACCTTTCAATCTGACTTAAAGCTGGAACCTTTTCCATGTGTTTTCTTCCCTATTAGAATGTAAGCTCAGTAAGTCATTAAGCATCTACTATGTGACAGTCACTGTGCTAAATGCTGGGGATCTAAAGAAAGATAAAAGGTAGTCTATGCCCTCAAGGAGCTCACAATCTAGTGTGGAGGAGCTCATAAGCAAAATGGGGAGCTCCTTGAAAGCAGGGACTTTCTTATTTTTCTGTTTGTATACTTAGCCTTTAGCACAATGCTTTGTACATAGGAAGTGCTTAAAATGCTTTTTGTTCATTTGACAATCTGTCAAATGTTAGTTTTAGACTATGAGGATTGAGTCATCCCCCAGATTAGCATAGGACACTCAAAAATACTCAATGAAGATTGTTTGAGGAAGAGATAATAGAGGAATAGGAAAACCAGAAGTAATAGAGGAGGACAAAATTGCAAATTGGTAGTGGGTTGTTACAGAACAGACATTGGCAAATCAGGTTGATTTGAAGTGTTCCTTCTGGCATCAGAACCACTAGTTCCAGGGTGATTAGGTCAGTGGTAGAAAACAAAAAGGAAGCCATGATGTTCTTGTGATGGGAGGTATATGATAGTTTATGAGATCCATAACACATAAGGACACACACCATTGGGTTGATTCCATGGTTATCCCAAGGCTTATGGTTCATTCTTCATGTGGGGTAAGACAAAGCAGGGTTGTTGTGAAGATCAAATGAGATCATCTTTGTAAACAGCATTTAGCACAGTGCCTGGAACATATATAAATGCTCATTCCCTTCTCCTTCAAAGTCGAACTCTCAATGCCCTGGCAGGTGGAGAAAGAGAGGTTAAGGGAAATCCTAGTTCACTTCTCTGACTGCTTTCCCTTCCTGTTTCCTCAGCACATACATCAAGCCATACTATATCAGGTAGCAGTTAAAATGAGAAGACATTTTTGGTAGGATAAATTTGGTGGCTAAGTTTTCTTTGTTCTGGTAAATAGAACCAATTCAATTTAACAATTTTTTTTACATGTCTACTCTGCAGTATACTGCCATGCCAGTTTGGGGAAAGTGTCTAAGTAAACTTGATTTAGTTAACTGGTCTTTAGAGTCTCCATAACTTCTTTGTCTGGTCCTGGTACTTTCCTCAGCCTTTTCCATTTTCCAGAATTTTCGTTAATCAGTGTGAAAAATAAGTAATACTATGGGTATAATCTGGAAGAGCTATCAAAACTACTATCAGAGAACAGAATTTGGAACCAATGAGTGAGAAACTTCAGAGATGTAGATTTCTGTTCTAACAAAGAAAAGCTTCCAAATAATTAGAACTGTTAAGAAAAAACCTTAGTCACTAAAGCTCTTCAGTGTTAGACCAGATGAGTTTGAAATACTATAAAGGGGATTCCTGTTCAAGAATATGTTAAACTAGATGGCTTATGATGACCCCTTTCAACTTTGAGATCCTGAGATTCTATAGTTATAAAAAGACTGATTTTGTTTGAACATCAGGAAAATTGTTCTAATAATTACAACATTCACCAAATGGAATGGGTTTGCTATACGAGGTGGTTAGTTCCTTGGCAATAGAAGTATTCACATGGTGGTTAATGGCCACCTACCAAGGATATAAAAAAAGGATTTCTGTATCAAGCAAGGAAGAGGTTTGATGATTAATTAGATTACTTTTTGAGGTTCCTTCAAGTTTTGATTCCATGATTCTAGGTTCATTTATTACTTTGGGAGGGAAGTCATATAGAATCATGCATTTAGAGCTTCAAGTCATTTAGACCTTAGGTAGATCCAACTACCACATTTTATGGATGAAGACACTGAGACTCAGAGGCTGTGACTTGCCCAAGATCACACTGATAGTAAGTAGCAGAGCTAGAGTACACATTTAAGGCCTCTGCCTCCAAATCAATTGATTTCTCTCCTCCCCGCCTCCACTGCACAAAATATCTGTTCAGGTGATCCAAGGGAACTGAGTTAATTGACCTTTAAGTTAGATGATGAACTTAAAGATTAAGGGCTTTAAAGTAAGGTATGGTTAGTATAGAGGCCAAATTGGTTTACTCATCTTCATCTTCTCCTCACTCCTATCTTCTCTCTGATTATATCAATAGTGGGAAAAAAAGGCTATGGCAAAAGTAAGAGAATGGAGAGTGCTTTAGTAAAACCTTTTTTTCTGCCATTAGATATTACCAAAACAGTGTTGGTAAGCCGTTTTCACATTCTTAAGATATTCATAGTGAGAGCAACGTGGCATCTCTGGAAGTCTTGACCTAGTGTTGACCCTTGAAAATGTTATCATGTGTCCAAAGTCTTTATTCAGTGCCCTTACACTTCTTTTCATGCCTAATCAAACATAGTCATGCCTCTTAATGTTTTCAGGTGCCTAGTGCCCTCATACTGCTCCCGGAATGGCAAGAACACTCCAATGTTTCAACTAAATCATTCTTCCTCTGATAGCACCTGATACCTACGACTTCTATCACTTAATCAATAAACATTTACTTATTAAGGGCTTATTATATGTCCCATGCTATGCTGGTGATATAAGGGCAAAATTTAAACAGTTCCCATCCTCAAGGAGCTTATAACTTAATTGGGGAGATAACACGTATATATACAAATCAATTACGAGGTAACCTTGGTGAGGAAGGCACTGTTACATGGAGGTGGGGATGGGGACCAAAGAACCCCTCCTGCAGAAGGAACAGTCAGGTTTAGAAGGAAATAACGAAGGAAGGAATGAAAAAGAATTTTTAGACACTTAACTATGTTCTAGACACTGTGCTAAGTACTCCTTATGGGAGTTGATGGGGTCACTAAATGAGAGACAGAATGTAGGGGCACAGGTTAGAACCTTGATGTGCATTCACAGTTAGTGGTTGTGATATAGATGATGATCCAGGAAAGGAAACTGAGGAGAAGTCAGATGGGTAAGAGGAAACAGTGTTATGGAAACCTAGAGAAGAGAGAACATCTAAAAGTAAGAGGGCAGTCACCATTGTTAGATGACTAGAGGGGTCAAGGAAGAGGATAACTGAGGAAAATCCATTAGATTTAGTAATTAAGAGATCACTGATGACTTTGAAGAGATCAGTTTCAGTGTGGTGTTGAAGTGGGAAGCCAGATTGCAAAATGTTAAGAAGACAGACTAGAAGAAGTAGAGGTACCAAGTGTTCATGTTTTTAATGAAGTTTTTTGGATGAGCAAGGGAGCAAGATATTGGGAACTAACTATTGTAGATGACATATTTTTTAAAAGGATGTGGGAGACTTAGATACTAAGATACCAGGGAAGAATCCCTTATCAAAACTAGAATATCCTATATCCCATTCTTACAGGTTCTTGCTTTTAATTACTATGTTAGGAAGAAATTTAATAAACTAAGAACCTATTAAAGTATTGATAAGTAATGAATTAAACTTAAGTCACAACTGGTAAGGCAATTAGGTGGCACAGTGGATAGTGTTGGATTTAGAATCCTACCTCAGACACCATTGCATGATCCTGTGTAAGTCACTTAATCTCTTGCAGTCTCAGCTTTCTCATCTTGGGATGATTATAACATCTACGTCAGGGAGCTGTGAAGATCAAATTAGATAATATATGTAATGTGCTTTACAAATCTTAAAACCCTATATAAGTACTACATACTATTATTATTAAACTACTATCATTAAAAACCTGCTAAATTGTTAGTAAATAATGAATTTGTTGTTGTTGTTCAGTCATGCCTGACTCTTTATGATCTTATTTAGGGTTTTCTTGGCAAAAATACTAAAGTGGTTTGCCATGTCCTTCTCCAGCTAATTTTGCAGATGAGGAAACTGAGGTGAACAGGGTTGAATGACTTGTCCAGGGTCACAGAACTAGTAAGTGTCTGAGACTGGATTTGAACTCCAGGCCCAAAGCTCTATCCACTGTGCCACCTAGCTGCCCTAATAATGGGTTAAACTTATGTAAATTTAATTTAAATTAAGTTACTTAATTAGGACTTAAAGAGTTTCATGTGTTTCCCTCTTCTCTTAGGGGAAGTTATTATGCTAGCTTATTTTATTATGCTAGCCTGGCAGATTGAAAAAAAATATTAAAAGAATGAATCATAATGGTGAAAGTTTATGCATCAAGACAAACCATTGGATGAGATGTTTTTGAAAAGGTTCTAAAATCATTACTGAAGGCAACCTCTTATTTTTCCTAATAATACATACAAGAGAATTTGTAGAGTGAAGAATCATTAAAAAGCATAGGATATAGAGGGAATAGATTGCCACATCCTGGACAGAGGACTTCTTTAAGCAATTCCTATGTGCCTTAGTTATATTAATGTAGACAGAGTATTGTGAGGAAGTGCAAAATGAACTATTAAAATTTTCCACCCAGTCAAAATTATGGAAGCTGTGGCATAATGACATCATTACACCCTCCCTCCTTTAGTTTCCCTAAACTCTATAATCTCTCATTTTCTCAACCTTCTTAAGTCCTATAACCTACTCCAATTAGAAACGACAATATTCTTCTTTCTGACCATATAGTCAGATCATTTCATCTCTCTTTATATTTTATTACCTCTTCTACCTTTCCTTGCCTTCACCGATATTTTCATTCTCTCACCCCCTCAATACTTTGTCAGGCTATGACCTCTGCTGTACCATTTCCTTTCTTCTCCAACCTCAATACAACATTTAGTATTTATGTAGAATCTTCACTGTCTTCTGCTTTTTAATCCTTTGCCCCGCTGCCATTCTGTTGCCACTCTTCTTCACGTATAACCCCTCTTCTGCATTGACACATTTACTACCTTAATTTAGTTCCTCATCACTTCATGCCCCGAATAGTCTCCTATAGTCTTTGTATAGTTTCTTATATTGTTCTCCTTGCCCCAAGTCTCCCCACATTCTAATATATCCTATACATTGCTGCTAAAGTGATTTTTCTTAAGCAGAACTGATGATGTGCTGCTCTACAAACTGCAGTGCTTTCAATTGCCTCTAGGATAAAACATAAACTCTATTTAGCTTCAAAAACTCTACACAACTTGACCCAAATCTATCTTTTCCTCTTAATTGGACATCCTCTGCTTTCCACAGGCTCTTGATTCAATCAAATTGGCTTTATCTCTATTCCTCACAAAAGATACTCTATCTCCAATCTCTTTACCTATGCATTAGGTGTTTCCCATGTCTGGAGTGTACTTTGTTTTTATCTAGAATCTCTCTCTTCCTTTAAAATGCATGTATTTGTTATCTATTCTATTAGAATATAAGCTCTTTGAATCAGAGACTGTTTCATTCATTCTTTCTTTATATCTTTAGCATCTAGCACGTGCCTGACTCATAGTGGGCACTTAATAAATATTTGTTGATTGATATAAACTATGAGAATCTCTTAATTCTGTGTAAAGTAAAAGGAAATCTATGACCAGCTTGATTAGCTTACAAGGTAGTGAGCCTATCAATGGGACTTTATTCCTAGATGAGCAGTGCCCCTGGGAACTTCTTGGAGGATGAATTTCACTAATAGAGTAGTCCCTAAAATGAATTGATTGGCTCCTATTGTTGAGGACCAGACTCTTTCAGTATGAGCCACTCCTTTGTGCTGGTCTATGAAAGGGAGCCTACAGACCCTTTTGGCTTTCCCCTCTTTTCTTTTCCTCTAAAGAGGTTTTGAAGCTCAGCAGAGCTAAAAGTGGAGCCCTCTATGGGGTAAGAGAGGGGTTCTGTTTTCCTCTACAAAAAGCTGAGAAGAGAGTTTCTGGCCCCCAAAGATTGATTTGGTCATCCTCCTCAGCCCTTTTCTGCTCATCAGCTCCAGAAATGGCAGTCAAGGTTGAAGAAAACACACTGACTAGCTCAATAGTAGGGTATTAAGTGTTCCTGGAGAGGTATATAGCGGAGATAGACATGTACTCATTCATGTGACCCAAGTGGAGAATTCTTAGATAATAGCATTCCTAAATCTCAGACTTCCTAGTTAGATGAAGAGAATTATCCTGGGTGGTGTGATCCCAGAATCTAGCATTCCAATAAGAGAACATAGAGTTTCCTGGGCAGTGATAACATTGGAAATTAATACTAAAGGGTAACCCCAATTTCAAGATTTTGAGGATCTGGCCTATTGAGAGAATGCCAGTTTTAGAGCTGCTTATCTCTTTGACATTTCTCTGGGTATTGGAATGAGCATGAGTGAGGGACTAAAGCCACCAAATGGGGAAGCAGAGGAGCTATACTTTGTTCTCTAGTATTATCAACAATTATTTAGACAATATATGTTTGATGAGAAAGAGTTTCCTGACTGGCAGCTCAAAATAAATACTTCCCTCTTTGTGAAATCTAAACCTTCAGAGGGTCTTTGTGGGATAAAAGTGGAGCTCACAGGCATGTCAGAGGTTGGCTGCCCAGCAGACCCAAATCTATTTCCCTTCCAAGGGTAGCCCCCCAACATCAGCATCCCACAATAAGTTTAGAGGATTTAGGAACTTATAAAGAATCTGACCTATTGGAGAAAGAGAATTTGTGTTGATTTGGGGGGGGACTAGTATGAGTCTTCTATACCTGTAGAAGACTAGTATTTATTTATTTGTGGCCCCTATTCTATGCATTTTTTTGTGTTGTGTAATCAAGACTTATATCTGATACATGCACTGTTATCCTGGGTGCTTGCGTAAGATCCGCATTGTTCCTTTCTCTGCAACTGTAAAGATTGGGCAACATTAAGAAGATTTTCTAGATTAAACTGGATGAGAGCACAACAATACAGAGAATTGTAGTAATTTTTTGGCAAAATCATCAAGATTGGACTGAGTGCCTGTAAACCCAGAGCTTGGGCAAAGTTTGCCTGATTTTAATGAAGCCCTCCAGCACTTCAATCTCATAGTGATGAGACAGGAGCATTGTTGTTCACTGGAGAAAGATTCCCAGGGGACTTTGTGTTTAGATTGGTTGGTGGGAGCTTGAAAAAAAGAGAAAGAAAATGAATGTGTAGGTGGCAACCTTAGAGTAGAAAAGTAATCTGAGTAGGGGAAGCAATTATATATATGATCAACAAGGTGGAGGACTAGGAATTTTTTTTCAGTCTCAACTAACTTTCAACACCCTCCCTCCATGTTGCACCTTAGAAGTAGAGCAATTACAATGTGTCTACAGACTAAAAAAACTAAGAAGCTTAACAAGGTAACAGTGCAGAAAACATCTTTATAGTTCTCATTCAGCCTTTTACTCCACCTTCAGCCTTCAACCTCCAATATCATGTGCTATCTGACTCCTGTGGTTTGTGTTCTGGGGCCCACTGAACAATTTCTCTGCTGAGGCTTCTTTCTTTTCTAGCACATCCTGCCCCTGCTCTTAACCTGGCCTCTTGTTACAATAAGCAGCAGAACTCAGCTTTGCCTATTGAAGAAGAGGGAGAAAGCTGGACTTCTTTTTTTGGGGGGGGGGGGAAGCTGTGTTTAACCAGAAAAGCAAAGAATTGAGGGAATTGGAGCTGGGCACCAATAAATGGAGGGTGACCTAGACCTGAAGGAAATGGGATTGACATCCAACTAGGGTTAGTCCTGTCCCCAAGAAGTTATTTAGGGCAAGGACTGAGGCTAATGAAAAGTAAATTTCTCAGTGTTAAAGGAGGCTTTGACAGCTTTGAGATTCAATTCTAGTAGTAAACTCACCATCAAAGGGGAAGGAGTCAGAAAATGAGTGAATGTAAAATACAAGGGAAAAAGACCAAAATCAATCAATACTTCACAGGAGGAAGAAAACTCAGTTAAAAAATTAGAGAACAAACAGATAAATCAACAGGAAATCTCCTAACTGTAAGGGAAGATGAGTAATAAAACAACTAAAAGAATAGAAAAAAAAATCTCTAAATACATATTGTAAAACAAAAGAAATTGAACCAAAATATGATGAAACACAAAACCCTGTGGATTTCTAACAGGTCATGAAATGTCATTTGGATTTTCTACTAGAGTTAAAAAAAGAGATCAGAATCTTAAAAGAAGTTACAAGGGAACAAATAAAAACATTTATGACTTGCATAAAAGAAACAATTAGCAAAATAGAAAAACTTGAATATAGAGTGGTGAATCTCTCCAAAGAACGGAAAGAGATGACAACACATTGGTAATACAATATGCTGAATTGAAAGACAGACTGGAAAAATAGAGGCAAAAAGTCATAACATTAAAAAAATTAACCTCTATATTATGAAGATCATAGGCCTCCTGGAAAAACATGATAAGTCAGAAAACCTGGATGCCATAGCACTTGTAGAGAATAAAAAAATTGCTCAAATTTCTGAATAGAGAGAAACCAAAGCACTAATAAAAAAGAATCTACAGATTACCTCCAGAAAAAAAAATCTATATTTCAAATACGCAGACACACAGTGTTAAATTTAACAATTACAGTGACAGACATTCAGCAAGCAAAAGAGAAAGGCCTACAAATATAAAGAAAAGGAAATTTGAACACAAGACTATTCTGTACTGATAGCTAAGAGCAGAAGGGAATGGAATAATATATTCTGGAGGCAGCTAGATAGGCAGTGGTTAGAGTGCTGGACCTGGAGTCAGGACCTCAAGTTCATATTCTGACTCAGATACTTGCTAGCTGGGTGACCCTAACCAAGTTACCTTACCTCTGTTTGCCTTAATCTCCTCAACAGTAAAATGGGGATAAATTATGATACAGGCCTCATAAGGTTGTTGTGAAGATCAAATTAGACAATATTTGTAAAACACTTAGCATAGTACCTGGCAGCTTTTTGATTAATTCATTGATCTATAATATGAGGAGGTTGGACTAGTTTTCCCCTAAGGTTCCTACCACCTCTAAAACTATGGTTTTAAGTATCATACCTTATGTTATGGCTTCTTATATACATACCATATCCTCCCTAATTGAATGCCATAAATTGGGCCATTTTTCACCTTTGTGTCTCCAATGCCAAATAGGATGTCTTTTGTTTGTAATGGGCATGAACATATTTTTTAATTTATTAAAAGTAACAGAAGCTAGGCAAAAGACTATAGTTAAGGGAGTGTCTCGGAGATCCTATTTTTGTAGTGCATAAATTTGAGCTCATAGGGCTGTCATTTTGATGTTGGATGGTGCCTCATACAGACAATCACCAGACTGATTACCCTCCTGGGCACGTGTGAGGGTCAAGGGGAGAAAGAAATTAGTAGGCTGAACCTCCAGGTTCTTCGTTAGATATGTTAAATGCAGTCTGTGGTGATTCCTTGAGATTGTCATATCTGATAATCCCAAAGTGGCTACATGAATGTAACAGAGGAGGATAAAAATAAATAGCTCAGAATTCATTATGGGACTATATATGGGTAGAAGACTTAGGGATTATTTCACTTATAATAAGAATTCAGATATAAAGCAAATTTAATTAAAGACTTTTTCTGACTAAAATTGCTATAGCGATCAAAGGATCAATTGCTGGTGGGTCTTTAATCTCTCACTTGTCTCTTAGCCCCATTTGAAGTCACAGGAATGGTTTCACATATAGGACATTTGTAAAGAGAGCAACAAAGCTTAATTTTCAATATTTATCTATGATTAGTGGTATGCTGACGTTCAAGAAAGTTATATACATAGTAATGCTGGTCATATACAAATTTCTAACCTTCCAGGTTCTCCACCAATGGGAAAAAAGAGCCCAGTTTAAAAAAATAGTTTACTTCTCAAGCTCTAAACCCATTCTAAACATAAGCCCCAAATAAAATGGAGAGTTTTCCCTTCATTAGCAATCCTGGCCAGGGTCTCTTATTGAGGTGATAATAAAGAGAAAACTGTTTTAGGTCCTTGACCTATTCAGAGTTTTTGAAGTATGTTAAAATATGTTTTAATAATATTGGCTCTGAGAGGTTTTGGATAACATCATACTATGTCCACCATATAAATATTTAATATGCAGGCACATACAGGTGACCACATCATATGTTAGTATAGTTTTCTATATTTCATACAGACTTAGGGATTTATGCTGCCCATTTTAGTAATGTTGCACTGGCCAAGTGAATAGCCTGGAAGAATTTGCAACTTGTGCCTGTCCTGAAAAGTCCTCTTTTGCAAAGAGGCATGCATGGCAAATATAGAATTCTATGAACTTTCTCTCTCCCATCTATATTACATACATGTAATATATGTGTGTATGTGTATGTATTTGGCTGTCAGAGAAGCATTTGCCAAACCTGCAAATTTTCATTTTAGTGTGAATTGTTATCATCATCATCATTATTACTGCCATTTTTATTGTCACAAAAACATAGAGTCTTAGGGTTAGAAGACCTCTGAACATTTCTAATCCAACCCTTGCCTGAAGCCTGAATCCCTTCTCAGCTTCCTGCAAATGTTTTATCCATCCTTTTTTTGAAAGCCTCCAGTAGCAGAGAACTCACTGTCTCCTAAAGTAGTCCATTTCATCCTTGGTCTATTATGATTATTAGGAAGTTCTGCATTCTCCATAGCTGCCTTTTTATGACTTCTGGCTATTATTTCTGGCTATTATAAAGAGCTCTTTAGTCTGGGGTCAAGCAGAATAACCACTTGAACTTGGCAACCTTCCAAATACCTGATAGAGGATCAAAGCTGCAATGCCCTCCCAAAGTTATTTTTTATTTTTTTCATTTTCTTCAGGCCGCATATGACCATTTCCTTCAAATTGTTGTATGACATTGTTTGGAGTCCTGTCATGCCTATCTTCATTTCATAATTCTATAAATTAATTAAAAGTTCAAATCCCTTAATCATCCTGGTTACCTCCCTTTAGAAAATCTTGACTGTGTTTTATAACTTTAATACACATGTTGTATAATACAGAGCATTAAACTTATCTGTGTTTGCATCTTATCATCTTTAAGCTCCATGAAGACAAAAAATGTGACATTTACCAGTGTTATAAAGTACCCAGTAATTTAAAAAGTGAATGAATGTTTGGTAGCTAGGTAACATATTTGTGTATTTTTTACTTCCTACCACTAATGTTTCTCATAAATGTTCAATATTGATCAAATACTTAATATTCATAAGGTGAGATCCTTTCTAATAGACTTCTTAAATTCTTAGAACAATGCATTTTATCAGAATAATTTAATCTTATGTAAAAGATTGAATACAATGATATTATGAGGCAAAGCACATTTCATTTTAATTTTTGCAAGATTTTTGCTTTGGTCCTATAGAATTCTGAAACCCTGAGAAAATGTGGTTTAGATCAGAAGTTATTAATCTGGGTTCCATGTGCTTGTTTCATTTTTAGAGATATTTTGATAACTATATTCTAATAGAATTGATTTTCTTTGTGATCCCATGTATTTTATTTTGTGAAATTAAAACATTATTCTTTCTTATTAATTAATTTATTTTTAGTTTTCAACATTCATTTCCACAAGATTTTGAATTCCAAATATTCTCCCCATCTTGTCCCTCCTCCTACCCCAAGGTGGCATGCATTTTGAATACCCCTTCCCCTAATCTGCCCTCCCTTCTTTCTCTCCCCCCCTTCTCTTATCCCATTCTCCCTCAATTTTCCTGCAGGGCAGGATAGATTTCTATACCCTGTTGCCTGTATATCATATTTCCCAGTTGCATGTGAAAACAATTTTTTTAACATTTGTTTTTAAACCTTTAGGTTCCAAATTCTCTCCCTTTCTCCCTCCCTACCCACCCTCACTGAGAAGGCAAGCAACTAGATACAGGTTATACATGTGTAGTCATGTAGATCACTTCCATAGTAATCATATGAAAAACTAAGTATATTTCCCTTAATCCTATCCCACCCCCCATTTATTCTATTTTCTCTTTTGACCCTGTCCCTCTTTAGAAGTGTAAAATGTTAATCTTAAAAGGCTCTATAAGCTTCTCCAGTCTGCCAAAGGGATACATTACATGTGGAAGGTTGAGTCCTTCCTCTATACCCTAGAATTATTGTTGGATAAAGGTTGTATACAGAATTGTTATCAGTGATTCCTCTTTAACAAGGAGTTTCGAGAGGAGGTGATTTCTCAGGGGTTTGTCCTGGGTCCAGAGGTATTTAAACTTTTTTCATTAATGATCTGCAAGATAGAATATAGAATTGCTCATTAAGTTTGCAGATGACATTAAGCTGGGAAGGGTGACTAACACTTCAGAAGGCAGAATTAGAATTCAAAGTGGGTGGATATAAACAGGTCCAAGTTCAGTAGGAACATGTACAAGATAATTTGTTACAGGAGGAAAAACTACATGGAAGCAAAGTGATGAGCAAGACTGACTTTATACAAACATGATCTGGGACGTCATAGTGGGAGAGTACCAGCTAAAATAAGTCACAATGCTATAGAGAAAAACCAAGCATTAACCTGTAATACACGTATCATGTATGATATTGCTAAAAAAGGACATATGAAGTTACTGTGTTTTGCTGTATGTATTATATTGACAGCAATTGCAGAGGAGGTAGCCTTCATGGAACCCTAGCATGAATAAATTACCTGGTCTCAGGAGTATGTAAGAATATAGTAATATGGAAACTGGATTTGGATTCCAAGGGCTTGGTTTGGATCCCAGCTCCGCTATTCACCACTCATATAACCTTGGGCAAACCATGTAACCTTTCAGTCTCCTCACCCATAAAATTAGTTAATTTAGACTCAGTGACATCTAAGGTTCCTTCCTCTGATTAAAGATACAACTGCTGGCTATGGTACTGTCATGCCCATCCCATCAAAAATTCTGACATCTAGAAACAACAGGAAGAGGACCATAGATTTAGGACTAATTAGGTAGGGGAGCATCATCTATCTTTAAGGCATGTGCTGGCCCATAAATAGGCAAGTAAGTCCTATCCATTATAGAGACAAACACACAAACAAAAACAATTTCAGGCTTTGTGAAGTGCTTTACCTGCCTTATCTCATTTGAGTCTCACAATAACCCTCTGAGTTGGGTAGCAAAATTGCTTATCTCCCTTTTACAGGTGAATATATTGTGCTCTGAAGACATTTATTAAATGCTCATTCTTTGCCAGGCACTGTGCTAAGCACTGGGAATATAGCTGCAAGCAGAAAGAAAGACAGCATCTCCCCACAAAGAACTTACATTCCTATGGGGAATAAAAGGACACTCTAAAGTAGAGATGGTGTATGAGTAGAGGATGAGGAGAAGGTACCCATTGGAGGTATGATGGAGAAGCAAGTTCAAAGAGTCTGGAGCAAATCCCAGAGAGGAATGAAGGAGTAAGCATGGCTGGCCTGGGAATTTTTATTAAAATGGAAATTGTGGGAAAAAAGACCAATCAGGGTCAGGGACTGCAAAAGCAGAGTGACTTTCTGGGGTAAAAAGACTGGTAGGTCATGTGGGAAGTCAGGAATGGAGCCTAGAGAGGAATGAAATGGAGGGCTAAGCAATTTGCCTGTAATAACACAACTGGTCAACAAGTGAGATAGGCTTCCTGATTCCAAATCTAATTCTCTATTCACCATGTCATGCTGCTGTGTCTGAAGCCCCCTTAGTTTGCCAAGGGCTTCTTCAGATCCGTGTGGTTATTACTATTTTCTGAGAACAAGTCATTAAAGTATTTTATCTTCCAAGAAGACCTACCCCTACAGTGTCTAGTGGCTTTGTTCCTCATTCCCACTGTTGTACAGTCTATGTGTTCTGTCCTCTACCAGGGGTGGATGCCAGTGACCCAGTGTAGTGTGCCGATATGTCCTGGAGTTCTGAGGGAACCCATTGATCTTTTGCTTGGAAGGGGGGGAGGGATGGCTATAGTGAATTGGATCTGGTTGTGATTTAATTGAACTGCTGGTGGGTAATTGGCTTAGAATGAGAACTTTTTCTCCCAGGCCATTCCATTTGTAGTTTTCTATCTGAGAGAGAGCATTTGATGCTCTATTTGAGGGAAGAAAGAGTTGGCATCAGAAGGTTTTTGACAAACCATCCTCCTTCATTGCTAATGGTGCTAATTCTTAGGTACAACCTGTGGCATCCTCCTATACTGAATAACCCATGTTTTGTTAGTATTATTATTATCACTGCCAACCCTTCCCAGATCCTTGAAAAGATTGTTATTACCAATTATCTCAAAGGAAGCATCACCCCTAAGATCCACAGAACCAAGGCAGCTAATTCAACTAATGGTTAAGAGGTTGGTGTGTTGGGAAGGCAAGGAAATAAGCATTATATGGCACTTATTATGTGCCCGGCACTATGTTAAGCATTTTAACAATTATTATCTATCTCATTTGATCCTCACAAAAACCCAGCAAGGTAAGGGGCTGTTATCATTTCCACTCTCCAGTTAAGGAAACTGAGACAAAAAGAGGTTAAGTGAATTGTGCAGGGTCACACAGCTAGTGAGTATCTGAAGTCAAATTTGAATTCATATTCCCCCGACTCTATACCCAGCACTCTATCCACTGCTCCACCAGTTGTTTGTTATGGGCCATAGTCATACTCTTATTTTTGTCTGAAGTTGGAGTGTACTGATTATAATGTGGTTTTGCTGTAGTCAAGTTAAGAAATATTTCTTAAGCACTTAACACTGTCAGGTACTGATTATAATGTGGTTTTGCTGTAGTTAGGTTAAGAAACATTTTTTTAAGCACTTAACATCTGTCAGGCACTGCTGGGGACACGAAGAAAAGAAATAAATACCAGTCACTACCTCATTGCCATCTAGAAGCTTACAATCTAATGGGGGAGACACTATATTAACAACTACGTACAAACAAGATACAGGATAACTTGGAAGTAATCTCACAGCACTAGCATTAAGGGGGACTGAGAAAGGCTGTGTATCATAGTCTCTTTCAATAAAAGATTTTATGGACCTGAAAGAGGGGAAATGATCAATATACTCCCTCTTAACTGTAGCAAGCCTTCAATTCCTGTCCTGCCTTGATACACTAAAAAATAATCAGGGGGAAAAAACCTATATCTAACTTTCAGAGGTGTGATACATGAATAAATGACTAGAGGTTTGTATCAAAGGATTTTTCTTTGTGCCTGGGAAGGCTCTGACCATCTGTAGGTGTGGAGGCTGGTCTATGCATGAGGGGTTTGGGAGGAGGTATACAAAGGGATGCAGCAGAAAGCAAGCTTTCTTTACTTTTCTTCTGATTAGGATGGAAAATATTCCCAAAATCCTATGCATCCATGTTCTGGTTGTGGAAGAAATGTAGGTTTCAGTCAGGCAACACATTGAGCACACTCTGTATGCCAAGTGGACATAGCCATCAAAATGGCCAGATGTTTTATACAAGGAAAATAAAAACTCAAAAAAACATGTTCTCTGGTCTTTGGGAGCTTTAATTCTGATTAGGAATAATCAACATGGAAGATTTTTAAATGCTTACCAAGCAACATGCAAATTAGTACAATGCAAAAACAGTGTGTAAATTGCTAAGAGGCATTTTAAATATGTGTGTAGCATTCTTCTCATTTTCAGTGGAATCCAACAAGCATTTATTAAGTGCCTACTCTATGCAAGTCAAAGAAACATAGAAGCTGGGGCAGCTAGGTGGCGCAGTGGATAGAGCACCGGCCCTGAAGTCAGCAGGACCTAAGTTCAAATCCAGCCTCAGACCAGACACTTGACACTTACTAGCTATGTGACTCTGGGCAAGTCACTTAACCCCAATTGCCTAAAATTAAATTAAAAAAATGTAGAAGCCAATTAACCCTGGACATAGGGGCAGGCAGGATTTTCTAAGGAGGTTTCTTATAGAAAAATTTTATATTTATGCTTTTTCCTCATATATTAAATATGAAATTGTATGTGTATCAAAATTGTGTGCCAATTTTTTCAGTAATAATAGGCATAATTCACATGGTTTCAAAAGCACTTTCCCCACAATAGCCATATGAAATAGGTAGTGGGTTATCCCAAATTTATACATAGAACCAAGAATACTCTTTTTATTTTTAGAAATGACAGCAAACAGTATCAAAATATTGATTGATTGGAGAAAATATTAGAGGCCAGTAAAATGAAATTCATTTAAGGAAAATGAAGTAGCCCAGGGAAGATTAAACCAGCATGAATAGAAGTTTGGGGCTACCCAATGATAGTTAATTATGGTGGAAAATGACTTGGGGTCAGAGTGGATAACAAATTTGACAAGTCAGTGAAATATTGTCATTATTAACAACAACAACATTAACAGCAGCAGCAGAAGCAGCAGCAAAACTCTTAAAAACAACCTTAAAAACACCTAAAAAAAAACTCTTCAAAACAAAACAAAACCAAACAAAACACCCAGCATGGTTCTGTTCACATAAGCAGGGTTATAAAAACTCCAAATTAATGTTCACATCATCCTCAGCTTTTATAGCCTCTTGATTCATGATCTCAGAGTTGGCATTTGATCCAAAGATATTTGAACAGGAATCCCTTTTCTAACATCTCTGATGAGAGTTAATCCAACATCCTTTTGAAAGCCTCTGGTGACAAGAGGACACCATCTTCTTAGATATCCTATTCCACTTTTAGAAAGCAATATTCTTTATCTTGAACTGAAATCAACTTCACTGCAATTGATGATCCTAGACTCATAGATTACACAGTTCAAGGCTCCCAAAACAAGCCTTGTGTGATAAAAACCTTATGATCTTTTTTCCTATCCCAGAAACTTCTCCTTTTTCCTTTCCATCTTCTTCATTCCTTCTACCTAAATAATTTCACTGTCATTTTCAGTCTTATGTTGTTGTTGTTCAATCATATCCATCATGTCTGACCCTTTGTGATCCCATTTGAGGTTTTCTTTGCAAAGATACTAGAGTGGTTTGCCATTTCCTTCTCCAGTTCATTTTACACATGAGGAAACTGAGGAAAATGGTTAAGTGACTTGCCAAGGGTCACAAAGCTAACAAGTGTTTGAGGCCAGATTTGACCTCACAAAGACGAGTCTTCCTGATTCCAGGCCTGGCACTCTATCCACTGTGCCATCTAAGTGCTTTTTTCAGTCTTATAAATTTGATTCTTTCTTACTTAATAAATCAGACAGAACAAAGCTGTTCCCTAGTGATGATTATTGGAGGATTACTCTTCCATTGGCTAGTTTGTGGAGAAAAAATATTCCATGTATTCTAAAAGATACAAAGAATTGAAGTATTAAAAGTACATATAAGTACTGTTTCAAAAGCCCCTCCTATAGAGGATATGTTTGCTGTTTGTGCAGCTTTAAGAACTAAATGAAATGTTTTGAATTTGGCAGTGGAGTGTAGCAGTTTTTGATATAACTGCGTAGAAAGAGTTAATGGAGACATATTGAGAAAAACTATGAAAAGAGAAAGGATGAGGTAACTTTATTGTGTAATTGGGGTTTGATGCATACACAAAGTGTTTCAGAGGAAATGTCTACATGTAGAGAAGCTGGGGAGCTTATTTCTGGGGGAGTTACAATGACTTGTAAAGCAAGTGCCTTGGAGAGACTGGGACATTTATAGACATTATGAAACTGGTTCCATTTTGCCAACAACTCAGTGAATGCAAAGCTTTTTGATGGGAGACTATGGAGGCATTAAAAAAGCCTTTGTTCACTGCCTTCATGTTTCTTTTAGTTCTTCAGGCTGCTCTGTTCTTGATGGTTTGATTCTTTTGAGTATGGCAAGAGACTATATTGTAAAGGGAGAGACATTGGGACATTCTACCATCTGAGGTCATGTGGATCTGAGAAATAGGCCCTGATTCTTGGTCTTTGCATTTGTTCTTTTCCCTTCTAGGTGAAGTGAATGGATTCTCCAACCTTGTGAATTTCTAAAGGTCAGGAGAATGAGTCATAGAAATCTAGGAATCCAGGCCATATTGCATAGTGCCATATTGCAGAAAGTTCAGAATCAATATTCTGGGGAGCAAAGAGAGTCTAGTCCAGCAGTAGCTGAGACAAGTACTCATCCAGCAGAGATGCTGCATTTGGACCCAAACTTGAAGGAATTGGTGCTATGTAGGAGCTGAGCTAAATTGAGTCTACTTTTCCTGAAGCAAGAGTATTCCCCCCAGGTATTAGAGAGAAGTGTTTGGAATTTGTTCTTGATATATCTTCAATGTAAATATCCCTTTGCAAAAGCTAATTGATGTTAAGTAGTTAAATATAATTGAGACCTACTCACAGGTACCTCACAGTGGGAAGAAACACAGTCAGTCAGGGTTTCAGCTGATGACAGTAGAGAAGAGAGAAATTACCCCAACCAATTAGGGTATCCTACAACCTGGACAGGGAAATAGAGCTAGTCTGGCTCTGGGATAGAGCACCAGAGCCTCCCTGCTAAATTAGATAGAATTCTTTTAACCAGTATCTTTTCCCCCCCCTTCATTTAGTATTTTATTTTTCCCAGTTACATGTAAAAACAATTTTTAACATTTGTTTTTAAAATTTTGAGTTCCAAATTCTTTCCTTTTCTCTCTCCCCTCCTCCCACCCCTGCATTGAGAAGGCAAGAATTCGATATAGGTTATACATGTGTGGTCATGCAAAACATTTCCATATTATTCATGAATCAGTATTCTTCTTTTAGTTACAGTTTCTTTTTTTATTATTTTGATTTATCAACAATCACTTCCATAGGCTTTTGAGTTTTAAATTTTTCTCCTTCTCCCTCCCTCTTCTCCTCCCTCCCCAAGACAGCTCACAATCTGATATAGGCTATACATATACATTCCTATTAAACATATTTCACATTAGTGATGTTGTAAGGAAGAATTAGAACCAATAAGAGGAACCATCAGAAAGCGGAAACAAAAGAGAAGAAAAAAATAGCAAATAGTATGCTTTGATCTGCATTCAAACTCCATAGTTCTTTCTTTGGATGTGGATAGCATTTTCCATCATGAGACCTTTGGCGATCCTTGCATTGCTGAGAAAGGCTTAGTCTATCAACATTAGTCATTGCACAACGTGGATGTTACTGTGTACAACGTGGATGTTACTGTGTACAACATTCTCCTGGTTCTGCTCACTTCACTCAGCATCAGTCCATACAAGTGTTTCCAGGTTTTTCTTAAGTCTGCCTGCTCATCATTTCTTATAGCACAATATTATTCCATTACATTCATATACCACAACTTGTTCAGCCATTCCCCAATTGATGGGCATCCTCTCAATTTCCAATTCTTTGTCACCACTAAAAGAGCTGCTATAAATATTTTTGTACATGTCCCTTTCCCATTTGTATGATCTCTTTGCGATACAGCCCTAGAAGTGCTATTGCTGGGTCAAAGGGTTTACATATTTTTATAACTCTTTGGGCATAGATGAACCAGTATTCTTAAAAGAAATATTATAAAGGATATTTTATGAAGAACTAGTCTGGAGAGAGACTTTAGAGTGATGGCCTGAGAGAAGCTGTAGAATTTTGTAGATTTTCCTATTGAAAAGGAGGAGACAGAGAGAAAAAAGAATGGAGAAGTCTTCTTTCTTGATGGAGCTGTTTTAACTTTTATTTTGAGAGAAGGATGAAATGAGTTATTGAGAAGAAACTTTATCTGGTGTCATCAGTGAACAGAATGGTGTAATTATGTGTTCAGAAGTCAGAAGTCATCTGTAGTTGCAATACTAACTAGAAGTGGTTCTTATCTGTGATCTTTCTTGGGCTAAAATGTTGTAAATTTTTATTGATATAGTTGTGTTATTATTGATCACACTGTGAATAAATTACACAGCCAGTAACTTTGATATTATGCTATTGACAGGAAATTGAAAGTTTTGATAGGTAGAGATGTGAACAATTGCATATGGGGAAAGAAGTTTCTCCAGTATATTAAATAAGTAATAGTCAATAAATTGGTAATTAGGGATGATGAAATCAAATACAGTAATGAGTCAAATAGCAGGTTAAAAAATGACTTACAAGTGAGTGTGGTCAGCTCCAGAAGAGCCTGCTACAAATGGAGGGTCTTTTCCTAATCTGCTGCATGTACACATATGTACATTCATATATATATATAATATATATATATATATATATATAGAGGGAGAGAGAGAGAGAGATGTGCATACACAAATTTCATGTTGTAAAGATGACATTATATTCATTGAGGGCTCACTTAGGAAATTCAGAGCTTTGACCTGGCTATTATTAATTAAAATCGGGAATTTTTATCAGATATTTGATATTTTAAATTGCATTCTAACATCTTGGGAATTTTCTCTGTAGCTTCAGTGTAAAACTGTATTTTTTAAGGATTACAAAACTGTTCTGGTCAGAGAAGAATTGATAAACAAAAGGTTTTTACTGAGGGACCATGTGGTTTAGGGGAAAGAATCTTGGATTTAGACTAAGAGAACCTGTTTTGCTTCCTGGTTGGTTCTGCTACTTATTGTCTATGATTGTGCAAACAATTGCATCTCTCAGAGACTTCATGTCATTTTCTTCATCTGTAAAATGAAAGTAGTTAAATGAACTCTACTGTAGGTCCTTTTGCTTTAAGTCTTAGAGTCTATGATCTGTTATTCAATGCAACAATTTTTAAGCACCTACATGTAACCTAGGGTTACAAAGACTGACCAAAAAAACATCCTTCTCATTCCTAAACACTGTAATAGACATTTGTGTGGCTACATTACTGGGCATTTGAGAAAGATGTCAGCACTGTACTTCATATACCCTGTACTTCAAGAATCTGTAGTTTTGCCAGCATGGACACTTTCCTTCACTCATGCAGATTGCAGCTCCTCTACAAGAATTTCTGGGTCTGAAAAATTCATTTTCCTGTAGCTATTTGGGTGATGAGTTTCTTCAAATTTAGCTAGGCTCATCCTTAGACTCTTCCATCAATGGGCACATACACAATATTTTTCTAGCTTGAAGTAGGACCAGTCAGAGCCTGCATTCCCCTGGCATAGCCTTTGAGAATTGGATTATCTCCACATCCCAATGAGGCTTTGGTATACAATATTGAGTCATTTTATGTAAGTAACTTAGATGTAGCATTTCACTTTCCTTACATCCTTACCAGTTGCCCACTTACCAACACCAAATATATCTCTGTTACTTTTTAAAAAATTAAACACTTAAACATGTGTGCAAAAATCCAATTACTTGTAAATAAAAAAAATTAAACTCGCTATGCTATTATACAAAGATTCAGTCTTTCTTCCACATGTACTCTGACATCTTTCTGTATAGAATTCTTTGCTGTGCTAGTGTAGAGTCAACTTCAATGTTAACAGCAAGTGATATAAATGGAAGAGACTCAGGTGGTAACATTTGCTATGGGGTCGTGTGAATAGGTGAAAGTACTGAGAGTAAGCTATTAAGACACCGGGAGTTATACTAAAAGATTAGAGAAGATGACTGGGTTCCCTGGGAACTTGCTTGTGAACAAGCCAGGCAATCAGTACTAATATGCATAATGGTGTTTGGAATAACATTTAGGGGTGAAAAGAGACTATTCAAATGCTGTCTTGCATGATCAGGATGCCAGGAGCAAGCTGGCAGCTACCTCTACATAGCAACCACTGAATCTTGAATAGAGTATCTGGGTTTCCCTTCTCATCTTTTCAACCTTTTAGTCTTTTGTATTAAGTAGCAGTGAAGTGAACCTTGGTTAGGAATTATCTCCTGCTCCTCTGAATTCTTGTAGCATTGGGGGTGAATTGGTTAAAATAACTCTAAAAACATATTAAGCAACAAAGATGATGGGAGATCTAGGTGCAGCACAAGAGCTCTTCAGTTATAGAACCTCTCACTATTTCCAGGCCTGCTGTAAAAGAAAGTTTTGGATAATTATGATTTTACAAATATAGCTCAAGTTCCCATTCAAGAACACACACTGTTACAGACTAGTCAGAATTCTCAAATTAATATCTGCAGTATTTAATTGGGACCAAATAGCAAGGTAAATTACAATGGAAAATCAATCAATGAGATTATTTTTGTCAACCATACACAAATAGTACCATCTCTCCAGAAAACCCATGAAGGAGTGAGGAAACTAGCTTTCCTCTGTGGGCAAGTGGGAGAGAGAAAAGAGTTGGTATGGTGTTTTGGAGAGAGTGTGGGAATTGAAGTCAGGAAGACTTGACTTCATATTCTCCCTCAGAGACTTACTAGCTATGTGCCCCTGGACAAGTCCGTCAACCTCTCTGGGCACCAAGTTGTTTATCTGTAAAATAAGGAGGTTGGACTAGATGATTCCTAAGGTACTTTACAACTCTAAATTTATATTCTCATAATCCACTAAGCCTGGGAATTTGATGTAGTCTCTTAGGTACAATATTCATCTTGTTGGCTTTAAGGCCTTTAGACTTCAGCCAGGCTACCTGGGGATAGGGAAACCATTACAGACTTATCACCCATATTGGCTTTCCTTCCTTTTTCTCCACTGATTGATGTCTGTTTAGGTCCTTTCTACCTCTACTGGTAGAGGTAGATCCACTCAGAAGATATTCTCCTTTTTAAGGCCTTTGCTTCCCAGATAATTCCCTACCAAACAGAGTTCACATCTAGTAGTGACATTGAATTTGTATGCCCATATTTGCTGGGAAAGGGAATCAAAGGATTCCCATCCCCCCCCCCCCATAACTGATGCTTTCTGCACTCTAAGCATGGTGTGAAATGAAGTCCTGGGGCCTTTTTTCCCTTTGACCATTCCCATGATATCAATATGAGAAAATAGGATAGAAATAGTAAAACCTTTGAAAGCTGAGACTTTTGAATGCAGCATGGCCCCTTCTGTGCAACCTGCTCTGGTTTTCATTAGTAAAAGAGATTTCTTAGTAACCAAATAAGTATGGTGCAAGTTCATTATTCTACCCAGGGCAACTTACCTGAGAAACAAAAGGGAAAACAGAAAGTTATATGAGGGAAGAAGCATATATCCTGAGTGCAGGAGGTGCCACAGGAAATGTCAAATGTCAAATGAAGATGAAGGAACAGACTATATGTTTCCAAAGTAATTTCGGCTCTAGATCCTATGTTCTAGAGTGGGGAGAATGGGAGGAGGAAGAGAATGTTCATGGTCTAAGTTAACTTCCAAAGTTAAAGATTTTTTTTTCCTAGATGAAGGCTAGTAGAGAATTATATTCTGGGAATAGTAGTCCTGGGCAGGAGATTATATATATTGAGTAGATTCATTTTACTTTAGAGCATTGTAATAGGTTTAAAAATATTATTTTATGCTCATAATAAATGGGAATGAAAATGCTCAAAATAAATTTAAACAGATTACTTTATATAACCTGATAAAAGAAGAGGGAGAGAAGGTGGCCTTCCCATTGACAATTAATTTCTCTAGTTATGCAAAAAGAAAGGAAGGAAGAATGAAAGAAAAGAAGTAAATGAATTCTCCCCTCTCTGATGATCCCTTGGCTCTCATCTAGTTACCTAGAAGCCTATGACACCCCACATTTCAGGCATCTTCAGTTTGTACTTGTAGGCTATTCAACCATTCATTTCTGACTAATTCTTTTCTTGCTCAGTCCACATCTGCCTTATTTAGTAATCTTTGCCAGCAGGGCCCCATGGCGCTAACAGAAGAAGAAGGGGAGGGGAAATAAATAAGAGTTCAGATAGAAGTATGAAGAGGCACATATTAAAGAAAAAAGAATGATGAGAAATATGGAAGTTGAATGTAGTTGAGAATAATTCACAAGATAATAAATGTTGAGATTTAAATGTGCAGCTTGAATAATTAATTTCCAGGGAAGGAGAATGTTTCAAAAACTTTCAAATTAAAAATGTTCAAGGAGTTCAGTAAACTGCTCCTTCAATTCCTTTCTCTATTTGCTTCATCTCTCTAAACATATGTCATAGCTTAGTGTCCTGATTTTATAGATCAGGCAGTGATTTTATAAATAAAGGAACTCCTGCCATCTCTTTGGGTTTATGCACATATACCTAAGAAGAGGCTTTCTTAGATCTAGATTAATTAAATGAAAATACAGTCTGCCTATCAAAGAGGAGAAATCTAGCTTAAAAACTCAGAGAACTCATTTCACTTTTTAATATTGTCCCTTAAGGAAGGCTGGTTTTTTCCTCGCTGTCTCCCTTTGGCCCATAGCTTCTGGCCTCTTCCCCTTCCTCCTGTGATAAGCCCCCTATACCTTTTCTTTCTTCTTTTTCATAGTTGAACTACTTAACACTATGCTTCAAGACTTGCCTGGCTGTTTTTAGGGAGATTCAGAGTTGCCATAGCAATGTGGCCTGTTTCTCCAAATTAGGACATATTCCTGCTGTCTTTTTTCATGTGATATATTATCTCTCTCTCTCTCTCTTTCTCTCTCTTCTGTCTCTTTCTCCATCTGTCTCTGTGTATTCTCTCTCCCTCCCGTCTTCCACTCCATTCCCTATTTTCCCCCAAATGCCAGTGTAAGGACTTGTGCCTAGGCTTGCCTTGGTGCAGAGGAAGAGAAGGCATCTTTCTTTCTTTCTTTCTTTCTTTCTTTCTTTCTTTCTTTCTTTCTTTCTTTCTTTCTTTCTTTCTTTCTTTCTTTCTTTCTTTCTTTCTTTC